>NC_041384.1:17698809-17832899 GCF_002162155.2 Triticum dicoccoides
GTAGCGTTTGACCACGGGATCTAGCCCTTTGACTTTGCACGGACGGGTTTTGACCAGTGGAACTATCCACCCGGTCGTGTTATGTCAGCCCATACGAACACTTTAGAGCAACATCCGGGCCAAACCCATAGTAAGATCCCCTCCGTGTAGACCCGACGCGTCCGTTTCCCCCCTTCAGGTGCCGGCGGCGGCGCCGTCCGTGAGCGGGGGCACAACCCGGAGACGCGTGCCGCCTCTAATTTGGACATGGCACCACACCACCCCGCATGTATGAGGGGCCGGTGCGACGCTCCGGTGGTATTGCTATCCCCCAGGGGCCCCGTCCCGCCTCTTCAAACATGGCACCACACCGCCCCGCATGTATGAGGGCCCGGTTAGACGGGAGGGTGTACCTGGGTGGTAGCAATGCCGCTAGGTGTTGCTTTGGGCCCTCCTACGGTTGTGAAAGCGTGGTGGCTAGCGCAGGCACCCGGCACGCAGCTCCGGGGTGTGCCCCCTATCTCCGGCGTCGCTGTGGGGCACGGCGTGGCGGCAGCAACGTCCGTGAGTGGGGCAATCGATATACCATCTAGGTATGTTTTTTTTGTGTTAGACAAGGCACATTTATGTTGTGAAAAAAACAGGGAAAAGTAAATAAAAATAAGTAAAAAATAAAAATAAATAAAAAAATAGAGATATGCCGACGGCAAGGCCGTCGGCATACCTGCGCACATGGCCACGGATCGATGACGTGCCTAAGGGCGCGGATCAATGATGTGGCAACATCCATGGGCCAGACCTATGCCGACGGCCAGGCCGTCGGCATAGATTTGCCACCCCACGGACAGGCGAGCGACGCGGATCGATGACGTGGCGGGCGACGCGGATCGATGACGTGGCGTCTATGCCGACGGTCGCCGTTAGCCCGTCGGCGTAGATTGACGCCGTCAAAAGGCCGTCTCCGTCCGGATAGCCGGGCCCACGAGCTATGCCGACGGCCACCGTAGGCATATTTCTATCGACGCCGACGGGTGAGCTTTGCCGACGGGGGCCGTGGGCATAGATTGATATACGCTGACGGCTTTTCTATGCCGACGGCCTGGGCTGGGCCTTCGGGATAGGCCAATCTATGTCGATGGGGGCCGTCGGCATCGCCAGTTATTCTGGTAGTGACACAACATGCCACTACCACTAGTACCGCAATTAAACTGCACGTCCAACTTGAAGTCTGGTTTCCTGGGAATCGGAACAGATCGATGAAAACCAAAGCCTGCCGCCACCTCGGTACGTACCACTGTTGATTTTTATTAATTGACCTGGTGCGTTGCGGAAGACGAACGAAAAGCCTCACCGTCACTACACCACGGTTGTTAATTGAAGGCATTTATATAAGGGCACTTTATAAATGCCTCAAAATCATGCCTAAAGGTGGCGTTTTAGAAAAATGCCTCGGATTGATGCAGCTTTGAAGGCGTTACAGAAAAGCGCCTTGGTTGATGTTGCTTTGGAGGCACTTTTGGAAAACGCCTTGGATTGTTGCAGATTTGGAGGTGTATTAGCAAAATGCCTTTGATTGATGCAGCGTGGCAGGGCCGGCAGCGGCAAACTGGCCACATATTGCGGCTGATGCGGGTTGCTGTGCTGCTGCAGCGCGACCTTCAGTGTTCAAGCTTGCATGAGTCTCTCTCTCTTGGCCGTCGTCGTTCAATCCGCCGGCGATGAGATTATTGGCGTATCGGAGATGAGCTGCGTAATGAATTTTGATCGGGGGACGTGCTAGTCTGCAGATTCTTTGGAATTTGGTTCGGAAGAATCTGACTATACTCCAAAGCTCCAGGGAACTGAAGAATTGTTCACTTGTCTAAGGTGACGTGAAAGTTCCTGGTGGGGACTGGGGACATTAGCGACAGCAGCGGCTGGAGGTTGATGACGACGAAATCTACACCACGTGTTCGGCAGGGCACGCGGTCTGCTCTTCCTGCCTCGACAGCCTCCAGAAGAGGGACAAGTGCCCGGTGTGCTCCGCCACCATCGCCTACGGCCGCTGCCACGCCGTAGACCGTATCCTGCGATCTGCCCGCGTCGACTGCCCCAACTGCAATGTCCAGATGTTCCTCCACGAGAGGGACGAGCATGCCAAGGAGTGCTCGCACGGCGCCATTCTACAGCGCGGAGATGGTGCGTGGTTGCCGGCGGACCGCTTCGTGCTCGTTCTGCCGGAGACAGCCCGTGGCTCAACCACGACCATCACCGTCAGTATAGACGACCATGGCAGTGAGGCCATAGCCGCTGAGGATGGCAAGAACGACGCCACAGCCGCTGAGAATGATAAGAGCGATAGGACAAGGGCGATGCGCCGTGCGTATGTGCCGCTGTCACAAAGAAGATCCTCGGCGTCAAGATGGACGCAAAGAAGATCGTAGCAATGGACTTGACTAAATGAATGCTATAGAGCCATTATGCAACACTATATAAAACCGAGGATAGAGGCTAGATCAATTGCACCATAGTATCTATCCTAGTAGTAACAATATGTATGTATTGTGCGGTTCATGATCTTGCTATACTTGCTGCTACCCAAGTATGTGTGGTCTGTGTTGTCCGTTGATGAACGAGTTCGTAGCTGAAAGTTTTCATTTGGCTGAACTTTAGAAACAAGATTCTGATTTGATGACAGTAGCAATTGCCGCTGTTTATTGGACAGTAAGTCAGTATCGTTCGGAGACAAACCGTATGCATCAGAGAAGTTCCGATTGAAGGTTAATACTTAAATACAATCTTCGAATCGTTCCACATTTCAAGCACGAACTAACCGGTTGGTACGATCTTCGAAGCCGGTCACATTGCACCCTCGAGTTACCACATAGTTCAAAAACAACAATTGACTCCGTTTTGGGCTGGTCAACTGGTTTCAGAAAAGAACTATATATACCATATATAAATAAACAAGGAAAAAACAGAAAAAATCCATGGAGGCCCAGCAGCTCCTAATCATGAATTTTTTTTAACACAGTACAAACATAAACGCTCATATATATGAGCATACACTTAACCCTATGAACAAACACACACTTTACCCCTATTAGCACCTCCAAGAGTTTGAGCCGGCATATTATTTGAGATTTTATGGAGTCATCGTAGGAGCCTCGTAGTCGACGGGAATGTCTCCTCCCACTGAATATGCATCTGGTGGACTGAAGATATCACTGTCCATCTAACCATTCAATCACATTCACCTCCTAATTGTTAGAGTTTATGTTTATCTCCACATGTAATCTCAACTCTACTCTATCTCTCTCCCGTAGTAGTTTGAATCTCTTCCTGTAAACCAAATCCTCTTCTTGTATGCCACGACAAGGGCCTCTTCTCGTCTCAATATATACAGACCACGCGGCTCCCTCGAGGAGTAGGAACGCTTCCATAATTCTTACATGGTAATCAGAGCATCCTCTTCCATACACATCTAGCCACAAAAATCAAACCCCAAACACATCGGCGGCGTCATCATATCCTCATCAACAGGAGTCGCCCTCAACCTTGGAGCGCCTCCATCAGAGAAGCTTGCGAGAAGGAATTTCATCCTCTGGAAGACGCAAGTCTTGCCTGCCCTGCGAGGAGTGCAGGTGACAGGACTCTTGGACAATTCCGATGCCGCTCCACCCAAGACCGTGGAGATCACCAAGGCGGACAAGACCTCGGCCATGGAGCCGAACCCGCTGTATGGACAATGGATCGCAAAGGATCAACAGGTCCTCTCATATCTGCTAAACTCTATGACACCAGAAATTCTTGGACAGGTTGTTGGGAAGGAATCCACCTTCGAGCTTTGGACAACCGTGACGACGCTCTTCTCTTCCCAGTCGCAGTCCAGGATCACAAACTTGAGGATTGCAATCACCACAACCAAGAAGGGCTCTTTGTCAAGCTCTGCTTTCATGTTGAAGATGAAGAATCTTGCAGACGAGCTAGCTGCTGCTGGCCGTCCGGTGTCAGATCCGGAGATGGTAGACTATATCTTGGCGGGACTAGACCGTGACTATGATCCGGTGGTTGCGGCGATTGGTGTTGTCAAGAATCAGATTATGCCAGATGGTCTTTTTGCGCAAATCTCCGCCTTTGATCAAAGGATGGAGATGCTCGGCGATTCATCATCAGGCAGCTTCCACACTTCTGCTAATGCGGCGTATAGAGGCCGTGGCCAAGCTCGTGGAAGATCCTACCGCGGGCGAGGAGGAAGGGGGCGCGGTCGTGGCGATCGACAGCCCTCTCCTGCTGGTGGAGGCGGCGGCAACAGAGGATGTTCTCGACAACAGCAGCAGCACGGGCGCGATCAACAGCATGACTACCCTGAATGTCAGATCTGTCTTAAACATCATCCAGGGGGTGCACGCACATGTTGGTGGCGCTATGAAGAAAACGACCAGGAGGAGAAGGGGGCACATGCTGTCTCCTACGGTGTGGATACGAATTGGTATGCCGACTCCGGAGCTACAAACCACATTACCGGCGAACTTGACAAGCTGACAATGTGGGAGAGGTACAATGAAGGTGATCAAATTCACACGGCGAGTGGTTCAGGTATGGAGATCACACATATTGGCAGTACGATTGTTAAAAACCCCGTAAAAAATCTACACTTGAAAGATGTCTTACATGTTCCCAAAACATCCAAAAATCTTATTTCTGTTCATAGATTCACCCTTGACAACAATGTTCTTATAGAGTTTTATCCTCATTTTTTCTTGGTTAAGGACCTAGCAATAAGGAGAATCATTCTTAGAGGACGGTGCGTGGGAGATCTCTACCCACTCATATCATCATCATCATCATCATCCTGGTTCAACAAACAAGCATATGTCGTCACCAAGCCATCTTCAGCAAAGTGGCATAGTCGTTTAGGTCATCCATCTTCAGTAATTGTTAGTTATATTCTTAGTAAAAATAAACTCTCATATGAGTCCAGTGTTGAGTCAGTTTGTGGTCCCTGTCAACAGGCCAAAAGTCATCAGTTACGCTATCATATTTCTACCAGTGTATCCAATGCTCCATTACAACTTATATTGTCGGATGTATGGGGGCCAGCCCTCACATCAGTTGGTAGATTTTCCTATTATGTAAGCTTCATTGATGATTATAGTAAATTTACTTGGATTTACTTATTAAAGAAGCGGTCTGATGTCTTCCAAGTTTTTATTAACTTTCAAAATCTTGTTGAACGCAAACTGAATTCTAAGGTCATTGCTATGCAAACCGACTGGGGTGGTGAGTATGAGAAACTCAACTCCTTCTTTCAAAAACTTGGCATCTCACATCATGTCTCTTGCCCTCATGCTCACCAACAGAATGGAACAGCTGAAAGAAAGCATCGTCATATTGTTGATGTAGGTCTTGCATTACTAGCGAATGCATCTATGTCACTCAAGTTTTGGGATGAAGCCTTCCTAACTGCTACCTATCTCATCAACTTGCTTCCAAGCAAAGTCATTAAGCTTGAGACACCCATCACACGGCTTCTTGGGGTTACACCTAATTACACATCTCTTCGTATCTTTGGTTGCGCGTGTTGGCCAAATCTTCGACCCTACAACACACGTAAACTTGCTTTTCGCTCAAAACAGTGTGTCTTCTTAGGCTATAGCCCTATGCATAAAGGGGTAAAATGCCTAGATGTTCCTACCGACAGGGTCTACATATCTCGCGATGTTGTTTTTGATGAATCCGTGTTCCCTTTTGCATCGCTTCATCCCAATGCAGGTGCTCTTCTCCGCAAAGAAATTCTTCTTGTCCCATCAAATCTTCGAAACTTTGAACATGGGGAAGACAATTGTACTAACCAATATGTTGATGATTCTGCTGTGCCCAGTTCCACTTTTATGCCTGTGCAGGTTGCTGGCGAAAACGGTGGTCAAAACAATCAAAATCATGAAAATTTGGTCCAAAATGATGTATTATTTCATGCTGCACAAGGGGACGAAGCTGGCGCAGATCCCGGCGCTGATTTGGCGGCGCCTGCCACCCCTGTACGTGTGCAGGGATCAAATCCCGGGGGCGCATCTTCCTCGGATCTCGCTCCAGGAGACAGCGGGCCAGGCTCCTGGAGCGGCCACTCCTGCGCTGTCGCGTCACCCGACCGCGAGGACAGTCGCGCCAGCGGATCCGCTCCCCGTCGCGTGCGCATGCAACTGCCAGCGGCAGATGGGGGATCTTCTGCGCCCACGAGCCCTGCGGGTTCCCGAGCGTCCAGTGGCCGGGGGGCCACATCATGGACCACTGGATCGTCTCTGCATTCTGCCGCATCATCACCTGACGGGTCAGCGGCTGGAGGATCTTCTGCGGATTCTATGCACATGCCTATACAGCAGCCAACAACAATTTCTTCTCGAGTTATGACCAGGCTACAAAAAGGTATACATAATCCGAAAATAAGGAAAGATGGCACTATACCATATGGCATGTTATGGAGAACCAACAACATTAAGAGATGCAATTGGTGATTCTAAGTGGAGAAAAGCAATGGATGAAGAGTATTCTGCACTGATGAGGAATAAGACCTGGCATCTTGTGCCTGATCAAAGAGGTAAAAATATCATTGACTGTAAATGGGTGTACAGGATTAAGAAAAAGGCAGATGGCTCCATTGACAGATATAAGGCACGTCTAGTTGCAAAGGGGTTTAAACAACGATATGACATAGACTATGAAGATACTTTCAGTCCCGTTGTAAAAGCTGCAACTATAAGACTTGTGTTGGCTATTGTTGTGTCTAGAGAATGGAGTCTAAGACAGCTAGATGTACAGAACGCGTTTTTGCATGGTGTTCTGGAAGAGGAGGTGTTCATGAGACAAACACCTGGGTATGAGAATAAGAAGACACCACATTATGTGTGTAAACTTGATAAAGCACTCTATGGCTTGAAACAAGTGTTGGAAATATGCCATAGAGGCAATAATAAATTGATTATTATTATATTTCCTTGTTCATGATAATCGTTTATTATCCATGCTAGAATTGTATTGATAGGAAACTCAGATACATGTGTGGATACATAGACAACACCATGTCCCTAGTAAGCCTCTAGTTGACTAGCTCGTTAATCAATAGATGGTTACGGTTTCCTGACCATGGACATTGGATGTCGTTGATAACGGGATCACATCATTAGGAGAATGATGTGATGGACAAGACCCAATCCTAAGCCTAGCACAAGATCATGTAGTTCGTATGCTAAAGCTTTTCTAATGTCAAGTATCATTTCCTTAGACCATGAGATTGTGCAACTCCCGGATACCGTAGGAGTGCTTTGGGTGTGCCAAACGTCACAACGTAACTGGGTGGCTATAAAGGTACACTACGGGTATCTCTGAAAGTGTCTGTTGGGTTGGCACGAATCGAGATTGGGATTTTGTCACTCCGTGTAAACGGAGAGGTATCTCTGGGCCCACTCGGTAGGACATCATCATAATATGCACAATGTGACCAAGGGGTTGATCACGGGATGATGTGTTGCGGAACGAGTAAAGAGACTTGCCGGTAACGAGATTGAACAAGGTATCGGTATACCGACGATCGAATCTCGGGCAAGTACCATACCGCTAGACAAAGGGAATTGTATACGGGATCGATTGAGTCCTTGACATTGTGGTTCATCCGATGAGATCATCGTGGAACATGTGGGAGCCAACATGGGTATCCAGATCCCGCTGTTGGTTATTGACCGGAGAACATCTCGGTCATGTCTGCATGTCTCCCGAACCCGTAGGGTCTACACACTTAAGGTTCGATGACGCTAGGGTTATAAAGGAAGTTTGTATGTGGTTACCGAATGTTGTTCGGAGTCCCGGATGAGATCCCGGACGTCACGAGGAGTTCCGGAATGGTCCGGAGGTAAAGATTTATACATAGGAAGTCCTGTTTCGGCCATCGGGACAAGTTTCGGGGTCATCGGTATTGTACCGGGACCACCGGAAGGGTCCCGGGGGCCCACCGGGTGGGGCCACCTGCCCCGGGGGGCCACATGGGCTGTAGGGGGTGCGCCTTGGCCTACATGGGCCAAGGGCACCAGCCCCTAGAGGCCCATGGGCCAAGATATAGGAAAAAGGGGAGAGTCTTAAAGGGGGAAGGCACCTCCGAGGTGCCTTGGGGAGGATGGACTCCTCCCCCCTCCTTATCCGCACCCCTTCCTTGGAGGAGGGGGCAAGGCTGCGCCTTCCCCCTCTCCCCTGCCCCTATATATAATGGAGGGGAGGGAGGGCATCCATACCTGAGCCCTTGGCGCCTCCCTCCCTCCCGTGACACCTCCTCCTCTCCCGTAGGTGCTTGGCGAAGCCCTGCAGGATTGCCACGCTCCTCCATCACCACCACGCCGTTGTGCTGCTGCTGGATGGAGTCTTCCTCAACCTCTCCCTCTCTCCTTGCTGGATCAAGGCGTGGGAGACATCGTCGAGCTGTACGTGTGTTGAACGCGGAGGTGCCGTCCGTTCGGCACTAGGATCATCGGTGATCTGAATCACGACGAGTACGACTCCATCAACCCCGTTCACTTGAACGCTTCCGCTTAGCGATCTACAAGGGTATGTAGATGCACTCTCCTTTCTACTCGTTGCTGGTCTCTCCATAGATAGATCTTGGTGTTACGTAGGAAAATTTTTGAATTTCTGCTACGTTCCCCTACAGTGGCATCATGAGCTAGGTCTATTGCGTAGATTCTTTGCACGAGTAGAACACAAAGTAGTTGTGGGCGTCGATATTGTTCAATATGCTTGCCGTTACTAGTCTTATCTTGATTCGGCGGCATCGTGGGATGAAGCGGCCCGGACTAACCTTACACGTACGCTTACGTGAGACCGGTTCCACCGACAAACATGCACTAGTTGCATAAGGTGGCTGGCGGGTGTCTGTCTCTCCCACTTTAGTCGGATCGGATTCGATGAAAAGGGTCCTTATGAAGGGTAAATAGCAATTGGCATATCACGTTGTGGTTCATGCGTAGGTAAGAAACATTCTTGCTAGAAACCCATAGCAGCCACGTAAAACATGCAAACAACAATTAGAGGACGTCTAACTTGTTTTTGCAGGGTATGCTATGTGATGTGATATGGCCAAAAAGGATGTGATGAATGATATATGCGATGTATGAGATTGATCATGTTCTTGTAATAGGATTCACGACTTGCATGTCGATGAGTATGACAACCGGCAGGAGCCATAGGAGTTGTCTTTATTTATTGTATGACCTGCGTGTCATTGAACAACGCCATGTAATTACTTTACTTTATTGCTAACCGGTAGCCATAGTAGTAGAAGTAGTCGTTGGCGTGACAACTTCATGAAGACACGATGATGGAGATCATGATGATGGAGATCATGGTGTCATGCCGGTGACGATGATGATCATGGAGCCCCGAAGATGGAGATCAAAAGGAGCAAAGTGATGATGGCCATATCATGTCACTATTTGATTGCATGTGATGTTTATCATGTTTATACATCTTATTTTCTTAGAACGACGGTAGTAAATAAGATGATCCCTTACAACAATTTCAAGAAGTGTTCTCCCCTAACTGTGCACCGTTGCGACAGTTCGCTGTTTCAAAACATCACGTGATGATCGGGTGTTTTATTCAGACGTTTAAATACAACGGTTGTTGACGAGCCTAGCATGTACAGACATGGCCTCGGAACACATGCAAAACACTTAGGGTTAACTTGACGAGCCTAGCATGTACAGACATGGCCTCGGAACACGGAGACTGAAAGGTCGAACATGAGTCGTATAGAAGATACGATCAACATGAAGATGTTCACCGATGATGACTAGTCCGTCTCACGTGATGATCGGACACGGCCTAGTTTGACTCGGATCATGTAATCACTTAGATGACTAGAGGGATGTCTATCTAAGTGGGAGTTCATAAGATGAACTTAATTATCCTGAACATAGTCAAAAGGTTTTTGCAAATTATGTCGTAGCTCACGCTATAGTTCTACTGTTTAGATATGTTCCTAGAGAAAAATTAGTTGAAAGTTGATAGTAGCAATTATGCGGACTAGGTCCGTAAACTGAGGATTGTCCTCATTGCTTCATAGAAGGCTTATGTCCTTAATGCACCGCTCAGTGTGCTGAACCTCGAACGTTGTCTGTGGTTGTTGCGAACATCTGACATACACGTTTTGATAACTACGTGATAGTTCAGTTAAACGGTTTAGAGTTGAGGCACCAAAGACGTTTTTGAAACATCGCGAAACATATGAGATGTTTTGAGGGCTGAAATTGGGATTTCAGGCTCGTGCCCATGTCAAGAGGTATAAGACCTCCGATGACTTTCTTAACCTGCAAACTAAGGAGAAAAGCTCAATTGTTGAGCTTGTGCTCAGATTGTCTGAGTACAACAATCATTTGAATCGAGTGGGAGTTGATCTTCCAGATAAGACAGTGATGTTTCTCCAAAGTCATTGCCACCAAGCTGTTGGAGCTTCGTGATGAACTATAACATATCAGGGATAGATATGATGATCCTTGAGGTATTCGCGATGTTTGACACCGCGAAAGTAGAAATCAAGAAGGAGCATCAATTGTTGATGGTTGGTGAAACCACTAGTTTCAAGAAGGGCAAGGGCAAGAAGGGATACTTCATGAAACGGCAAATCAGCTGCTACTCTAGTGAAGAAACCCAAGGTAAAACCCAAACCCGAGACTAAGTGCTTCTGTAATAAGGGGAACAACCACTAGAGCAGAATTGCCCTAGATACTTGGTAGATAAGAAGGCTGGCAAGGTCGATAGAAGTATATTGGATATACATTGTGTTAATGTGTACTTTGCTAGTACTCCTAGTAGCACCAGGGTATTAGATACCGGTTCGGTTGCTAAGTGTTAGTAACTCGAAACAAAAGGCTACGGAATAAACGGAGACTAGCTAAAGGTGAGCTGACGATATGTGTTGGAAGTTTTTCCAAGCTTGATATGATCAAGCATCGCACGCTCCCTCTACCAAAGAGATTGGTGTTAAACCTAAATAATTATTATTTGGTGTTTGCGTTGAGCATAGACATGATTGGATTACGTCTATCGCAATACGGTTATTCATTTAAGGAGAATAATGGTTACTCTGTTTATTTGAATAATACCTTCAATGGTCTTACACCTAAAATGAATGGTTTATTAAATCTCGATCGTAGTGATACACATTTTCATGCCAAAAGATAGTAATGATAGTACCACTTACTGGTGGCACTGCCACGTAAGTCATATCGGTATAAAACGCATGAAGAAGCTCCATATTGATGGATCTTTGGGCTCACTCGTTTTTGAAAAGTTTGAGACATGCGAACCGTGTCTATTGGTGTATATGCATGAAGAAACTCCATGCAAATGGACCGTTTTGACTCACTTGATTTTGAATCACTTGGGACATGCAAATCATACCACATGGGCAAGATGACTGAAAGCCTCATTTTCAGTAAAATGGAACTACAAAGCAACTTGTTGGAAGTAATACATTTTGATGTGTGCAGTCCAATGAGTGCTGAGGCATGTAGTGGATATCGTTATGTTCTTACTTCACAGATGATTTGAGTAGATGTTGAGTATATTTACTTGATGAATCACGAGTCTGAATTATTGAAAGGTTCAAGTAATTTCAGGGTGAAGTTGAAAGATCGTCGTGACAAGAGGATAAAAGATCTATGATATGATCATAGAGATGAATATCTGAATTACGAGTTTGGCGCAGAATTAAGACATTGTGGAAATTGTTTCACAACTAATACAGCCAAGAACACCATAGTGTGATGGTGTGTCCGAACATCATAACTGCACCCTATTGGATATGATGCATACCATGATGTCTCTTATCGAATTACCACAATAGTTTATGGGTTAGGCATTAGAGACAACCACATTCACTTTAAATAGGGCACCACATAATTTCGTTGAGACGACACCGTATGAATTATGGTTTAGAGAAACCTAAGTTGTCGTTTCTTAAAGGTTTGGGGCTGCGACGCTTATGTGAAAAAGTTTCAGGATTAAGCTCGAACCCAAAGCGGATAAAATACATCTTCATAGGACACCCAAACAGTTGGGTATACCTCCTAATTCAGATCCGAAAGCAATATGGATTGTTTCTTGAATCGGGTCCTTTCTCGAGAAAAGTTTGTCTCGGAAAGTTGAGTGGGAGGATGGTGGAGACTTGATATGGTTATTGAACCATCACTTCAACCAGTGTGTAGCAGGGCACAGGAAGTTGTTCCTGTGGCACCTACACCAATTGAAGTAGAAGCTTATGATAGTGATCATGAAACTTCAGATCAAGTCACTCCCAAACCTCGTAGGGTGACAAGGATACGTACTACTTCAGAGTGGTACAGTAATCCTGTCTTGGAAGTCATGTTGCTAGACAACGATGAACCTATGAGCTATGGAGAAGCGATGGTGGGCCCGGATTCCGATAAATGGCTTGAGGCCATAAAACCCGAGAGAGGATCCATGTATGAAAACAAAGTGTAGACTTTGGAAGAACTACTTGATGGTCGTAAGGCTGTTAGGTACATATGGATTTTGAAAGGAAGACAGACAATGATGGTAAGTGTCACCATTGAGAAAGCTCGACTTGTCGTTAAGATGTTTTTCGACAAGTTCAAGGAGTTGACTACGATGAGACTTTCTCACTCGTAGCGATGCTAAGAGTCTGTTGGAATTATATTAGCAATTACTGCATTATTTATGAAATCTTGCAGATAGGATGTCAAAACATTGTTTCCTCGATGATTCTTGAGGAAAGGTTGTATGTGATACAACCGGAAGGTTTTGTCTATCCTGAAATATGCTAATAAGTATGCAAAGCTCCAGCAATCCTTCTGAGGACTGGAGTGAGCATCTCGGAGTTGGAATGTATGTTTTGATGATGATCAAAGATTTTGGGTGTATACAAAGTTTATGAGAAACTTATATTTCCAAAGAAGTGAGTGGGAGCACTATAGAATTTCTGATGAGTATATGTTGTTGACATATCAATGATCAGAAATGACGTAGAATTTCTGGAAAGCATATAGGGTTATTTGTAAAGTGTTTTCAATGGAAAAACTGGATTAAGCTACTTGAACATTGAGCATCAAGATCTATAAGGATAGATCAAAACGCTTAATAGTACTTTCAAATGAGCACATGCCTTGACGTGATCTTGAAGGTGTCCAAGATGTATCAGTCAAAGAAGGAGTTCTTGCCTGAGTTGTAAGGTATGAAGTTAAGACTTAAAGCTCGACCATGGCAGAATAGAGAGAAAGGACTAAGGTCGTCCCCTATGCATAAGACATAGGCTCTACACTATGCTATGCTGTGTACCGCACCTGAAGTGTGCTTTACCATGAGTCAGTCAAGGGGTACAAGAGTGATCCAAGAATGGATCACAGGACAGCGGTCAAAGTTATCCTTAGTAACTAGTGGACTAAGGAATTTTCTCGGTTATGGAGGTGGTAAAAGAGTTCGTCATAAAGGGTTACGTCGATGCAAGCTTAACACCTATCCGGATAGCTCTGAGTAGAGATACCGGATACGTATAATGGAGCAACAATTTAGAATAGCTCCAAGTAGAACAGTTATTTGGAATAGCTCCAAATAGAACGTGGTAGCTGCATCTAGGAGATGACATAGAGATTTGTAAAGCACACACGGATCTGAAAGGTTCAGACCCGTTGACTATAACCTCTCTCACAAGCATAACATGATCAAACCCAGAACTCATCGAGTGTTAATCACATGGTAAATGTGAACTAGATTATTGACTCTAGTAAACTCTTTGGGTGTTAGTCACATGGGGATGTGACCTTGAGTGTTAATCACATATCGATGTGAACTAGATTATTGACTCTAGTGCAAGTGGGAGACTGTTGGAAATATGCCCTAGAGGCAATAATAAATTGATTATTATTATATTTCCTTGTTCATGATAATCGTTTATTATCCATGCTAGAATTGTATTGATAGGAAACTCAGTTACATGTGTGGATACATAGACAACACCATGTCCCTAGTAAGCCTCTAGTTGACTAGCTCGTTAATCAATAGATGGTTATGGTTTCCTGACCATGGACATTGGATGTCGTTGATAACGGGATCACATCATTAGGAGAATGATGTGATGGACAAGACCCAATCCTAAGCCTAGCACAAGATCATGTAGTTCGTATGCTAAAGCTTTTCTAATGTCAAGTATCATTTCCTTAGACCATGAGATTGTGCAACTCCCGGATACCGTAGGAGTGCTTTGGGTGTGCCAAACGTCACAACGTAACTGGGTGGCTATAAAGGTACACTACGGGTATCTCTGAAAGTGTCTGTTGGGTTGGCACGAATCGAGATTGGGATTTTGTCACTCCGTGTAAACGGAGAGGTATCTCTGGGCCCACTCGGTAGGACATCATCATAATGTGCACAATGTGACCAAGGGGTTGATCACGGGATGATGTGTTGCGGAACGAGTAAAGAGACTTGCCGGTAATGAGATTGAACAAGGTATCGGTATACCGACGATCGAATCTCGGGCAAGTACCATACCGCTAGACAAAGGGAATTGTATACGGGATCGATTGAGTCCTTGACATCGTGGTTCATCCGATGAGATCATCGTGGAACATGTGGGAGCCAACATGGGTATTCAGATCCCGCTGTTGGTTATTGACCGGAGAACATCTCGGTCATGTCTGCATGTCTCCCGAACCCGTAGGGTCTACACACTTAAGGTTCGATGACGCTAGGGTTATAAAGGAAGTTTGTATGTGGTTATCGAATGTTGTTCGGAGTCCCGGATGAGATCCCGGACGTCACGAGGAGTTCCGGAATGGTCCGGAGGTAAAGATTTATATATAGGAAGTCCTGTTTCGGCCATCGGGACAAGTTTCGGGGTCATCGGTATTGTACCGGGACCACCGGAAGGGTCCCGGGGGCCCACCGGGTGGGGCCACCTGCCCCGGGGGGCCACATGGGCTGTAGGGGGTGCGCCTTGGCCTACATGGGCCAAGGGAACCAGCCCCTAGAGGCCCATGGGCCAAGATATAGGAAAAAGGGGAGAGTCCTAAAGGGGGAAGGCACCTCCGAGGTGCCTTGGGGAGGATGGACTCCTCCCCCCTCCTTATCCGCACCCCTTCCTTGGAGGAGGGGGCAAGGCTGCGCCTTCCCCCTCTCCCCTGCCCCTATATATAGTGGAGGGGAGGGAGGGCATCCATACCTGAGCCCTTGGCGCCTCCCTCCCTCCCGTGACACCTCCTCCTCTCCCGTAGGTGCTTGGCGAAGCCCTGCAGGATTGCCACGCTCCTCCATCACCACCACGCCGTTGTGCTGCTGCTGGATGGAGTCTTCCTCAACCTCTCCCTCTCTCCTTGCTGGATCAAGGCGTGGGAGACATCGTCGAGCTGTACGTGTGTTGAACGCGGAGGTGCCGTCCGTTCGGCACTAGGATCATCGGTGATCTGAATCACGACGAGTACGACTCCATCAACCCCGTTCACTTGAACGCTTCCGCTTAGCGATCTACAAGGGTATGTAGATGCACTCTCCTTTCTACTCATTGCTGGTCTCTCCATAGATAGATCTTGGTGTTACGTAGGAAAATTTTTGAATTTCTGCTACGTTCCCCTACAACAAGCACCCAGAGCTTGGTACTCCAGGTTGAGTTCGCAATTAAAATGTTTTGGTTTTATTGCTTCCAAAGCTGATACATCTATGTTTATTTATAACAAGGCAAGAGTAGTAATTTTTGTGCTCATTTATGTGAATGATATTATAGTTGCAAGTTCATCACAAAGTGCTACTAATGCTCTCCTGCATGATTTGAATTCAGAGTTTGCCTTGAAAGATCTGGGAGACTTGCACTTCTTTCTAGGCATTGAAGTCAAGAAAACTCAAGATGGTATAGTGTTAAGTCAAGAGAAATATGTCAATCAGCTTCTATCCCGCATGGGGATGACAAATTGCAAGCTTGTGTCTACACCTTTGTCATCTTCAGAGAAATTGTCAGCATATGAAGGGGAGTTACTTCAAGAGGAAGATAGTACAAAGTATAGAAGTACTGTTGGCGCACTACAATACTTGACACTCACTCGTCCAGATATTTCCTTTGCGGTTAACAAGGTTTGCCAATACCTCCATGCACCTACTACTGCACATTGGTCAGCTATCAAGAGAATTGTAAGATATGTCAAGCATACTATGGGGATAGGACTTCATTTCAGACGTTCTAGTTCCACTCTTGTTAGTGCTTTCTCTGATGCTGACTGGGCAGGTTGCAGTGATGACAGAAAATCAACTGGAGGCTTTGCAGTATTTTTTGATCCTAATCTTGTGTCATGGAGTGCCAGGAAACAGGCCACTGTGTCTAGGTCAAGCACAGAAGCTGAGTACAAGTCTTTGGCCAATGCCATTGCAGATATTATTTGGATTGAGTCATTATTGGATGAGATGGGAGTTAAACGGAACCATATATCATGCTTATGGTGTGACAACTTGGGAGCAACTTATCTGTTTGTCAATCCTGTGTTTCATGCAAGAACTAAGCATATAGAGATTGACTTTTATTTTGTGCGAGAAAGGGTGGCAGCAAAAAAACTTCAGATACGGTTCATTCCCTCCAAAGATCAAGTGGCGGATGGATTCACTAAAGCACTTCCAGCAAAACTATTTGAGGAGTTCAAGAGGAATTTGAATGTAGGATAGTTGAGATTAAGGGAGGGTGTTAGAGTTTATGTTTATCTTCACATGTAATCTCAACTCTACTCTATCTCCCTCCCGTAGTAGTTTGAATCTCTTCCTGTAAACCAAATCCTCTTCTTGTACGCCACGACGAGGGCCTCTTCTGGTCTCAATATATACAGACCACGCGGCTCTGTCGAAGAGTAGGAATGCTTCTATAATTCTTACACTAATCAGATTGCTTGCCACGTTGGAATTGCCGTCCTTGTATCGAGTGCGGTATGGGTTATGCCTAGGGCCAACCAGCCAGAGAATTGCGACGGCAGCAACAGCACAGTGGGGCTAGGCAAGGCGTGCCGTGTAGGACAACAGCGGTAGGCCAGCAACAGGGCGCACTAACGCAGCGCGGCACTGCAGCAGACGGGCAAGGTTCCGTACGCGGTCCAGGGTAATTGGAACCAACCGATCGGCAGCACTTCAGGTGCTAGTTTTGCCCTTGCTCTACCTCTATACTTTAGGGTTTTTGATTGTGGCGTCGATTCATTAAAGATCAAGAAATACAGGAATTAATTAAATTTTATCATTGTGGCAACGTCAAGTGCTGAAAGGGTTTTTTCTGCAATAAATTTCATGAAGCATAGCCAACCATGCACATGTTCAATTCCTGCTGTTCGTCCATCACATTATTGCAAATTTTCAAAATGCAATTTTGAAATGTGTGATAGTCTTTTCATTATAAGATAGAAGAAGACGATATAGCTACCACAGAACTAGTGTTTCCTCCTCTATCAGCTCCAACATAGATTCCTATCATATCCTAAATTCGCAAAAAAGAAAATCCTACCATATCCTTGGGACGGTGAGGTTAATGTTTCTCGTCATGTAGCGATATTTGGTGTCAGCTGCTTCAGATCTGTTTGGGGGTTCAACAGCAACGACTCTGTCCTTAGGGGCATTTGCACGAAGAATTTATAGCTGTCGTCGAGAAGGTCAAGCCGTTTCCGGTAGGTGAGCAATGACAATGCGGTGTGCCGACGGCTTGTTCTGGCGGTGGTAGTGGTTGTTTTATGGTCTCGGAATCGCTATATAATTTTTATTTGGTTTGAGGTGATTCATACTTCCAATGAACTTTTATAATAGGTCTAAATCCTTTCCGGAAAAACATGATATTGCTAATATATGCGATTTGAATGTAATAATTGAATTTGATACTTGTGAGAAGTATGAATGTAATTCCGCAGCACTTTGCATACGTTTACATTTGAATATTATTTTTGTGGTTTAGGAAAAAAGAGAGGCTAACTCCTAGTTTTTTTTAGGGGATCTACTCATAGCTAGGTCCACCCTAGCGTCAAATCCTAGATCCGTCGATACTCTCAACTTCGCGATGACTCCTTGCGAGGTTTTAGGAGTAAATCTCTCAAGTTTCCACACAAAAATAGGAATAGAAAAGGAAAAAGAGACACCTAAAAAGACACGGCTCCTTACGACGGTTTCTCGCCCCGAGCGCTGCTTCATATCTCCCCGCTCCCATCGACCATCGTGCTGAGATCAACGCGGCGCGCGGGCAGGGTGGAGAGGTCGCCGGCAAGGGAGCAGCAGTCTTCTCTTCTCCCCTCTTTCCTTGGAGGAGGAGGCCACCGGCTGCAGCGGTCGCGCATGCCCTGCTAGGTCTTGTAGTGGATAGGCCCCGCGAGGCGACCACGTAGTTTCAGGTACGGCTGCATCCCTCTCGATTCGGGACATCTGCCCTTTGATCGCCGGAGTCACGCTGCTACGCTATGCCAGTGCAAACTTTTAGCCCTAATAGATTTCTTCTTTTACCGCTTCTCTGTCAGATTATTACTTGCATATATGCATTGTCGACCGTACCTATTAAGGGAAATCAGCTCAAATACCCTTTTCTCCCAAAACAAGAAAGGCCAAAAAATGTGTTAAATACCCTTTGCAAATTATTACTACTTGTTCTGCTGCTTTTCCTAAAGTAATTGTCATTCCATCTTAGAAGTCTGTTGTGTTCCATGGCTTTTATCCATGTATCTTGTGGAACAGGTGAACACGCATTCAGATTGTATTGCCCAGTAGGTTTGTGTCTCCGTTGAGTTTGCAAGCAAGCGAGGATATCTTAGAAGTTTGTTGGCGATGGAAGGTCGTAATGCTAATACTAAAAGGAAAAAAGTTGAAGCGGAACGAGAGGGAGAGAGCAGCACAAAGAAACTGAAGGTCACCATGGGGGTGGAGACCCTCGACTGTCCCATCTGCTATGAGCCCCTCAGGCCTCCGCTATTCCAGGTAAATGCAGTACGTGTATGTACATTAACTTTCCTTTAAACTTAAGCTTGTACCCCCTCTGTAAATCCCTCTGTAAACAAATATAAGATCTTTTAGATCACTAAATTTTATATTTCTTTATAGAGGTATTATTTCATCTGTGATAAGAGCTTTTTTTTTTGAGCATATCTGTGATAAGAGCTGAAGATAAAAGAAGAGCTTTGATAAATCAATCACTGGAAAAAAGTGTTTATTATGAAATCTTACATAATAGCTATGGTAACTGACATAGTAATAAAATGTGTTGTCATGTGGCACTTCAATTCTTTCTTTCTGTCAAGGTTTGTTCTCACGAGGATCTTTTCTATTCCACAGTGCTCTGTAGGGCATTGCATATGCTCATCTTGCCGTGGGAAGCTGGACAAGAAATGCCCTGTGTGCTCTATCAAAACTTCCTTCAAGCGCTGCTTTGCGATGGAACATGTCGTCCAAGAAGCCAAAGTTGCTTGCTCCAATGAAAAGTATGGGTGTGCCGAGGGGGTCATCTACTACCAGAAAGAAGAACACAAGAAGGCATGCCTAAATGCCCCATGCTCCTGCGTGGAGTCCGGTTGTGGCTTCGCTGGACCAACAAAGGTGCTCCTAGACCATTTCATCATCCAGCACAAGTGTATGTCTACAATCCTCCCAGACTCCGGCACGGTGTCACTTCGCTTACAGCCGGGGTTACATGTTTTGCGATGCACCGAGACCAGCTACTTTTTCTTGCTCAACATGTCATCAGAGCCTCTTGGATATGCCATCTCAGTCACCTGCGTACAACCAAACGTTACGGAACCCAAGTTCAAATGTAATATGGAATATGACTGCATAATGACCGGCTGCCGTGAAAGTATAAATTGCCACGTAAGAAGCTCTTCACTCTCTGATGGGCTACCGATAGTGTACGACTTAATAATTCCCAAGGGAAAGATTTCTGATGATCCAAATGGTATCATGCTCGAAGCCACCATTCTCAGCAGATCATGTCTTCGAGGAAAGGGTTCGACTCCTGATATTCAACGAACGTCATATATTAAAACTGCTAATACTGCTGCTGCTGCCGCTATCGCTGCTGCTGCTGCTGATGATGATGACGATGATTATGATGTTGATGATGAGGACGACGATGACGATGACGATGACGATGACGATGACGATGATGATGACGACGAGGACGACGACGACGACGATGACGACAACAACGATGACGATGATGATGATGATTCTTCAAGCTCATCGTCGTCATCTTCATCGGCACTGTCGGAGTCTCGACAAGGAGGAGAAGGAGTAGGAGGCGGGCGGGGACGAGGGCGAGGGCGAGGACGTGGGACAGGAAGAGGACGGGGACGAGGACGATAAGGGGGAAAGGGCAGGCCCGTACATCCACAGGTGCAAGTGGAGCCGCTGCACAGGGCCCCCAAAAATCTGGGGCCCCCAATTTTTGTTCAAGTACTATATATATATATTACTAAATCCTGAGATTAACAAAGAGGAAAGACTGGATTGTTAAACTGCCAAGAAAAATAAAGTGCAGCCCCAGCCAATTAATCCACCAAGCCCCAACGGAACAGCAGGCCCATGGCCCAACTCATCTCTCTCACGGAGAATTCCAGAAGACTGAAGACGGATCGAATTCCCCTGTTCTTTTCTCTCTCTCTACAACTCTATTCCTCGAGACCAGGACTCGCCGGCGGCTGGCGAATTAACTCGCTCGCAATTAACTCGCAGACTCCTCATCTCCTTTCTCGGATGGCTTCCCAATTATTATCCAAGAAGAGAGCCGTTGATGGCAAGTACACAATGAACTGCAGGTTCGTTTCCGCATCAATCTATAAATTAGGGCGTTTTCTACTGCTTCTTCCACTGATCCATCAATCCATCCATCGTCCCCTTAGAAAATCAAGAGGTTGGAACAGGCCTGGGTTGGAATCTCGCTGCTTGGTGGCCGCAGTCCTTGGAGGTGAGCAATCAGAGCACCAAGCGCCCCCGCCTGATGATCTGCATCCGTGAACAGTCAGCAACCAAAGGTTGTTTCGCCCCCTTTTCACCCCTTTTTTAGTTGATCTGTTGTTCTTTCTTGCATTTGTGTATCCTTGGTTTTTCTTAATTTTCTAAGATGTCTTCTAGTTCTAAACGCCCTGGTAAGAAGTATAAATCTGGGTATGAAAAACGTACAAAGAAGAAAAAAGCTGAAAATCTTATTCATTCTCTGAAGGGGTCTCTTGATAAATTTGTTGTGAAAGAACCACAAGTTTCTTCTGAAAATCAGAATATAGAGGCTGATGTTGATGATAATGTTGACAACATTCAGGTTGAGAATACTAATCCTGATGAGGCTAACCTCCATGGAAATGTCGTTGGCGCTAGTGTTAATGAAAACATGGATAGTTCATCTGATAAGAATAACATGGATGCATCTTCCGATGGTAATGTTTCTTTCCGGCCAGATATATTTGATCCAAGGAATTGGGATGCCCTTGACTCAAAAGCGATTGACATCTTGGTAGAAAATGGTCCCAAAAGAGATTTAACTATAAAAAAAGGTCAGAAGGATAAAAATAAAAGATGCTTTTCTTCGATATTTTACACAAGAGTTCTACCAAATGGAGAGAAGTGTGATAGAGATTGGCTTGTATACTCTAGAGAACTTGACAAGGTATTCTGCTTTTGTTGCAAATTATTTCGAAAGGGGCATGTAAAGGGTCATTTTCCTAGTGAGGGTTTTAATGATTGGGCACATATTAGCATTAGAATTAGAGAGCACGAAACAAGTGCCGAACATGTTCTGAATATGGTCACTTGGTATGATTTGCGACTACGGTTGCAAAAGCATCAAACTATTAATTGTGTAGCGCAGCGACAACTTGAGAAAGAAAAGGACCATTGGAGAAAAGTTCTATTTAGAATTCTTTTGATGGTAAAATTTCTTGCGAAACACAATCTTGCATTTCGTAGTACTAACTCGACATTGTATCAAGATAATAATGGAAATTTCTTAGGCTTAGTTGAAATGCTAGCTGAGTTCGACCCAATTATTCAGGAGCATGTTAGGCGCATAACAAACAATGAAACTCATGTTCATTACCTTGGTCATGGGATCCAAAATGAGTTAATACATTTGCTTGCTTCTGCAATTAAGTCAGAGATGATTAAAAAAATTAAAGAAGCAAAGTATTTTTCCATTATACTTGATTGTACCCCTGATGCGAGCCACCAAGAACAAATGTCTCTGATAATACGATATGTCAATGCATCTTCGACTTTTGTTTCCATTGAGGAATCCTTTTTAGGATTTTTGGATGTCAATGATACAACTGGGCAAGGGTTTTTTGATGTTTTGCAGGAAGAACTACGGAATCTTGACCTAGATATAGATGATGTGAGAGGACAGAGTTACGATAATGGTGCGAATATGAAAGGTAAGAATAATGGTGTTCAAAGGAAACTTTTGGATAAAAATCCTAGAGCTTTTTATTCAGCATGTGGTTGTCATAGTCTTAATTTGACACTTTGTGACATGGCAAAAACTTGTGGTAAAGCAAAGGACTTTTTTGGAATCATACAACGCATCTACACAACATTTGCTAATTCAACTAAAAAGTGGCAGATCTTGAAAGATAATATAGATGATACAACAGGATTGACTCTCAAGTCGTTGTCATCTACTCGTTGGGAGAGTCGAATAGATAGTGTTAAAGCTATAAGATTTCAGCTTTTGAACATACGAGAAGCTTTACTACAAGTATCTGATATTGATAATGATCCAAAAACTAGCAGTGAAGCTAAATCTCTCGCGAACAATGAACTTGGTGATTTTGAATTTTTAGTAGCTATTGTTATTTGGTATGACTGTATGCCGTCAATCTGGTCAGCAAGAACTTACAATCAAAGGATATGCTTATTGATGTTGCTATTGAGCAAGTGCAGGGGCTAATTACCTTTTTTAATGGGTATAGAGACACTGGTTTTTGTAATGCATTGGAAACAGCAAAAGAAATTGCACTTGAAATGGAGATCGATCCTACATTTCGTCAAAAGCGTGAGATTAAAAGAAAGAAACAATTTGACGAAAACCCAGATGATGTGTTAATTTCTTCATAACCTGCACATGAATCATTTCGGAGAAAATATTTTATTCCTGTTGTTGATCAGGCTATAAGTTCACTTACAACAAGATTTGAGCAATATGAATCATTCCAAAAGAACTTTGGTTTTTTATTTACTTCTGATGCCCTAAAATCATTGGATGAGAAGAGCTTAAAATATTCTTGTAGTGTTCTTGAGGCTGCACTAAAGAGTGGGGGGAAATCAGACATTAATGGTAGTGAATTATATGTTGAGCTAAATTTACTTAAAAGTTTCATTCCAAATGATAATATGGGGCCGGTTGATATCTTGAAATTTCTTAAACGGCTAGATTGTTTCCCTAATGCAACTATTGCATATAGAATTTTGTTAACTATTCCAGTGACCGTCGCATCAGCTGAGAGAAGTTTCTCCAAATTGAAATTATTGAAGTCCTATCTACGTTCAACAATGACACAAGAAAGGCTCAGTGGGTTGGCTACTATAGCAATTGAAAATGATATACTGGAGGGGGTTGCTTATGAAGATCTAATTAAAGATTTTGTATCAAGAAATGCTCAAAGGATGGCACGCTTTGGCTAACAGAGTAAAAGATGGACCTGTAGCTCAAAATTCTAAGATTTTTCTCTTGTATTATGTAGTTCCTTGAGAAATCTGTACTGCTATAGTGACTAATAAAAATAATGTTTAAATTGCCTACTTGACTTTCTTATACATGGGGCCTAAATTGTGATTTCGCTCCGGGGCCTCAATTTCCGGGGTACGGCCCTGGGAAAGGGCCTGACTTCTACTCTTTGAAAAAGCCCTGTTCTTGCTAGTTCTCATAATACTGATGATGATTATGATAGACAAGTCTTAGCAGATCCCGTCTTCGACGAAAGGACCCGACTGCTGCTCTTCAATGAAGGCTTTGTTCTTCTGATATATAGACCTTTAAGTTTAGATTGGACTGGCCATGCTCTTTAGTGTGGACTGGCTGTTATTATATATGGTTTTCACCGTTCTGTTTCTGGGATATATAAGTCGAGGGTCTTTATAGTCCTATAAGTATTGCAGTTGTAGAGCATGGCTGCGGCTCCTTTAACACATTAAAGGGCAGCGTATGGTGACGCATGTTCAAGGGTAACCTTTTGGATGACGCAAATCCAAAATAGATAAAAATGTTATCGTAAGTTAAAAAACATCATAGTTGATTCAACAATGTTCCTACTACAAAATAGTTTAGTAGGTTTATGTTACTTCCTCTGTTCCATAATTCTTGTCATGGTTTTAATTCAAACCTGAACTGAAACCTCAACCAGAATATGGAACGGAGGGGCTATGTCAGTAAATTTCTCGGCATTACACACCTTCTGCAGTTATTTGGTTTTAGACTCCTGCACACATGGAATGGCTTCTCTTTAAATTTTGTGTTTTTCCTGGATCGCAAGGTGCCCAATCAGATGTCTGATCGTCTTAAAAAAGAAACAAAATCCTAAGGTAACTTCAGATGAAAGAAATGGTTTGATTTGTGATGGTGCCCAAGCGCAAAGGTTTTTGTTGAGGGTAATTTCAGATGAGTCTCAAGATATGTCAGACTTTTTGGTACCACGGTTGTTTCAGTGAAGTTTCTTCTGTTTCGCCGTTTTTGCTGCCACAGTGTGATTGTACTTTTGCTGATGCAATAGGAAAATGGTGTGTTAGTGCTGCTGCATGGCATTTTGCTAGCTCATTTGCAAGCCAGTCGACATTGAACCACCTTGCAGCAATTTTGTCTGCATTGGTAGCAGCATACATCTACAGTTTGCTCTTTGCCTATGCGGTTGCAGGTATCAGCAGTGTAGCAATATAAAGTATCAGAGATCGATTAATTGGATGCCACTTGCCTTATCCAAGCATTCAAAGAAAGAAGTAATTTCCACACTGAATCTGGTAGTGGCCAATCAGATGTTTGTGTTGTAGTAATTGTGCATCTCTAGGATACCATTAGCAGGAACTGATTGCATCTAGATCACCTAAAAGCATGAACAGGGAAGGGTTTTAGGGGATCATTACATGTCACGGCAGTGGACATGATCGCCTGCTTGGTGCAGGCTTGATGCAGGGGTGATGTAGTCGAAGTAGAGGTTCTCCTCGACGTCCTGATTCCTTCAGGGCGCCACCGGCACTGCCCAGGGATAGCGGCGGCGGCTGGCTTAGGTCTTCCCGTCGCTGCAGCACTCCCCCTGATCGGATCGGGTGAGAGAATATCGGGAGGAGAGTAAACCTTACGTGAATTGTGATCTCACAGGTGGCCAGCTCTCTCCCGTATCCCTTTTAATATGGCGCTGGCGACAGGGGACCCAAAACCTGAGTTGGTTTTTGGGCGCCCCCGATCAGGGCGCGTTAGTTCTGATCGAGGCTCACATACGTTGGTACGTGGACCCCTTCACTTATCGTTATCCCTTCATTTTTTGTTAGACTAATAGATCTAACGGGCCTGTTTAAGCCGTCAGATCAAAACCAACATTCCCCCCCTTGATCGTTAGGCTTAACTTCATTCGCCCATTCTACATAGGAATGATGTACCAAAGTGAGGTGTTACTACAGCTCGAAACGCCATAGAACCTCAACACTTATAGCACACCCGCCTATTTCGAAATGGAAAACATTTTGCTAATTGGGGAGTGGTTCATTTTAATGGTCCTCTTATTCCAGAATCATAAGGCTTCCAGTAGTCACATGCCGGCAACATGCTCACGAAAAATACTGGGTGGCAAGCCTTTTGTTAGAGGATCCGCAAGCATATGCTTCGTTCTTATGTGTTTAACATCAACTGTTTGATCCTGGATTCTATCTTTCACAATACGATACTTTATGTCAATGTGTCTGGCAGCATTACTTGACCTGTTGTTACTCGTATAGAAAACTGCTGGTTCATTATCGCAGTACAATAAAATTGGTTTAGATATGCTGTCAACCACTTTAAGTCCGGGAATAAAATTCTTTAGCCATACAGCCTGCCCGGTGGCCTCATAACATGCTACAAATTCTGCTTGCATCGTAGATCCAGCAGTTAATGTTTGTTTGGAGCTTTTCCACGATATAGCTCCTCCCGCGAGTGTGAATATATAACCTGACGTGGATCTCTTACTATCCACACACCCGGCAAAATCAGAGTCTGAATAACCAACAATTTCTAGGTTATCAGTTCTTTTATATGTAAGTATGAAATCCTTAGTTCCTTGCATATAACGCAAGACTTTCTTTGCGGCCTTCCAGTGGTCCGGTCCTGGATTTGATTGGTATCTGCCAAGCATCCCGGTTACAAAACATAAATCTGGCGTGTACACACTTGAGCATACATGATGCTTCCGACAGCTGAAGCATAAGGAACAGACTTCATCTGATCAGTTTCATATTGGTTCCTCGGACATTGAAAAGTCCCAAACTTATTGCCCTTAACTATAGGAGCAGGTGAGGGTGAGCACTTATGCATATTGAATTTTTTCAGTACTCTCTCAAAGTATGCTTTTTGAGATAGTCCTAACGTTCCTCTGGACCTATCTCGATGAATCTCGATGCCGAGGACATACGAGGCTTCACCAAGATCTTTCATATCAAAACTGGATGACAGAAAATTCTTGGTCTCATGCAACATATCCTTATCGCTACATGCCAACAATATGTCATCAACGTATAGGACTAAAAATGTGAACCTACTGCCTTTAGACTTAACGTATATGCAGTTGTCCACAACATTTTCTATGAAACCAAAAGTTTTGATAATTGTATCAAACTTGAGGTACCACTCTCTTGAAGCTTGCTTCAAGCCATAAATTGATTTCTTTAGACGACATGCTAAATATTCCTTCCCTTCCACAACAAAGCCTTCTGGCTGAGCCATGTAAACGTTTTCTTTTAAGTCACCATTTAGAAATGTCATTTTAACATCCATTTGGTGTAGTTCTAGGTCGTAATGAGCTACTAATGCCATTATGATTCTGAAAGAATCCTTGGTTCACACAGGAGAGAAGGTTTGCTTATAATCAATGCCTTCTCTCTGTGTATACCCTTTTGCCACTAGTCTTGCCTTGAACTGTTCGACATTCCCTTTGGAATCATACTTGGTTTTGTAGACCCACTTGCAGCCTACTTTCTTAGCTCCATCGGGAACTTCTACTAAGTCCCATACGTTGTTTGAACCCATAGATTTCAACTCGTCTTCCATGGCAACCAACCATTTGGATGAATTTTCGCTTTTAATGGCTTCCTTATAGGAGGTTGGATCTTCCACCTTTCCCATATCATTCATGTCCTCCATTAGAAAAGTGATATAATCATCTGATATGGCTTTCTTCCTCTCACGCCGTGGTCTACCCATGGGCGGAGGTGGTGATGGAACATCATCATTTTCATTATTTTCTTGGAGATCCTCATTTGTGTTTGGATTCTCATTATTAGTTTCTAGATCACCATTCGATTGAGAGACTGAACTGTTAGATTCAGGATCATCAGATGTCACATTTCTTCGTATTGGAAAAACAATCTCTTGGATAATCGGGGATGGCACACAAACCCGCTTCTCCTCAAGATCGATCTCCCTTAAATTTGTGACCTCATTATCCTCCAAAAATATCGCTTGTCTAGTCTCCACAAATTTGGTGGTGTGACTTGGACAATAAAAACGATATCCCTTTCCCCTATGAGGGTATCCAACGAAAAAACATCTAACTGTTTTTGGATCCAATTTCTTAAGTTCTGGATTGAAAACTTTAGCTTCAGCAGGGCAACCCCACACCCGTAAGTAATTCAAGCTCGGTTTATTTCCCGCCCACATCTCGTAAGGTGTGTTCGGTGCTGACTTCGTTGGAGCAAGATTTAGTATGTGTGTAGCTGTCTTTAATGCCTCTATCCAAAGGCTTATTGGTAAACTCGAGTGACTAAGCATGCTTCGCGCCATATCCATAAGGGTGCGGTTGCGACGCTCGGCCACACCATTTTGTTGTGGTTCACCAGGCATTGAGTATTGAGCAATGATTCCATTTTCAGATAAGAACTTGGCAAAAGGTCCAGGAATCTGCCCATAAGGAGCATGCCTACCATAATACTCTCCCCCGCGATCAGACCGTACAACTTTGATTTTTGCGTTCAGTTGATTTTCAACCTCCGCTTTATAGACTTTGAATTTCTCCAAAGCTTCCGATCGGTCACGTATGGGATAAATATATCCATAGCGGGAAAAGTCGTCTGTGAATGTAATGAATGAATCAAAACCATCTACAGACTTAACATTCAGGGGTCCACATATGTCGGTGTGAATTAATTCTAAAACCCCTGTGGCTCTTACTGCTCCTTTCTTAATTGTTTTTGCGAATTTTCCTTTAATGCAGTCGACACATTTGTCTGCATCTGAGAAGTCTAATGGGAGGAGTATTTCATTTTTAACTAAGCGTTCCATTCTCCCCCTCGAAATGTGGCCCAAACGACAATGCCACAATTTCGAAGAATTACTAACTCCTTTCCATTTCTTCTCAACATTAATTTTATCACTCACATGCATAACTGAATCATTATTAAGAGATAACATGTATAGTTGGCCTCGTCTAACACCGATGCCTACATTCTTATTACATTTGATCAAAGCAAATTGTTTCTTGCCAAAATGGCACTCATACATATCATCATCTAAACGAGAAACTGAAATCAAATTCCTACTTAAGGTAGGCACATAAATAACATTATTCAATCTAAGAGTGTGGCCAGTGTGTAGCTCCAACGTGAGAGATCCCACAGCTTCAACATCGGCCTCAACTCCGTTAGCAACCTTAAGCTTTCTTGTTCCTCCTCTTATAGTTTGGATCGTATCGAATCCCTGCATAGAGTTAGCAACGTGAGTGGTTGCCCCTGAATCAATCCACCATGACTTTATAGAAAAATCGACATAAAGAGATTCATCTACAAAAGTAATTTCATCAATACCTCTTTTGTTCATCCATTTTAGAAAGCCTGGGCAGTCCCTTTGATAGTGTCCCTCCTCCTTGCAGAAGTTACAAGCATTTTCTCCAGCAGTGGAGCTGCTAGGAGCAGAAGAAGAACTGCCGGCTTCTTTACCCTTGAATGCCTTAGGGTTGAATGGCTTAGTGCCTTCTTTTTTGACTTGCTTTTTCTGAGGCTTGGGAAAACCTTGCCCGTCATGCTTTCTCTTGTTAGAGCCAACATGAAAAACATGGTCTTTCTTCTGCCTCATGATCCTCTCTTCCTCCTAGACGATCCTTGCGGTCATCTCAGAGAGTGGCCATGTTTCCTTTAGAGAGTTATAGTTGACCTTAAATTGTTCAAACTCTTCTGGAAGAGACTCAAGAATAATTATGACAAGAAGGGCTTCACTTAAAGAACACTCCAAAGCCTTAAGTTTGGTGTAAGCATTTACCACCCTCAATATGTGTTGCCTAACGTTTCCGTCAATAGTGTATTTCTGAAGAAGTTTAGCAAAAAGCTCATGAGCATACACTTTGTCGGAGCCTTTCAATTGCTCCTCCATTTTAGTGAGGAATTCTTTAGCAGTGTCTTTCTTAGGGAGTGCTTCAGAAATGTCCGGCGATATTGTCGCTTTCATGATGAGAAGCGCAATATGGTTGGACTTGTTCCACTTTTCCATCTTAACATCATAGTCTTTCTTTAGTTCTGCATACCCTGTAACACCTGCAACAGGTGCCACAGGTTTTTCTTCTCTCAAGGCATAGTCAAATTCATTACAACCCAAACATAATTCGACTTGGGACTTCCAACGAGGGAAGTTACTCCCCGTAAGTGGTTCGATCGTGTCGGACCGAAATGGAGCGGAAGCTGAAATCATCATAAAAATTCATAAGTAAACTTGCATGATTATAAATTTACGTTGGTAAATAAACAAACATGCCAAGTATTTAATTTCAACTCCATGTCAAAACACCGCTGGGCAGAAAAAACATGGAATTAAAATATCATAGGGGGTGACTCATAATAATAAAACAACGTTGGTCCGAACTAAAATTAGAGTCATTTCATTCTGAAATTAAACATCAACATAAAAGAAAATATCATTATTTTTGATGTCTAAAAAATTCATCATGCAAAACACATAATAAATCCTGAATAAAATATCTCGTTGGTTCAATTTTACCCAGAATAATAATGTGTTCATTTTAGTTTTGGGCATTTTTTTAACGGTGCAAAAACATAATAACTATTAACTTAAACACACTGTAAAAAAACACAAAATCGCGACAGTGATTTTAGCCCGAAAGACCCCACAGCTACACGTAAAACGGCCCAGCCCAGAAGAAGTTTTTTTTTTCGCTGGACTGACATAACCTGGGCCGCAGCCCACAGCCGGAATCGGCCCATTAGCGCCCGCCGGCCCGAGTCGGCACTCCGCGACGCTGTGAGCCGTCCGATCGAATGGGATGGCCGGCGCGGCTTGCGGCCTGAACAAAAGTGCCGACCAGCCTAACCCTAGTCTCACTTTCTCCCCTGACCCCCCCGCGTTTAGCGCTACAGAAAGCGGCGGCGACATTCAACGGCGGCTCGAGGCGCGCCGGCCATGGCGGAGCCGCGGCTGCGCTCGCTGGAGGAGCGTGCAGCAGGATGAATCCCGCGCGCTCCCTCGTCGAACGTGGCCCCGGCGTCCGTGCTTCATGGCGCATCAAGGGAGGAGGGACGCCGGCCACCGCGACATGAGTGGCGACGGCAATGATCTCGTCCATTCGAGTAGCGGCGGTGGCGGCGAGTAGACGTTCCGCGCGTCGCTCCGGTGGGAGGCAACGGCGTCGCGGCGTCTCCGCCCTCGCACTACGGTGGACGCAGTGCGGCCCCCGAAGGGAAAGGCGGCTACGCGGCGCATTAGGTGAGCCTATGCCTCATTCTTCTCCAATTCTTGTTCATCAGTGCTTATTTTGGATTAAAAAACAACCCTAATTGCAAAATGAGTGTTCTTTCGAATTGGGGATACAAACTAGGGTTCTACCGAATTGGGGAAAAAATCTAGGGTTCTTCAAACATGGGGTTTGCCACTGTTTACGTTCTCTTAACCCCATGTCTACTAATTATATGATGCATACGGAAACAGGAATGTCACATGGTCAATTTTAATCAACTTAGCATAAAAGTGAGCATTAGATCTTAACTTGGATTAATTAAAATTGATGAAATCATGGTGGCAGTACTGATCCATAGCAAATTGGAATTAAAACATCATCAACAGTGGGCAATTGACATCAATCATCAAAAACAGTAGCAAGATCATGGGGCTATAACTTTCAATCTTGATCATGAACCCTAAACCTGACATGATCTAAAACTTGATGTTGATGTATAGATCAATAATATAGGGACCTATTGCAATCAAAATTGGCGACTGATACCATTGTTGTAGTAATTGTGCATCTCTAGGATACCATTAGCAGGAACTGATTGCATCTAGACCACCTAAAAGCATGAACAGGGAAGGGTTTTAGGGGATCATTACATGTCACGGCAGTGGACATGATCGCCTGCTTGGTGCAGGCTTGATGCAGGGGTGATGTAGTCGAAGTAGAGGTTCTCCTCGACGTCATGATTCCTTCAGGGCGCCACCGGCACTGCCCAGGGACAGCGGCGGCGGCTGGCTTAGGTCTTCCCGTCGCTGCAGCACTTCCCCTGATCGGATGGGGTGAGAGAATATCGGGAGGAGAGTAAACCTTACGTGAAGTGTGATCTCGCAGGTGGCCAGCTCTCTCCCGTATCCCTTTTAATATGGCGCTGGCGACAGGGGACCCAAAACCTGAGTTGGTTTTTGGGCGCCCCCGATCAGGGCGCGTTAGTTCTGATCGAGGCTCACATATGTTGGTACGTGGACCCCTTCACTTATCGTTATCCCTTTATTTTTTTTGTTAGACTAATAGATCTAACGGGCCTGTTTAAGCCGTCAGATCAAAACCAACAGTTTGAAAATGTGCAACTATGAAGCCCTACGGAATTATGTAATTCCAGGTAGTAGTTAACTTCTTGGTGGTTGCTCTCTGCTCCTTCGTCTCTTGATTTGTTGAACTTGATAAGTCTAGCTATAATAGTGTCTGTTTATGAGGTGATAACTTTGCTGAGTGCAAGATTCATGCAGCTTATTCTGTGAATCAGTTTTATGTAGATCTATTGACTATTGTCGAGCCTATTCTATATAGTACTGACAGAATGGGTCTGGTACTATGATAAGGTATCTAATGGGTAAAATTATACTAATAAGCTGGTATAGAAATCACACTGACCACATAAACTGCAGACTTATAGAACGATTCATTCGCGGCCAGACTGCGGTACATAAACGGCAGCTTCCTGCGTCAAGGATGAAATGCAAATGTTTGTCGAGCTTCTACAGCTAGAACATAGTGTGGATCAGCAAGGATTGACGGAGCAAGAGCCTCGTGAATCTAGCGCACAACACAAATGAATGGCATGATGTGGTAACCAATAATCCAGACATATCATCAATGAAGACTCATTCATTTGGGTCCGCGCAGACAAAAAACATGGTCCAGCGTGCCAACCAAAACGGACGGCTGTCCATTTTCATGTCCGCTTCGACCCATTTTCAGCCAAAATTTGGTTTGGATTTGGGTCCGCGGGAACACGCCACAGACTCCCGCAGTGTCCTCCGCATGTGCTTCCCTGGCTCGACTGTCGATGGCACACCATTTCCATTCCCACCTTTTCTCTCTCCCAAAACCTCTCTCCCTCCCGCCCTATAGCCATGGCCGACGAACCCGCCCCTATCCCTGATGTGCCTGCCTGCGCTGTTGCCCAGAAGAAGCCGAAGAAGGAGATCACCCTGGAGTCCAAGATGCGAAGCGGGCCAACCAGATAAGGAAGGAGAAGGAAAAAGAAGATGCCACCACCGCTCATGCGGACACCGAGGCCATCGCAGCCAAGGCCGCACAAACCACCACTAGTAGAAAACAGGGCTTTGGTTTGGGCAGGGCAAGCCCATTAGTCCCGGTTCAGTCACGAACTGGGACTCATGGGGGCATTCGTCCCGGTTCTTTAGCCCGGGGGCCGGCCGGGGCCTCGTGGGCATTGGTCCCGGTTCGTATGGACCCATTTGTCCCGGTTCTAGGCACGAACCGGGACCAATGGGCCTCGCTCTTGGCCCACAAACACTGGTCCCGGTTCTTGGCTCGAACCGGGACAGAAGGCTGGGCTTTAGTCCCGGTTCCAGCCATGTACCGGGACAAATGAGTTGCCTATATATACCCCGTCGCCGTAGCAGAGCACTCCACAGTGCTTTGTTTTTTCTGGCCGGCGAGGAGAGGGCATTTGGGTGCTCTAGCTTACCTCCTATGCACATGAGGTGTTCGATGAAATGCCCGAGCTATGCTAGTTAAGCGTTCTCCTCTCGAAGCTCGACCTCCAAGCTCCATTTTCCCCGAGATTTGTCTAGGTTTAGCGGTCCGTCACGTCCCGTCTCCGACTTCACCGCCGTCGATCGCCCACGCCGATCTCGTCGTCTGCACCACCGTGGTGAGCCTCTTGTTCTTATCTTCTTCTGAAAGAAAAAATTCTTACTTTAGATAAATACTTGTCTAATTTTCTTACTTTTATTATTGCTTGTTATTATATAGTGCGATGGTTTTGGTATCCGCCCTCATCGGCCCTCGTCCTGGCTATGATTCGGATGTGGTATATATTATCTTTTATAACTATTTGGTTCATTTATTGTTTATGACAATTATGCCCATCAAGTTGACATAGATTTTATTTATGTAGGAGGTAGTTGAACCGGAAATTCTAACCGACCCTATTGTCAAGAGGTTAAATTTAGTTGAAGAAGAAAACAATTACTTGAAGTAAAAATAAAAAAAATTGAGGAGGAGAAAATGATATTGGAGTTGCATGTTGCGGATGTCGTCGATGATCACAAGATCAAGATGGATGCAAGATTAGAAAATATGTCATTCATACCGAGGCTTGGTATCATTATGCCGTTGGATCAATTTTTACCTTGGTTGTGATTATGATCGCATTTGTTGTTGCATTGAAAGATTTTATATAGTTTCAATGTATGGTTTAACTAGATGCTCTGGAGAGCTATATGTTGTTCAATGAAAACTATGTATGTACTTTGTTCTTAATGTGATGATGAACTTCTATTAATTAGGTCACTTATCTATTCATGAGAGTTATATGTACTAAATTAATGATGTGGCTTTGAATGGTGCATTTTGAACACAGAAAAACTATGGAGTTCAAACAAGTTAAAAATGAAATCCCTTTGTAACAGACGAGTTTCCGTATGAAACCCTCATACTTCGAAAAAGATTGTCCGTTTTGTACACGAAGTGCGTCCAATTTTTGTCGTAACCCTCTCTACTTTCTTGCACATGCTATGTGGGTGAAATGATAATACCGTGCCAACTTTCAACCTTTTCAGAGTTCATTTGTAGTGCTTTTCAATTTCAGGGTCTTATAGCTCCAAATAATCAATAAATGCATGAAAAATAACAAATGAAGTCAAAAAGGGTTGAAAATTGATGATGTGGCATTGAATGGTGAATTTTCAACACAGAAAAAGTATGGAGTTCAAATAAGTTCAAAAAAAATGTAATCCCTTTGTAACAGATGAGTTTCCGTATGAAACCCTCATACTTCGAAAGAGATTGTCCGTTTTGTACACGAAGTGCATCCAGTTTTTGCCGTAAGCATCTCTACTTTCTTGCACATGCTATGTGTGTGAAATGATAATACCATGCCAACTTTCAACCTTTTCAGAGTTCATTTGTAGTGCTTTTCAATTTCAGGGTCTTATAGCTCAAAATAATCAGTAAATGCATGAAAATAACAAATGAAGTCAGAAAGGGTTGAAAATTGATGATGTGGCTTTGAATGGTGCATTTTGAACACAGAAAAAGTATGGAGTTCAAATAAGTTCAAAAAAATGAAATCTCTTTGTAACAGACGAGTTTCCGTATGAAACCATGATACTTCGAAAGAGACTGTTCGTTTTGTACACGAAGTGCATCTAGTTTTTGCCGTAAGCCTCTCTACTTTCTTGCACATGCTATATGGGTGAAATTATGATACCATGCCAACTTTCAACCTTTTCAGAGTTTATTTGTAGTGCTTTTCAATTTCAGGGTCTTATAGCTGAAAAAAAATCAGTAAATGAATGAAAAATAACAAATGAAGTCAGAAAGGGTTGAAAATTGATGATGTGGCTTTGAATGATACATTTTGAACACAGAAAAAGTATGGAGTTCAAATAAGTTCAAAAAAATGAAATCCCTTTGTAACAGATGAGTTTCCGTATGAAACCCTCATACTTCGAAAGAGATTGTCCGTTTTGTACACGAAGTGCATCCAGTTTTTGCCGTAAGCATCTCTACTTTCTTGCACATGCTATGTGCGTGAAATGATAATACCATGCCAACTTTCAACCTTTTCAGAGTTCATTTGTAGTGCTTTTCAATTTCAGGGTCTTATAGCTTAAAATAATCAGTAAATGCATGAAAATAACAAATGAAGTCAGAAAGGGTTGAAAATTGATGATGTGGCTTTGAATGGTGCATTTTGAACACAGAAAAAGTATGGAGTTCAAATAAGTTCAAAAAAATGAAATCCCTTTGTAACAGACGAGTTTCCGTATGAAACCATGATACTTCGAAAGAGACTGTTCGTTTTGTACACGAAGTGCATCCAGTTTTTGCCGTAAGCCTCTCTACTTTCTTGCACATGCTATGTGTGTGAAATGATGATACCATGCCAACTTTCAACCTTTTCAGAGTTTATTTGTAGTGGTTTTCAATTTCAGGGTCTTATAGCTGAAAAAATCAGTAAATGCATGAAAAATAACAAATGAAGTAAGAAATGGTTGAAAATTGATGATGTGGCTTTGAATGGTGCATTTTGAACATAGAAAAAGTATGGAGTTCAAATAAGTTCAAAAAAATGAAATCGCTTTGTAACAGACGAGTTTCCGTATGAAACCCTGATACTTCGAAAGAGATTGTCCGTTTTGTACACGAAGTGCATCCAGTTTTTACCGTAAGCCTCTCTACTTTCTTGCACATGCTATGTGTGTGAAATGATGATACCATGCCAATTTTCAACCTTTTCAGGGTTCATTTGTAGTGCTTTTCAATTTCAGGGTCTTATAGCTCAAAATAATCAGTAAATGCATAAAAATAACAAATGAAGTCAGAAAGGATTGAAAATTGATGATGTGACTTTGAATGATGCATTTTGAACACAGAAAAAGTATGGAGTTCAAATAAATTCAAAAAAATGAAATCCCTTTGTAACAGACGAGTTTCCGTATGAAACCCTGATACTTTGAAAGAGATTGTCCGTTTTGTACACAAAGTGCATCCAGTTTTTGCCGTAAGACTCTACTTTCTTGCACATGCTATGTGGGAGGAAATGATGATACCATGCCAACTTTTAACCTTTTCAGAGTTTATTTGAAATGATTTTCAATTTTAGGGTATTATAGCTCAAAATAATCAGTAAATGCATGAAAATTTAATAGCAAAAAGAATTATCATAAAATAAAATAAATAAGTAATTTGAAACAAAATAATATAAACTTTAATAAAATATATAAGTAGAAACAAAATAAAATAAAATAAAATAGACTTTAATAACATAAATAAAATTTATGAAACTAAATTATCAAAGTATTTTCTGTTCAAAACATTATAAGCAACCTGTAAAATTTATGAAACTAAAATTATATAAAATTGATGCAACTAAAATTATCAAAGTATTTTCTATTCAAAATCATTAAAAGAAAAAAATCATTAAGAACTTTTTTGTTAGAAACTTTAATAGCAAAAAGAATTATCATAAAATAAAATAAATAAGTATTTAGAAACAAAATAAAATAAAATAAATAAGTATTTTGTTGTAAGTAGAAACAAAACAAAAAAATAAAGCAAAAAAGAAAACAAAAAGATGGGAAAAAATAAAAAAATTGCCACCTACTGGGCCACCACGGCCTGAATACGAGTAGAAACCTATCCATGGGCCAGGATTCATGCCACAGAAGGCCCAGTATACCCATCAGGCATAGCAGTCACAATTAGGCCCGTAAGCATGCAATGAGAGGAGCTCGAGAGGGGTGCGGCAGTGGGGATTATAAACCACTGCGCGCCCCTCTCAACTAGGGAGGTGGGAGTAAACTTTCACCACCCCCCGCTGTGCAAGGCCTTTGGTCCCGGTTGGTGGCACCAACCAGGACTAAAGGGGTGCATTGGTACCGGTTCGTGGCACCAACCGGAACCAATGCCCCCCTTTAGTCCCGGTTGGTGCCACCAACCGAGACCAATGGCCGCCGCTTCCCGCCCTTTGGGCTACTGAAAAGAGACAGTTTAAGAGAAGTAAAAGTTGAATATGCGAAGTATTGATGTAAAAGTTCTCCTGTCATCTCCTTTTTGAACCTATTTGATTATAATTCTAATTCAACCCTCCTTTTTCAAGAGAAGAACTTTGTAAGTATCATATGCAGAAAAGAAAACAAATATGTTTTTATAACAGATCGATCAAGCTAATTGCCTACTACTCTCGAAACAGGCTCACACCCTGCTTTATAGATAAAACAAAACCAAAGTACACGGCCAAACAATGCAAGGTAATGGGTTGGCCTCTTACAAAACAGATCCTGAGATAACTAGACAACATAAAGGCACATGACTACGTTGCCGAAAAATAACACAGGTAGGCCAACATACAACACCCTAGGAGACCGAAGCTCCACGAGCTGTTGAGTCTGAGATGGACGAGGGTCATCACCTGGAATCGTGACAGGGAGAGGAGAACCGCAACGTCGTCCTGAAGAGGAGAGTGGCACCCGCGGACGTCACCGCCATCGGCGCCAAAGCAAGGAGCTTTTGCCCGACAACTTACATGTGACACCACTAGGCACACAGGAAAACTGCGACAAGCACAGCCTCCAGATCCGGGTCTGAACGACGCCACTACCAAAGGAGAGCACTAGCCTAAACCACCCGCCGCTACACCCCTTACCACCCACATGACCAAAAGGTGTACCTAGGAATTCAGCGTTGGGCCTCGACGGCTCGAGCACAACCTACATGAGTATCAGGGGCACTAGACGCATCAAACGTGGTTCATGAGCCATTGTTTGTACAGTTCTGTCCTGAATCTAGAAGACGGGCCAAAAGTGTTCCAATTGCTGAGGACAACATAGCTGTTTACACAAGAGTTGTTCCCCTCTCTCCGGAACTAACTTACAGGTTGTTTTGTCAGGGACTGGCGTGTTCTCTTTCCTACTAATCTCCCTCCCCTTGATTTTCATTGTTCCCCTCTCTCCATAAGGATATATAGCTACCGAATGAAAGATGTCCAACACAAGAGTCTACTATTTTGTGAGGGAAAACTCTGGTGGGTTCTATACATTAACTGTGATGTTCATAGGACAGATTACATATCATGTGGAATCAAGCCGAACATGGCTGCCAACACTAAGTTCTAGAGCATACTTGGCTAATTTATCTGAAGCACGATTACTTCTCTCTTCATGCACAAAGGTGAATTCATCGAACTTCTTAGCTCGTTCTGTGATCTCCGCATGGGTACCTCCTGTTCTTTCATGCACAAAGCTGACTCTAAATCGGACTCATTTTCAACCACTAATTAATATGTATTCGGGTTTGTTTAGGTTACATCTATATGTGCCCTAGTTATTGCACGTATGTATAAATGACTCAATCAGATATGAAAAGAAAAAGAATAGAAAAAAATACATGCACGAATCTCCAGATAAAGTCAATGATTTAGGACTTAGATGTACAATAATTAGGACTCATGCAGATGTGCTTTAGCAAATCCGTATTCTTAACATTAAGTAGCATGCAATCAAGCGAGTGGTGCCTTCCATCGGTGTTTTGAAATTCTATTTTAAACATTTATGCACATAGTTTTTAATTCCTTTTTACTTTTTAAATATTTATAAGTTTCTTAAAAATTTATTGACATTTATTAAAATCCGAGTTAAAAAAACCGACAACAATTTTGTAAACACATGCACAATCTCTTTAAATCTGTGGACATCTTTCAAATGTACAAATATCTTAAAAATTCTTGAACATTACCTGGTTTAGCATTCATAACAATCCACTAGACCTAACGTGATGCTACTTCCCATGATCAAACCGGTGACTATTTCTTGACGACCATAAATTAAAATGGACGGATTCAAAGATTCTATGCATGGATGTACCTTACTGACGTGTCAAGGTTTCTTCACCACCTGACCTTAAAATGGACGGATTCAAAGATTTTATGCATGGATGTACCTTACTGACGTGTCAAGGTTTCTTCGCCACCTGACCATCAGATGCCGCCGATCGATGTGCGCCGCCGACGTTAAGGACCAGGTGAAGTACATGATCACTCGTAGTATGATTCAAGGAACGTGTCTGTGCGTACATACATATATCTCTGGATTGGCCCTCAAGCCATGGCACGGCCAGGCGCATTGCACGCTAGCTGCTTCATTCACCAATCAGGGTGGTCTTCTGACGTAAGAATGAACCAACCGCATGTGAAGACTATATAAACAAACGATGATGAGAATATGCGCCCACATCACCACACAACCATCAGCCACAAATCAATATAGACCGTACTCATCAGCTTGCGAGCTCCAGTTTTTTGGATCAGCTCCAGATCATAAGTTGTGAAGTTTGGAGAGCACACGGCCCTAGATATGGCTCCGGCTCGAGTTGTTGTGGTGGTGCTGCTGGCGGTCAGCTCTGCGCTGCTGTCTGTGGCTGCTGACACCACAAATACTCCATCCCCACAACCGTTTGTCTCAAATTGTTATAAATATGCAATGAATATTTCATAAATTATAGATATATTAAAGACGTGGCATTCCCAAGCTTAATTTGTACTCATCCTCGAGTAAGTAAATGATGAAAGAAATAATTTATGAAGCGTGAATGATAGCATAGTGCATAAGTATGATCAATGATAATTCTAATCACTTTTTCCTAGCACTCTTTTTCTCTTAGGAAAATCTTTTCCTATTCTCTCCTACAAGGTTGGAGATTGTCTTCACAAGAGTAGTCCACTGAGGATAGATACCGTCAGCTAGGTAGTATCCTTTGTTGTAGTTGTGGCCATTGATGTTAACATTCACCTCCGGGCAGTTGCCTTCGGTAAGCCTTGCAAACACCGGAGAGGGTTGAAACACGTTGATATCATTGTGAAATCCGGCCAATGCCGAAGAAAGATTATCAAATCCAGAGATCTTGTGGAGCCACGACCTCGAGTATGACAGTGCAAGCTTTGACATGGCCCATATACTGCCCCTGCCAAGTAGAAGGGCGGTCCACTTCCAATGAATACAATCTATGCTACCAAACATCCCCTAAAAGCCTCTACTGGCATTCATCGTCAATAAGCGGTCTGTATCTGCAACATTTGGCTCTCTCAAGTACTCACGGTCAAACACTGCTATCACAGCATTGGAGAACCTATACTTGGATTCTAGGCATGTAGACTCGCTAATACAGACATTCTCATCAATGAGATCACCGGGAACTCCGTATGCAAGCATCCAGATAGCTGCAGTCCATTTCTGAAAAGAGGAGAAGCCAATCTTTTCAAGGGCATGCTCCTTGCACTCGAAATACTTATCATATACCACCACCCCCTCCCAGATACGGTTGAGAACATGCCTAGCCATAAAGAAACAACGCCAGAATAGGTGATGTTTGAAGGGCGGGTTGGGTGTCTCGAAGTAGTCCTTCTAGAGAAGGAAATGGCCGATCTCTCAGTTGCGATTCAACGAGGGAGTCTGCCTCAGGATTTAGCCCCGGAACAACAGTCGCTGCCTACTAAGGTGTTCATGGCTGACCAACACAACAGCCACCATCTCCTCACCGTCGGATGATTCCGAGTCGCAAATGAAATTGTGGGAAAAGAACTTGTCGGCGGAGTACATTTGTACCTTGTGGGCAAACTGTCAAATAGCTTGCTGATACGTCTCCAACGTATCTATAATTTTTGATTGTTCCATGCTATTATATTATCATAATTTTTGATTGTTCCATGCTATTATATTATCTGTTTTGGATGTTTTATATGCATTAATATGCTATTTTATATGACTTTTGGGACTAACCTATTAACCTAGAGCCCAGTGCCAGTTTTTGTTTTTTCCTTGTTTTAGAGTTTCGCAGAAAAGGAATACCAAACGGAGTCCAAACGGAATAAAACTTTCACGATGATTTTTCTTCAACCAGAAGACACCCAGGAGACTTGGAGTGCAAGTCACAAGAGCCACGAGGCGGCCACAAGGGTGGAGGGCGCACCCCCCAACCTTGTGGCCCCCTCGTAGACCTCCTGACCTATATCTTCCTCCTATTATCCTATATATACCCTTATACCCCAAAAACATACAGTGGAGCCACGAAACCACTTTTCCACCGCCACAACCTTCTGTTCCCGTGAGATCCCATCTTGGGGCCTTTTCCGGCATCCTGCCGGAGGGGGATTTGATAATGGAGGGCTTCTACATCAACACCATTGCCTCTCCGATGAAGTCTGAGTAGTTTACCTCAGACCTACGGGTCCACAGCTAGTAGTTAGATGGCTTCTTCTCTCTCTTTGATTCTCGATACAAAGTTCTCCTCCATGTTCTTGGAGATCTATTCGATGTAATACTCTTTTGCGGTGTCTTTGCCGAGATCCGATGAATTGTGGATTTATGATTAGCTTATCTATGAATATTATTTGAATCTCCTCTGAATTCTTTTATGCATGATTTGATATATTTGCAAGTATCTTCAAACTATTGATTTTTTGGCCAACAAGATTGGTTTTTCTTGCAATGAGAGAAGTGCTTAGCTTTGGGTTCAATCTTGCGGTGCTCGATCCTAGTGACAGAAGGGGATCCGACACGTATTGTATTGTTGCCATCGAGGATAAAAAGATGGGGTTTTCATCATATTGCTTGAGTTAATTCCTCTACATCATGTTATCTTGCTTAAGGCGTTACTCCGTTCTTTATGAACTTAATACTCTAGATGCATGCTGGATAGAGGTCGATGTGTGGAGTAATAGTAATAGATGCATAATCATTTCGGTCTACTTGGCACGGACGTGATGCCTATATTCATGATCATTGCCTTAGATATCGTCATAACTTTGCGATTTTCTATCAATTGCTCGGGTGTAATTTGTTTACTCACCGTAATAATTCCTTTCTTGAGAGAAGCCTCTAGTGAAACCTATGGCCCCCGGGTCTATTTTACATCATATTAGTTTTTCATCAACTTGCCAATTTCTGTCGCGGTTCCCTTACTTTGAAATCTTTAACTTTCCGTTCCATAAACCAATAATACCAAAAATATTACTTTATCATTTATCCATCTCTATCAGATCTCACTTTGCGAATAACCGTGAAGGTTGACAACCCCTTTGTCGCGTTGGTTGCAAGTTGGTGTTTGTTTGTGCAGGTAATCGGTGGCTTGTTGTGTTGTCTCCTACTGGATTGATACCTTGGTTCTCAAAACCGAGGGAAATATCTACGCTACTTTGATGTATCATCCTTTCCTCTTCAAGGGAAAAAACAACGCAAGCTCAAGAGGTAGCACTTGCAGGTCTCGTCAAAGAAGCAGGACGGCGAAGAGCCGTGCGCCTCCCTAGGACCAGGTAACTGGCCTGGTCGCATACGGCAAGTGTGGCGATCAGATGAGCGTGGTGTTGTCGTCGAAGGAGCTGGCCGGGGCGTGGTGGCCAAGGTAGTGCTGGCGGTGACGTCGGGGGAAGTTGCGGTGGCCCGGCGACGAGGCGGTGGTGGCGGTGTCGTTGGAAGGTGGCGTGCTGCGGGGAAGGTATGTGAGTGTAGATAGCTGGCGAGGGCACCGAAACTAGGCGGCAGGTGCTTTCTGTTGATGAGGAAGAGAATGGCCTATGTGCCACCGACTAGCGGGTCAGGGGGAGAAGTGAAGGAAATATGCCCTAGAGGCAATAATAAAGTTATTATTTATTTCCTTATATCATGATAAATGTTTATTATTCATGCTAGAATTGTATTAACCGGAAACGTAATACTTGTGTGAATACATAGACAAACAAAGTGTCACTAGTATGCCTCTACTTGACTAGCTCGTTAATCGAAGATGGTTATGTTTCTTAACCATAAACAAAAGAGTTGTTATTTGATTAACGGGGTCACATCATTAGGAGAATGATGTGATTGACATGACCCATTCCATTAGCTTAGCACCCGATCGTTTAGTATGTTGCTATTGCTTTCTTCATGACTTATACATGTTTCTATGACTATGAGATTATGCAACTCCCGTTTGCCGGAGGAACACTTTGTGTGCTACCAAACGTCACAACGTAACTGGGTGATTATAAAGGAGCTCTACAGGTGTCTCCAAAGGTACATGTTGGGTTGGCGTATTTCGAGATTAGGATTTGTCACTCCGATTGTCGGAGAGGTATCTCTGGGCCCTCTCGGTAATGCACATCACTTAAGCCTTGCAAGCATTGCAACTAAATGAGTTAGTTGCGGGATGATGTATTACAGAACGAGTAAAGATACTTGCCGGCAACGAGATTGAACTAGGTATTGGAATACCGACGATCGAATCTCGGGCAAGTAACATACCGATGACAAAGGGAACGACGTATGTTGTTATGCGGTCTGACCGATAAAGATCTTCGTAGAATATGTAGGAACCAATATGGGCATCCAGGTCCCGCTATTGGTTATTGACCGGAGACGTGTCTCGGTCATGTCTACATTGTTCTCGAACCCGTAGGGTCCGCACGCTTAAGGTTACGATGACAGTTATATTATGAGTTTATGCATTTTGATGTACCGAAGGTTGTTCGGAGTCCCGGATGTGATCACGGACATGACGAGGAGTCTCGAAATGGTCGAGACATAAAGATTGATATATTGGAAGCCTATGTTTGGATATCGGAAGTGTTCCGGGTGAAATCGGGATTTTACCGGAGTACCGGGAGGTTACCGGAACCCCCCGGGAGCTATATGGGCCATGATGGGCCTTAGTGGAAAAGAGAAGAGGCATCCCCTCATGGGCCGCGCGCCCCTCCCCTCCCTTGGTCCGAATAGGACAAGGAGAGGGGCCGGCCCCTCTCTCTCTTTTCCCCCTCCGCGAATTCTATTCCAAACTAGGATTGGGAGTAGGACTCTCCTGGCGCGCCCTCCTCGGCCGGCCAGCCTCCCCCCTTTAGTCCTTTATATACGGAGGCAGGGGCACCCGAGAGACAAGTTGATCCACGTGATCTTTTCCTTAGCCGTGTGCGGCGCCCCAGCCACCATAGTCCTCGATAATATTGTAGCGGAGTTTAGGCGAAGCCCTGCTGCTGTAGTACATCAAGATCGTCACCACGCCGTCGTGCTGACGGAACTCTTCCCCGACACTTTGCTTGATCGGAGTCTGGGGATCGTCATTGAGCTGAACGTGTGCTAGAACTCAGAGGTGCCGTAGTTTCGGTGCTTGATCGGTCGGATCGTCAAGACGTACGACTACATCAACCAAACGCTTCCGTTGTCGATCTACTAGGTATGTAGATCACACTCCCCCCTCTCGTTGCTATGCGTCACATGATCTTGCGTGTGCGTAGGAATTTTTTTGAAATTACTACGTTCCCCAACAAGAAGTAGCCGAGCCTAGGTTTTTATGGTTTGATGTTATATGCACGAGTAGAACACAAGTGAGTTGTGGGCGATATAAGTCATACTGCTTACCAGCATGTCATACTTTGGTTCGGCGGTATTGTTGGATGAAGCGGCCCGAACCGACATTACGCATACGCTTACGCGAGACCGGTTCTCCCGACGTGCTTTGCACAAAGGTGGCTAGCGGGTGACAGTTTCTCCAACTTTAGTTGAACCGAGTGTGGCTACGCCCGGTCCTTGCGAAGTTTAAAACAGCACGAACTTGACAAACTATCATTGTGGTTTTGATGCGTAGGTAAGATTGGTTCTTGCTTAAGCCCCGTAGCAGCCACGTAAAACTTGCGACAACAAAGTAGAGGACGTCTAACTTGTTTTTACAGGGCATGTTGTGATGTGATATGGTCAAAATGTGATGAGATATAAGTTGTTGTATGAGATGATCATGTTTTGTTAAAGTTATCGGCAACTGGAAAAAGCCTTATGGTTGTCTCTTTATTGCATAAGATGCAAGCGCCAAATAATTGCTTTACTTTATCGCTATGCAATAGCAATAGTTGCAAGAGCAATAGTTGGCGAGACGACTGTGTGACGACACATTGATATAGATCAAGATGATGGAGATCATGGTGTCATGCCGGTGACGATAGAGATCATGACAGTACTTTGGAGATGGAGATCAAAGGCGCAAGATGATGATGGCCATATCATGTCACATATTTTGATTGCATATGATGTTTATCTTTCATAAATCTTATTTTGCTTAGTTTGACGGTAGCATTTTAAGATGATCTCTCACTAATTATCAAGAAGTGTTCTCCCTGAGTATGCACCGTTGCGAAAGTTCTTCGTGCTGAGACACCACGTGATGATCGGGTGTGATAGGCTCTACGTTCAAATACAACGGGTGCAAAACAGTTGCACACGCGGAATACTCAGGTTATACTTGACGAGCCAAGCATATACAGATATGGCCTCGGAACACGGAGACCGAAAGGTCGAGCGTGAATCATATAGTAGATATGATCAACATAGTGATGTTCACCAATGAAACTACTCCATCTCACGTGATGATCGGACATGGTTTAGTTGATTTGGATCACGTGATCACTTAGAGGATTAGAGGGATGTCTATCTAAGTGGGAGTTCTTAAGTAATATGATTAAATTGAACTTAAATTTATCATGAACTTAGTCCTGGTAGTATTTTGCAAATCATGTTGTAGATCAATAGCTCGCGTTGTTGCTTCCCTGTGTTTATTTTGATATGTTCCTAGAGAAAATTGTGTTGAAAGATGTTAGTAGCAAAGATGCGGATTGGATCCGTGATCTGAGGTTTATCCTCATTGCTGCACAGAAGAATTATGTCCTTGATGCACCGCTAGGTGACGGACCTATTGCAGGATCAGATGCAGACGTTATGAACGTTTGGCTAGCTCAATATGATGACTACTTGATAGTTTAGTGCATCATGCTTAATGGCTTAGAATCGGGACTTCAAAGACGTTTTGAACGTCATGGAGCATATGCGATGTTCCAGGAGTTGAAGTTAATATTTCAAGCAAATACTCGAGTTGAGAGATATGAAGTCTCCAACAAGTTCTATAGCCAAAAGATGGAGGAGAATCGCTCAACTAGTGAGCATGTGCTCAGATTGTCTGAGTACTACAATCGCTTGAATCAAGTGGGAGTCAATCTTCCAGATAAGATAGTGATTGACAGAATTCTCTAGTCACCATCACCAAGTTAGTAGAACTTCGTGATGAACTATGATATGCAAGGGATAACGGAAACGATTCCCAAGCTCTTCGTAATGCGGAAATTGATGAAGGTAGAAATTGAGAAAAACATCAAGTGTTGATGGTACACAAGACCACTAGTTTCAAGAAAAGGGCAGAGGGAAGAAGGGGAACTTCAAAAAGAACAGCAAGCAAGTTGCTTCTCAAGTGAAGAAGCCCAAGTCTGATCCTAAGCCTGAGACTAAGTGTTTCTACTGTAAAGGGACTGGTCACTGGAAGCGGAACTACCCCAAGTGATTGGCAGATAAGAAGGATGGCAAAGTGAACATAAGTATATTTGATATACATGTTATTGATGTGTACTTTACTAGTGTTTATAGAGACCCCTCGGTATTTGATACTAGTTCAGTTGCTAAGATTAGTAACTCGAAATGGGAGTTGCAGAATAAACAGAGACTAGTTAAGGGTGAAGTGACGATGTGTGTTGGAAGTGGTTCCAAGATTGATATGATCATCATCGCACACTCCCTATACTTTCGGGATTAGTGTTGAACCTGAATAAGTGTTATTTGGTGTTTGCGTTGAGCATGAATATGATTTGATCATGTTTATTGTAATACGGTTATTCATTTAAGTAAGAGAATAAATTGTTGTTCTGTTTACATGAATAAAACCTTATATGGTTACACACCCAATGAAAATAGTTCGTTGGATCTCGATCGTAGTGATACACATAATCATAATATTGAAACCAAAAGATGCAAAGTTAATAATGATAGTGCAACTTATTTGTGGCACTGCCATTTAGGTCATATTGGTGTAAAGCGCATGAAGAAACTCCATGCTGATGGGCTTTTGGAATCACTTGATTATGAATCAGTTGATGCTTGCGAACCATGCCTCATGGGCAAGATGACTAAGACTCTGTTCTCCGGAACAATGGAGCGAGCAACTGACTTATTGGAAATAATACATATTTATGTATGCGATCCGATGAGTGTTGAAGCTCACGGCGGGTATCGTTATTTTCTGACCTTCACATATGATTTGAGCAGATATGGGTATATCTGCTTGATGAAACATAAGTCTGAAACATTTGAAAAGTTCAAAGAATTTCAGAGTGAAGTGGAAAATCATCGTGACAAGAAAATAAAAGTTTCTATGATATGATCGCAGAGGTAAAATATTTGAGTTACGAGTTTGGTCTTCAATTAAAACAATGTGAAATAGTTTCACTACTCACGCCACCTGGAACACCATAGCGTAATGGTGTGTCCGAACGTCATAACCGTACTTTATTAGATATAGTGCGATCTATGATGTCTCTTACCGATCTACCACTATCGGTTTGGGGTTATGCATTAGGGACAGCTGCATTCACATTAAATAGGGCACCATCTAAGTCCGTTGAGACGACACAATCTGAACTGTGGTTTGGCAACAAACCAAAGTTGTCGTTTCTTAAAGTTTGGGGTTGTGATGCTTATATGAAAAAGTTTCATCCTAATAAGCTCAAACCCAAATCGGAGAAATATGTCTTCATAGGATACCCAAAGGAGACTGTTGGGTACACCTTCTATCACAAATCCGAAGGCAAGACTTTTGTTGCTAAATTCGGAGTTTTTCTAGAGAAGGAGTTTCTCTCGAAAGAAGTGAGTGGGAGGAAAGTAGAACTTGATGAGGTAACTGTACCTGCTCCCTTATTGGAAAGTAGTTCATCACAGAAATCTGTTCCTGTGACTACTACACAAATTAGTGAGGAAGCTAATGATGATGATCATGTAACTTCAGATCAAGTTACTACCAAATCTCGTAGGTAAACCAAAGTGAGATCCGCACCAGAGTGGTACGGTAATCCTGTTTTGGAAGTCATGTTACTAGACCATGACGAACTTGCGAACTATGAGGAAGCGATGATGAGCCCAGATTCCGCGAAATGGTTTGAGGCCATGAAATCTGAGATATGATCCATGTATGAGAACAAAGTATGGACTTTGGTTGACTTGCCCGATGATCGGCAAGCCATAGAAAATAAATAGATCTTCAAGAGGAAGACGGACACTGATAGTAGTGTTACTATCTAGAAAGCTAGAATTGTCGCAAAAGGTTTTCGACAAGTTCAAGGTGTTGACTAGGATGAGATTTTCTCACTCGTATCTATGCTTAAGTCTGTCCGAATCATGTTAGCAATTGCCGCATTTTATGAAATCTGGCAAATGGATAAACAAAACTGCATTCCTTAATGGATTTACTAAAGAAGAGTTGTATACGATGCAACTAGAAGGTTTTGTCGATCATAAAGGTGTTAACTAAATATGCAAGCTCCAGCGATCCATCTATGGACTGGTGCAAGAATCTCGGAGTTGGAATATACGCATTGATAAGTTGATCAAAGCATATAGTTTTATACAGACTTGCGGTGAAGCCTGTATTTACAAGAAAGTGAGTGTGAGCACTACAACATTTCTGATAAGTATATGTGAATGACATATTGTTGATCAAAGATAATGTAGAATTATTCTGGAAAGCATAAAGGAATATTTGAAAGGAGTTTTTCAAAGAAAGACCTCGGTAAAGCTGCTTACATATTGAGCATCAAGATCTATAGAGATAGATCAAGACGCTTGATAAGTTTTTCAATGAGTACATACCTTGACAAGATTTTGAAGTAGTTCAAAATGGAACAGTCAAAGAAAGAGTTCTTGCCTGTGTTGCAAGGTGCGAAATTGAGTAAGACTCAAAGCCCGACCACGGCAGAAGATAGAAATAGAATGAAAGTCATTCCCTATGCCTCAGCCATAGGTTCTATAAAGTATGCCATGCTGTGTACCAGATCTATTGTATACCCTACACTGTGTTAAGCAAGGGAGTACAATAGTGATCTAAGAGTAGATCACTGGACAGCGGTCAAAATTATCCTTAGTGGAATAAGGAAATATTTCTCAATTATGGAGGTGACAAAAAGGTTCGTCGTAAAAAGTTACGTCGATGCAAGTTTTGACACAGATCTGGATGACTCTAAGTCTCGATCTAGATACATATTGAAAGTAGGAGCAATAAGCTAGAGTAGCTCCGTGCAGAGCATTGTTGACATAGAAATTCGCAAAATACTTACGGATCTGAATGTAACAGACCCGTTGACTAAAATTATCTCACAAGCAAAACATGATCACACCTTAGTAATCTTTGGGTGTTAATCACATAGCGATGTGAACTCGATTACTGACTCTAGTAAACCCTTTGGGTGTTGATCACATATCGATGTGAACTATGGGTGTTAATCACATGGTGATGTGAACTATTGCTGTTAAATCACATGGCGATGTGAACTAGATTATTGACTCTAGTGCAAGTGGGAGACTGAAGGAAATATGCCCTAGAGGCAATAATAAAGTTATTATTTATTTCCTTATATTATGCTAAATGTTTATTATTCATGCTAGAATTGTATTAACCGGAAACATAATACTTGTGTGAATACATAGAGAAACAAAGTGTCACTAGTATGCCTCTACTTGACTAGCTCGTTAATCGAAGATGGTTATGTTTCCTAACCATAAACAAAAGAGTTGTTATTTGATTAACGGGATCACATCATTAGGAGAATGATGTGATTGACATGACCCATTCCATTAGCTTAGCACCCGATCGTTTAGTATGTTGCTATTGCTTTCTTCCTGACTTATACATGTTCCTATGACTATGAGATTATGCAACTCCCGTTTGCCGGAGGAACACTTTGTGTGCTACCAAACGTCACAACGTAACTGGGTGATTATAAAGGAGCTCTACAGGTGTCTCCAAAGGTACATGTTGGGTTGGCGTATTTCGAGATTAGGATTTGTCACTCCGATTGTCGGAGAGGTATCTCTGGGCCCTCTCGGTAATGCACATCACTTAAGCCTTGCAAGCATTGCAACTAAATGAGTTAGTTGCGGGGTGATGTATTACAGAACGAGTAAAGAGACTTGCCAGCAACGAGATTGAACTAGGTATTGGAATACCGACGATTGAATCTCGGGCAAGTAACATACCGATGACAAAGGGAACGACGTATGTTGTTATGCGGTCTGACCGATAAAGATCTTCGTAGAATATGTAGGAACCAATATGGGCATCCAGGTCCCGCTATTGGTTATTGACCGGAGACGTGTCTCGGTCATGTCTACATTGTTCTCGAACCCGTAGGGTCCGCACGCTTAAGGTTACGATGACAGTTATATTATGAGTTTATGCATTTTGATGTACCGAAGGTTGTTCAGAGTCCCGGATGTGATCACGGACATGACGAGGAGTCTCGAAATGGTCGAGACATAAAGATTGATATATTGGAAGCCTATGTTTGGATATCGAAAGTGTTCCGGGTGAAATCGGGATTTTACCGGAGTACCGGGAGGTTACCGGAACCCCCCGGGAGCTATATGGGCCATGATGGGCCTTAGTGGAAAAGAGAAGAGGCAGCCCCTCATGGGCCGCGCGCCCCTCCCCTCCCTTGGTCCGAATAGGACAAGGAGAGGGGGCCGGCCCCTCTCTCTCTCTTTTCCCCCCTCCGCGAATCCTATTCCAACTAGGATTGGGGGGGGGGGGGATCCTACTCCCAGAGGGAGTAGGACTCTCCTGGCGCGCCCTCCTCGGCTGGCCAGCCTCCCCCCTTTAGTCCTTTATATACGGAGGCAGGGGCACCCCAGAGACAAGTTGATCCACGTGATCTTTTCCTTAGCCGTGTGCGGCGCCCCAGCCACCACAGTCCTCGATAATATTGTAGCGGAGTTTAGGCGAAGCCCTGCTGCTATAGTACATCAAGATTGTCACCACGCCATCGTGCTGACGGAACTCTTCCCCGACACTTTGCTGGATCGGAGTCCGGGGATCGTCATCGAGCTGAACGTGTGCTAGAACTCGGAGGTGCCGTAGTTTCGGTGCTTGATCGGTCGGATCGTCAAGACGTACGACTACATCAACCAAACGCTTCCGTTGTCGATCTACTAGGTATGTAGATCACACTCCCCCCTCTCGTTGCTATGCGTCACATGATCTTGCGTGTGCGTAGGAATTTTTTTGAAATTACTACGTTCCCCAACAAGAAGTAGCCGGGCGTCGAGCGCGTCCACCTCGTGTTCGCGTCGACGCAAATGAGGCCCAAATTTGGGCCAGCAATGCGTCGCCCGACAAGGAAACGTGTCCATTTAAGTGGGCGCATTGGGGCGAATTTTGTGTTTGTATTGACTCAAACAGACAACCGCAGACAAAATGGGTCGGCGCGTTAGAGTTGCTCTTACTTCCCTGTCTTCCCTCATAGTCTTGGACATAATGCAACCCTATTGTACGGTTTGACAAGTTCACATGCCGGAGCTACTTGTGCTCTGCCATTCAAGTTGGTTCTTATGTACCTTTTGACCCCAATGTCTAATCACCTCCACAGTTGGGATGCAATGTGACACGACGACAACATATCTATCCATCTTCCGATCCGTGCAGTTTAGTCTTGGGAAGGAACATAATTTTGCTACTCGGCGGAGATGTTACCGTTGGCTGCCGTTGCGCCTAGGAGTCAAGCATTGCGGAGGGCGACCGAGGGAAACCCTTGACTTGCGGCGGAGGCCATGGCGTTGGCAACGCCTTTGGCGCCGGTTCCCTCCTTTGAGGCCTCGTCGACGTCCTCTCCTACCTCCTACCCTCACACTCTGTTTTGGGTGAAAACTCTATTCTCGTTGTGGATGGCGGGGCGTTGCTCCGTTGTTACCCTTCTTGGAGGCGTCGCCTGGGGACGCATGTCTGAGGTGGGCACTCTGCTGCTGGGATTGGGATAGCTGATGGCGTTTCATGCTTTTCTTCGTCTTCGCCGGCGATATGATCTTCTACGTCGGTTTTTGCCGTATGGTGTCGCGTTTTTGCTTGCGCTTGTGCGGCCTGGCTGTGGCGCTCCGAGAGTTTGTGGAAGGCTATGCTTATGCCTGCGGCGCTCCGAGCTCCTTCTTGTGCCAACTCAGTCATCGTGGTCCATCCTAGCTCATTGTGAGTGCTTTGCCTTCTGACGGTCTGGCGCCCTTCGAGCCAGGGCGAGAGGGTGGCCCTCTTCGGTGGCAGACGGATGGCATGTCTGCCACAAATTGTACAATCTTGTGCACCTCCCAATGTACACTATACATCACTTCATCTACCAAGACAAGAGGGACAAGATTTGATAAGCAGGAGAAGCAACACAAGGTTAGAAGAATACATGGAACATAAGCAACGTATGCATTAATGATTCATATACCCAAAAGCATCACAAATTCTAATCAAGTTCAACTCTGATTCAACATCAGCAACTACATTCAGTACATCCACATCAAACTATCTGGCTAGGCTACTCCAAGAATGGAGATCTACTCAGACCGGTAGTCGGTTAAGCCGGTGATCGTGGAGTCAGACTAGGTGGGCATCTCCCCAGTGGATAATCGGCGAACTCAAAGGGATCGGGTCATTTCTAACCTTAGATGGCACTTCTTTCTTGTCGAGCTTGTCGAAAAACTTTTGCTGCTCGACACGGAGGCAAAACATCATCTAGCGAATGCCCTCGGTCCTTGAGGGACTCATAGACTTTATGGTGCTCAGCAAGAAGTTTTGGGTTTGCTTGAACTAGCATGGTCAAGTAGTCGTCACTAACATATGCTAGTCTATGACATGCGCCATGCGATCCACCTCCTCGGCCAGGGAATCAACCCTAAAGTGAAGGGAATCATCGGGCAATGCCATGTCCTCAAGGTATGTGCTAACACCTAGTACGTCATTAACGAAAATTGTGTCATGAAGGAAATATAACATAGGTATCGAACAATAAAGCATAATTTTCTTCTGTTTGATTGGCATAAAAAAATGCCGCTCGTCCTTGCCCCTAAATTCCTAACCCAGAAGGCTCGCTTGTTTAGCATGTGGGTTGAACTTCAGTCTGTCGAGGCTCCCTTGAATAACTCTCATCTCTCAAGCGGAGGTATATATGGTGGGCACTCCCTCACTCGCATTTTGAATATCGGTGATGATCATTACTCCCCCCTTGCATTACCAAAGTCTTAAACGAAGAGATGAGGAGCAGTGACTCCCCCTATGACAACAGTCGGCATCCTTCATCTTAGAATATCTCCCATCTCTCTAGTTGTTGTATATATGCACTACTAGGGAAAATCTTATACACAGAATCTTACCAGTAGCACGGGACAAAAACAAGCGCTACAACTACCTACCACTAGCGCGTGGCAGAGAAACGTGCTGCAGCTACGTTTATAGCAGTAGCGCGTCTCAGGGGAGAAGCACTACAACTATAATTTCCCTACTGTTCTCGCCAGGCTATCATTAGTAGTAGCGGGCTTAAGCAAAGCGCGCTGCTGCTAAGCTTGTTGTAGTAGCATGTTTCGCGCAGAAAGTGCTACTGCTAATGAAAGGAAAATAAAATGTAAAACATATAGAAAAGTAAATAAAAATGAAAGAAAATAAAGGAGAAAGGCATAGCAGCAGTGTGTTTTCAGGAAAAGCGCTATAGCTAACTTAGCAGTAGCGCGTTATGTCATCCAGCGCTATAGCTAATGTAGCAGTAGCGCTTTTCCTGGAACGCGCTACTTCTACTTTTGACTTAACCGCGCGCTCCTTCTTCCCCATGGCCACTTCCCCCAAATCGAACTCATCTGCTCTCGCCGCCGTCGTCGCCCTGCGTCGCCGACGGCCGCCGCGCGCTCTCACGTCGCCCTCCGCACGCCCTCGACGCCGCCCCCGACCCCGACCTCGACGCCGCGCGCCCGAGCCCCATCCCCGACCTCGACGCCGCCCGCCCCTCCCTCGACCGCTCCCTAACTCCGCTGGCACCCGAGGTGAGCACGCCTACACCTCCTCCTCCTCCTCCACTACCTCTGCCTAGCTAGGGTTCCTAGGGTTCATCAAATTTTAGAGTGCATCAAATTAGTTAGGGTTCACCAAATTAGATGCTAATTAGGGCAGTAGTTCCTAGGTAGGGTTCATCTAATTAGTTAGTACTTGTAGATGCTTAAGAATCAGGGCAGTAGTGTTTAATAGAATTAGTAAGAAAATTAATAGAACTAATTGAACTAGTTTATTTTTAGTAAGAAGTAGTTGAATTAATAGAACTAGTGAATTTGTAGTAAGAAAATTAATAGAACTAGTTGAACTAGTTTATGTTTAGTAAGAACTAGTTTATTTTTATTTATAGTAAGTATTTAGCTGAATTAATAGAACTAGTTTATTTTTAGTAAGAAAATCTATGTTTCGTTGTTTTTTAGTCAAAGCAATAATTTCCGCATCGACGTCGACAATGCCTATCCCGCATCCTAGTCATCGACTCGGCGGAGGACATCTTGATCAGAGGGGCCATGTCCAGGACTAGGCTCCGCCGGGATGGTACTGGGAGGTGCTACCTACCGGGGGCGCAGCTTGGTGAGGAGCCAGCCCGTCGTTGACCCAAACCTTCTTTGGTGGCGGTCGCGTGGGCCAGTGACGTTGCAGAGGCTTGAGGACCCCGCGGAGGTGGTACGTCACCGTGTCAGCGAGGAGGATACGCACGTCCGTCACTACATAGTTGTGTTGGAGGGCAGGTTCTTCCAATACCTGGCAGGTTCTTCAGGGATCTCATTAGAGCTATGATCCCGTGATGGTTCCTTCTCTTTGGGTGTCCACCGCCCGCGCCGATACCCGTCTTTCACTAGGGTTTTAGTTGTGTGTTAGTGATGTTACATGTATGATACTATTCGAGATGTATTAGTGATAATATTCGACGATGTATGGACGTAAGAGATGATTTTCACTTTTTCTTATTGAATGCATGCTAATTTGAATACTTATTTATTTTACGATTTGGTTTTGCTTATTGAATGCTCAAATTGGAGAAGTACTCCTATTTTGAATGCTCAAATTGGACCCCGCTATGCAAGGCATATGCATTTGTTTAGTTGATAGCTATAGGGTTTTTGTTTTTGCATAAATCAAGGAGCCCCTCCATCATCCCCGCCGTCGTCCCCGTCACCGACCCCCTCCGACCTCGAGGTGAGACCAACCAAATCTCCATGTCAATATGAGTCCTATAAGATATTTCGAAATGTTTTTGTTCATATTTTCAACCACTGAAATGCAATGACCATCAAGTTTGAATGCTCATATGATGTAGATAAAAACATGTATATCTTGTGTTGCTCAAATAGGATATGTGCTTGCCAATGTTTTGCCGGAGTGTTGATTAATTTCCGTTTCGGAAAATTTCAGGTGCTTGAGATGTCCTTTTTTAGCAAAGGCCATGCCAGATTTTTCTGTGGATTTTGGCATGACTTGTGCTAGAATATGTAGGAAATATTGAGTGGCCTGGAATTTCTAGAAAGATAATTAAAGGACATTATGCCCGTGATGAATAATAATGATCTAATATAGTTTTTGTAGTACATATAATTAATTGTACAAGTTTAATTTTTGAATTATGAACATAGGAAATGTCGTCATCGGACGACGAAAGTCTCCCAGGGGAGTGCGGCTGGTGCAACAACGACCGCTGTCTGTGTGACAGGCCTCACCTGGATGAAGATCGACGCTTCAGCATTAAGCTCCAGGAGACATTCGATGTTGAAACGGTACACAATGACGACAAGTGTTTTTTTCGTAGTTAAGCACGACTTCAACTATTTCAACGTGTAATTTTCATCTTTTACAATTCGACTAGCTTATCCAATGCCATGCAAGATGCTATGTCTTGGAGAGGATGAATTTTGAAGACCATGAAAGTTTCAAAACAAAATTTCACCAAAGGACCCATCATGGTATGAATTTTGAAGTAAATCTGTACAATTCTGAGAGCGTAACCCACTTTGGTTGCAAAAATTACGAATCACTTTGCAAGATGTATGGTTTTTATGAGGGTATGCTTGTCACCATGGATCTTGGTGATCCTGACATCGAGCAAGACAATATGATCATTTGGGTCCTTGTTGATACGCTTCCAATTCTATCGCTATGTGAGTTTCTCAAACATAGTTATTAAGTAATCTATATTGTTTATTTCAAAATAGTTGACAACTTAGTTTCATTGATAGCTTATTTTCATTCTTCGAAGAATGTGGGAAGATGGTAGACAGAACCTACTACACCGATGGCTCAGAATTAACCAATTGGGAGAAAAATCATCTGATTGCATTTTATACTGATCTTGAGAATTACAATATCTATTATCAAACTCCTCCACATTATGGTCAATACGTGCCACTAGTGTACATGTTGAACTACGGTAACATCCATGGAGATGTCATGGTATGATTTTTTGCTATTACGACATCCGTGCATGTTTTGCATAAATTCTTCTAAAACAGAACTAGATTGCTAACTACGAAGTTATTACTATGTTTTTCAACAGAAAATCCCGAAGGATTGTGTGCCTCTATGATGTTTCAGAATGGTCGCCTTGATGTTTTGCACATACTGCCAGGTCATCCTACGAATCACACCTGTCCATATCGGATTTCTAAAACCGGTGAAGACATGAAAAATCAAAGAATGGAAAAAATGTATGGACAATCGTAAGGAGGTACTTGGAAGCAACATTGTGCGAAAGGCAAGAATTGGAGACAGGATAATCTCCATTCTCCATAATGAAGAGTCAGGGCCTATCTTGTTTTATGCTATTTTAGCTAAGAGAAGGTAGTTGGTCCTATGAGAGAGAAGTAGGTCCTAGGTAGAATGTGTTATTATGTGGTACAATGTGTTAGAGTTGATGTTGATGACGAGACGTTGTGATTATGACTAGTGACCAACTTGCTATATGATGTCTCATTGATGAAAATGATGATCATGAGGAGGTGTTATATGACAATGATGTATTATGATGATAAGTTGTTAATTATATAATGATGATGATGATACTTATTATATCATTGGGTGAAAGAATCATGGACTAGTTTCAAGTGGACGGACGCGGATTAGTTTCAAGTTGATGTCCATCCACTTGAAACTAGTCCACGGTTCTTTCACCCAGTGATGTAATAACTCATTATGATGTAAAAACAATCTCTAAATTGTTGTTGTATGAAAACTTGTATAAAGGTGTATGAATACAACATGGAATAAAAAAGAAATATAATACGGAATAGTAGTAGTAGCGCGGGCTGCGAGAGGCCCTACTAGTAATTACCAGTAGCGCCTTTCAAGCAAGCGCTACTACTAAGTGGATATAGCAGTAGCGCGGTTAAGACCACGCTACTGCTAAACATTAGTTGTAGCGCCGTACTAGTAGCGCTGCCACCCGCGCTACTGGTAGGGCTAAAACCCGCGCTACTGCTAGGCTTTTCCCTAGTAGTGATGATGGACACTCACTCACTGTTATTAGCCACCGTGGGTGATGGTCGTGCTTCCACTTCCCCCCCTACTTTACCAAGGTCTCAGATGAGGACAAGAAAAAGGATGACCTCCAACGACAGCAGATAGGATCCTTCCTCCTAGAACATCTCTAGCAAAAGGAGCACCATCAGACTGAAAGTCAACACACAGATTGAATAGCGATGCAGACCTATGGCCCCTAAACCCCTAACAAAGAAGGCTCGTCTTTGACAACTCGACACCATTTCACCCTAACCCTAACATAAACCCCTACGACGAGTCTTCTCCCCCTATCCCTTGCTCCTTAGCTCACCCTCAGAGTTACAATCCCCCATACCCCTCCTCTCCTCCACCACCGCCCAACCCCCTGCCCCCCTGCACCCTCACACACACCCCCGTCCATTATATGATCGTCCCGCCGCCAAAATGGCAGGATCCCTTCGCTGCCGCTCTCCGCCTCCGATCAAAAGCTGTTGGGGAACGCAGTATTTCAAAAAATTTCCTACGATCATGCAAGATCTATCTAGGGATGCATAGCAACGAGAGGGGAGAGTGTGTCTACGTACCCTCGTAGACCGAAAGCAGAAGCGTTAAGTAACACGGTTGATGTAGTCGAACGTCTTCACGATCCAACCGATCAAGTACCGAACGCACGGCACCTCCGCGATCTGCACACGTTCACCTCGGTGACGTCCTTCGAACTCTAGATCCAGCTGAGGCCGAGGGATAGTTTTGTCAGCACGACAGCGTGTTGACGGTGATGATGAAGTTACCAACGCAGGGCTTCGCCTAAGCACTACGACAATATGACCGAGGTGGAAATCTATGGAGGGGGGCACCGCACACGGCTAAGAGATCAACTTGTGTGTCTATGGGGTGCCCCCTTCCCTGTATATAAAGGAGGGGAGGAGGGGGCCGGCAGGCCTCATGGTGCGCTCCCAAGGGGGGATTCCTACTCCTACTAGGAGTAGGTTCCCATTTTTCCTGGTCAAACTAGGAGGGGGAAGGAAAGGGGGGCCGACCCTCCTCCCCAATTCTGATTGGGCTTGGGGGGCGCGCCCCCAACTCTTGGTCGCCTCCTCCCTCGTCCACCAAAGCCCATGAAGGCCCATTAAGCCCTCGGGGGGTTCCGGTAACCCCCGGTACTCCGGTATATGCCCGAACTTATCCGAAACCATTCGGGTGTCCAAACATAACATTCCAATATATCAATCTTGATGTCTCGACCATTTCGAGACTCCTCGTCACGTCCGTGATCATATCCGGAACTCTGAACTACCTTCGGTACATCAAAACACATAAACTCATAATACCGATCGTATTGAACGTTAAGCGTGCGGACCCTACGGGTTCAAGAACTACGTAGACATGACCGAGACTCATATCTGGTCAATAACCAATAGCGGAACCTGGATGCTCATATTGGTTCCTACATATTCTATGAAGATCTTTATCGGTGAAAACACATAACTACATACGTTGTTCCCTTTGTCATCGGTATGTTATTTGCCAGAGATTCGATCGTCGGTATCATCACACCTAGTTCAATCTCGTTACCGGCAAGTCTCTTTACTCGTTCCGTAATGCAACATCCCGCAACTAACTCATTAGTCACATTGCTTGCAAGGCTTATAGTGATGTGCATTCCCGAGAGGGCCCAGAGATACCTCTCCGACAATCGGAGTGACAAATCCTAATCTCGATCTATGGCAGCTCAACAAACACCATGGAGACACCTGTAGAGCATCTTTATAATCACCCAGTTACGTTGTGAAGTTTGATAGCACACTAAGTGTTCCTCCGGTTTTCGGGAGTTGCATAATCTCATAGTCATAGGAACATGTATAAGTTATGGAGAAAGCAATAACAATAAACTAAACGATCATAGTGCTAAACTAACGGATGGGTCAAGTCAATCACATCATTCTCTAATGATGTGATCCCACTCATCAAATGATAACTCATGTCTATGGCTAAGAAACTTAACCATCTTTGATTAACGAGCTATCCTAGTACAGGCATACTAGTGACACTCTGTTTGTCTATGTATTCACACATGTACTAAGTTTCCCGTTAATACAATTCTAGCATGAATAATAAATATTTATCACGATATAAGGAAATATAAACAACAACTTTATTATTGCTTCTAGGGCATATTTCCTTCAAAAGCATGGAGCCATGCCGCCATCAGCCCCCTGATCCCGTGGTTGCGACAGAGCGTCCTCATCCCGTGGCGGCGCTTCCCACTTCCCCGACCTCCCACTGCTGCCACCAACGCCATAGAGGAAATACCTTGGCATGTGGCAGCTGGCCTGGGGACGTGGGTAGCAGAGATCACCGACCACGAAATAGACGAGACTTGTATTGAATCTTTCCAATCGGCGGTTCAGGTAGCGCAGGAACACGACATAAGATTGATCCACCTTCACGGCGCCAACGCCCAACGCAACTACCCCAACGGCTAGCTACAGTTGAAGCCCCTCGACCCTCGGGTGGCCACCGCACAGAAGATGTGGGATGACTAGGAGGCCTGCCAGCACCTCGAGGCGGAGCAAGTCGGCAAGGCGTCCATGGCAAGGTCCGCCACCTATACCGCATCAGGCAGGAGCGCTAGTTACATGAGCTATACAAGTCCTGGGCCGTGGCGGTCAAAGAACTTTGCTCTAGTGACGGCGACGTAGATGGCGATGGCGGTGTTAGTGGCAACATAGCAGGTCCGGGCGGTGCCGGCGGAGCACACGAGAATGCCATGACCTAATCGAACTGGGAGAGATTGATGAATGAGAGCACTTATGACAGGTTTTTTTAGTTTTTATTCAAATTAATTTAAATTTATTTTAAGTTATGTAAAATAGTTTATGCAACTGGTTGAATCAAGTCCAATGTAGTTGTTTGAATCTAATTTACACCTAATTTACACCTTTTTAGATCCATTTCCTCCTCTAAATTATAGGGGATCAATTAGACATGCTCTTATTTGTTTTCGAAACGGAGACATGGTCTAATGGGTTGTTTTGTAACGGTTGTTTTGCAAGAGATTGACTTGTCCTCTTCCCCACTAATCTCCCTCCCCATGATTTTAACTATGCCTCTCTCTCCCTAAGGATAGTTACCGAAGGAAGCATGTCTAACAAGTCTACTTTCTTGTGAGGGAAAACTCTACTGAATTTTATATATTAACTGGGGTGTTCATAGGACAGCTTACAATAACATGTGCAATACCAAGCCCAACAAGGCGGCCAACACACTAAGTTCTAGAGCATATTTATCTAATCTAACTTGCTAAAAAAAAGCTAATGTAACAGAATCATGATTACTTCTCCTCTCTTCATGCACAAAGGTAAAATACACTTCAGCTTGATCTCCAATATAATACTGAAATCGCATGGGCACCTCCTGTTCTTTAATGCACAAAGCTGACTCTAAAGCGGAATAATTTGCAAACACTAATTAAGATTATGCTTAACATTAAGTAGCATACAATCAAGCGAGCGACGCCTTCCATCGGTTTTTTCAAATTCCTTTGTACTTTTCAAAATATTATGCACATAGTTTTTTAGTTCCTTTTTACATCTTTAGATTTATGATTTTTTTAAATCACGGACATTTTTTATATCCAAGATTTTAAAATAATATCCGACAACATTTGTTGTAATACATGTACATTTAAAATCTTGAGAACATCTCTTTAAATCTGTGCACATTTTCTGATTTTACGGATATTTTACAAATTCTTGAACGTTGCCTGGTTTGGCATCCATTACGATCCACATGAACAAACCGACGAATATTTAATTTCTTGACGACCATACATTAAAATGGACGCATTCAAAGGATCTATGCATGGATGAACCTTACTCACAACTCAAGGTTTCTTCACGACCTAATCATCATATACCGCTGCGGCGCTGACGTGCAGGACCAGGTGCAGCACACGATCACTCGTAGTATGATTCAAGGAATGTGTCTGCGCCTACGTACATATATCTCTGGATTGGCCCTCAAGCCATGGCACGGCTGCACGGCCAGGGACATTTGTACGCTAGCTGCTCCATTCACCAATCAATCAGGGTGGACTTTCGACGTACGAATGAATAAACCGCATGTGAAGACTATATATAAACAAACGATCGTGAGAATACGAGCACCACATCACCACACGACCATCAGCCACAAATCAATATAGACCGTACTCTTCAGCTTGCGCTAGCTCCGGTTTTCCATATCAGGTACAAATCATAAGTTGTAAAGTTTTAAGGGCACACAGCCATAGATATGGCTCCAGGTCGAGTTGTTGTGGTGATGCTGCTGGCGGTCAGCAGTGCGCTGTTGTCTGTGGCCACGGACACCACAATTGTGCCATCCCCGCAACCGCTCGTCTGGCAGAAGGCGCATGCGACATTCTACGGTGGCGCTGACGCCTCCGACACAATGGGTAATTATTCAAGTCACATAACTACATCTATTTTGTGTGTGCATGCCTGCTTCGTCTTGTTCTTTTGTATATTAACACTTGTGATGTACTATATTATATATTGCAGGTGGTGCGTGCGGGTATGGCAACCTCTTCTCGGCAGGATACGGGACACGCACGGCGGCTCTGAGCACCGTGCTGTTCAATGATGGCGCCGCGTGCGGGCAGTGCTACAAGATCGCATGCGATCGCAAGCGTGCGGACCCGGTGTTTTGCAAGCCTGGCGTGACAGTGACCGTCACGGCCACGAACTTCTGCCCTCCCAACGATGCTCTCCCCAATGATAACGGCGGCTGGTGCAACACGCCAAGGCCGCACTTCGACATGGCCCAGCCAGCCTGGGAAAAGATTGGTGTTTATAAAGGTGGCATCATCCCTGTTATGTACCAAAGGTATATCTGCGCTTCTTACTGGTTCAAAAATTAGTCCAAAGTGACCGGAGTGACATAACTTCAAGTTTTTCTATGCCACTGCCATACACATGCAGAGTTCCGTGCGTGAAGCGGGGTGGCGTGAGATTCAAAATCAATGGTCACGATTACTTCAATCTTGTGCTTGTGAGCAATGTTGCCGCAGCAGGCTCGATCAATTCCATGGATGTCAAGAGCTCCGACTCTGAAGACTGGATGCCAATGGCACGCAATTGGGGCGCTAACTGGCACTCGCTGGCGAACCTCACAGGAAAGATGCTCTCCTTCAGACTAACCAACACTGATGGACACTTGCTTGTGTTCAACGACGTTGTGCCAAAGGGATGGACATTTGGGCAAACATTTGTTAGCAAATTGCAATTCTAGCGAGCAATGTCTGCCAACCAATTAATTTACCAGGGCAACTGATGGATTTGTGATAATTATGTTGCATAAAATGCAAGTTATGGTGCTTAATGTGTGTGCTGCCTGTAGCACTGATCTAATTTACCATTCAATTTGTTCATACTCAATGTGCAATTCCTATGGTGTATATATACAAGATCCAGTTCATTAGATCGATTGTGTATTCTTCAAATTCACTTATAAGATGCATTATGTAAATAGTTATTTCATTCTGTCCCTATGTATGGTAAGCCGCTAACATACAAGTGTAGAAAATATCCATGCAGAAAACAGAAATTATGTATTCCTTCTGAATATATATTAGATCTTTGATTCACTATATAACTATTTCAAGGGGAGTAGATTCGAACAGAAGTCATGAGGAGAGAGAAACTGGTCGCTTATCTTGGACAGTTTAAGAGAAGTAAAAGTTGAATATGCAAAGTATTGATGTAAAAGTCCTCATGTCATCTCCTTTGTGAACCTATTTGATTATAATTCTAATTCAACCCTCCTTTTCCAAGAGAAGAACTTTGTAAGTATCATATGCAGAAAAGAAAAGAAATGTTTTTATAATAGATCGATCAAGCTAATTGCCTATTACTCTCGAAACTGGCTCACGGCCCGCTTTATAGATAAAACAAAACCAAAGTACATGGCCAAACAATGCAAGGTAATGGGTTGGCCTCTTACAAAGCAGATCCTGAGATAACTAGACAACATAAAGGCACGTGACTACGTTGCCGAAAAATAACACAGGTAGGCCAGCATACAACACCCTAGGAGACCGAAGCTCCACGAACTGTTGAGTCTGCGACGGACGAGGGTCATCACCTGGAATCGTGACAGGGAGAGGAGAACCACAACGTCGTCCTGAAGAGGAGAGTGGCACCCGCGGGCGTCACCGCCGTCGGCGCCAAAGCAAGGAGCTTTTGCCCGACAGCTTTCCTGTGACACCACACGGCACACAGGAAAACTGCGACAAGCACAACCTCCAGATCCGGCTCTGAACGACGCCACTACCAAAGGAGAGCACTAGCCTAAACCACGCGCCGCTACACCCCTTACCACCCACATGACCAAAAGGTGTACCTACGAATTCAGTGTTGAACCTCGACGGCTCGAGCACAACCTACATGAGTATCGGCGGCACTAGACGCGTCAAATGTGGTTCATGAGCCATTGTTAGTACGGTTCTCTCCTGAATCTAGAAGACGGGCCAAAAATGTTCCAATTGCTGAGGACAACATAGTTGTTATACTAGACTTACATGTTGTTTTGTCAGGGACTGGCGTGTTCTCTTTCCCACTAATCTCCCCCCCCCCCTTGATTTTCATTGTTCCCCTCTCTCCATAAGGATATATAGCTACCGAATGAAAGATGTCCAACACAAGAGTCTACATTTTTTTGCGAAAAAGTAGAGTCTACTTTTTTGTGAGGGAAAACTCTTGTGGGTTCTATACATTAACTGCGATGTTCATAGGACAGCTTAAATATCATGTGGAATCAAGCCGAACATGGCTGCCAACACTAAGTTCTAGTGAGCAATGTCTGCCGACCAATTAACTTACCAGGGCAAGTGACTGATTTGTGATCATTACACTGCATTGCGATGAAATGCAAGTTATGGTGCTTAATGTGTATGCTACTTATAGCACTAGTCTAATGTTACCATTCAATTTGTTCATACTCATTTGTGTAATTGGTAAACTGTATATAGATCCAACTAATTTTATTGATTTCATATTCTTCAAATTCAGTTATGTGATGCATTCTGTAAACACATTATGTCATTGTCTTGCTATCTACATAGTGGTACGCCATTTGCATAGGAGAACATACAATAATCCATGTATAAACCAGAAATTATGTACTGCTACATGACATATATAGTTATTTTGTTGAGACATGCAAAAAAGAGCCGAGGAGAAAAATAAAGTAATCGCTTGTCTTGGATTGTTTATTAGTATGGTTTGAATAATGCAAATTGTTGATGCAAAACTTTATGGTTCAAGTCCATTCTGGGCCTATTTTATAAGTTGAAGCTTTATAGAAGACCTTGTAACAATAAGTATTTCTTTTTGTAATTCTAGCTCACCCCTTCCTCCTCAATTCAAAGGTAATTATCAGTTCTTATTACCGACAGATAGGTCTACAAGGTGGTTACCACTATACTAACCTGATAGACCGGCCCGCTCAATGCCCAAAAGAAGTGAACGGGTGTCAAGAGCACTGATTCCAGGGCGCCGGCTGGCACTCATTCATGAACTTCACTTGCATGATGCTTTCCTTTAGACTATCCCACATTGATGGCCAAACGCTTTATCTACAACAATGTTGTGCCGGGGTGAAACTTTGGGCAAACATTTCCTAGAAACTCGTAGTTCAAGTGAGCAATGTGTGCGGACCAATTAATCTACCGGGGCTAGTGATAGATTCGTGATAATTATGCATTGCGTAAAATGCAAATTGTGATGCTTAGTGGGGCAGTGCTTGTAGCACTGGTCCTATTTTATGTGAGAATTTCTTGATAGTCACTGTGTAATTCGTATGGTGTATGTAAGATCAAATTCATTCAACCTTTTGAGTATTATTAAAATATGAATTATATGATGCATTCAGTAGAAAATAATTGTCACTGTGTTGGTATGTTTATATGGTACACCGTTAAAAATAGAAGAGCATTCTTCCACTCGTAGCCCGGCCTCAGCCATCGAGTCTGGGTCGGCCGACCCACTGAACGTCTACTACTTGCCTTTGAAGACCCTCTTCAAAGAGTACTATACTAACCTGATGGGCCCAGCCTTTATTTCCAGGATTTCCCTTTATTACCAACCGATCGAGCTAGAAGCAAGATGCATGCTACTATAATAACATGATGAGCCGACCGACTCGTCAAGAATAACAAACATCATGTAAAAAAACAAGAGCCGCTATATGCAAAGACGTTGATAGGAGATATTTGAGATCATTAGTTGTTTGTGCATGCGTGGATCCTTCCAGGGAATTCAAGCTGGACCTCGACCTCAACCTACACAAGGATTAGTGGCACTAGACACATCAAATGTGGTTCATGAGTAGCTCTCAGCAAGTTCTCTCCTTAAATCTGGAAGACAAGCGGAAAAAGTTTGAAGAGGTGAGAACAACGTAGACGTTAAACTAGACTTAGAGGATCTCTAACCGGCTCCATATAATCAGTTTGACGAGGATAAATTCATGTTTCTTCTTGTAACGTGCACCTAACTAAACCCTTATAACACCACGCGCGACCGCGAATCTTAAATATACCCGGCCGCCCACCCTCAGAGTTACAATCCCCCATATCCCTCCTCTCCTCCACCACCGCCCAACCCCCTGCCCCCCTGCACCCTCACACACACCCCCGTCCATTATATCACCGTCCCGCCGCCAAAATGGCAGGATCCCACCGCCGCCGCTCTCCGCCTCCGATCAAAAGCTGTTGGGGAACGCAGTATTTCAAAAAATTTCCTATGATCATGCAAGATCTATCTAGGGATGCATAGCAACGAGAGGGGAGAGTGTGTCTACGTACCCTCGTAGACCGAAAGCAGAAGCGTTAAGTAACACGGTTGATGTAGTCGAACGTCTTCACGATCCAACCGATCCAGTACCGAACGCACGGCACCTCCGCGATCTGCACACGTTCACCTCAGTGACGTCCTTCGAACTCTAGATCCAGCTGAGGCCAAGGGATAGTTTTGTCAGCACGACAGCGTGTTGACGGTGATGATGAAGTTACCAACGCAGGGCTTCGCCTAAGCACTACGACAATATGACCGAGGTGGAAATCTGTGGAGGGGGGCACCGCACACGGCTAAGAGATCAACTTGTGTGTCTATGGGGTGCCCCCTCCCCCGTATATAAAGGAGGGGAGGAGGGGGCCGGCAGGCCTCATGGTGCGCCCCCAAGGGGGGATTCCTACTCCTACTAGGAGTAGGTTCCCATTTTTTCTAGTCAAACTAGGAGGGGGAAGGAAAGGTGGGCCGACCCTCCTCCCCAATTCGGATTGGGCTTGGGGGGCGCGCCCCCAACTCTTGGTCGCCTCCTCTCTCGTCCACCAAAGCCCATGAAGGCCCATTAAGCCCCCGGGGGGTTCCGTTAACCCCCGGTACTCCGGTATATGCCCGAACTTATCCGAAACCATTCCGGTGTCCAAACATAACATTCCAATATATCAATCTTGATGTCTCGACCATTTCGAGACTCCTCGTCATGTCCGTGATCATATCCGGGACTCTGAAGTACCTTCGGTACATCAAAACACATAAACTCATAATACCGATCGCATTGAACGTTAAGCGTGCGGACCCTACGGGTTCAAGAACTATGTAGACATGACCGAGACTCATATCTGGTCAATAACCAATAGCGGAACCTGGATGCTCATATTGGTTCCTACATATTCTATGAAGATATTTATCAGTGAAAACACATAACAACATACGTTGTTCCCTTTGTCATCGGTATGTTATTTGCCAGAGATTCGATCGTCGGTATCATCACACCTAGTTCAATCTCGTTACCGGCAAGTCTCTTTACTCGTTCCATAATGCAACATCCCGCAACTAACTCATTAGTCACATTGCTTGCAAGGCTTATAGTGATGTGCATTACCGAGAGGGCCCAGAGATACCTCTCCGACAATCGGAGTGACAAATCCTAATCTCGATCTATGGCAGCTCAACAAACACCATGGAGACACCTGTAGAGCATCTTTATAATCACCCAGTTACGTTGTGAAGTTTGATAGCACACTAAGTGTTCCTTCGGTTTTCGGGAGTTGCATAATCTCATAGTCATAGGAACATGTATAAGTTATGGAGAAAGCAATAACAATAAACTAAACGATCATAGTGCTAAACTAACGGATGGGTCCCACTCATCAAATGATAACTCATGTCTATGGCTAAGAAACTTAACCATCTTTGATTAACGCGCTATCCTAGTACAGGCATACTAGTGACACTCTGTTTGTCTATGTATTCACACATGTACTAAGTTTCCCGTTGATACAATTCTAGCATGAATAATAAATTTTTATCACGATATAAGGAAATATAAACAACAACTTTATTATTGCTTCTAGGGCATATTTCCTTCAAAAGCATGGAGCCATGACGCCATCAGCCCCCTGATCCCGTGGTTGCGACAGAGCGTCCTCATCCCGTGGCGGCGCTTCCCACTTCCCCGACCTCCCACTGCTGCCACCAACGCCATAGAGGAAATACCTTGGCATGTGGCAGCTGGCCTGGGGACGTGGGTAGCAGAGATCACCGACCACGAAACAGACGAGACTTGTATTGAATCTTTCCAATCGGCGGTTCAAGTAGTGCGGGAACATGACATAAGATTGATCCACCTTCACGGCGCCAACGCCCAACGCAACTACCCCAACGGCTAGCTACAGTTGAAGCCCCTCGACCCTCGGGTGGCCACCGCACAGAAGATGTGGGATGACCAGGAGGCCTGCCAGCACCTCGAGGCGGAGCAAGTCGGCAAGGCGTCCATGGCAAGGTCCGCCACCTATACCGCATCAGGCAGGAGCGCTAGTTACATGAGCTATACAAGTCCTGGGCAGTGGCGGTCAAAGAACTTTGCTCTAGTGACGGCGATGTAGATGGCGATGGCGGTGTTAGTGGCAACATAGCAGGTCCGGGCGGTGCCGGCGGAGCACACGAGAATGCCATGACCTAATCGAACTGGGAGAGATTGATGAATGAGAGCACTTATGACAGGTTTTTTTAGTTTTTATTCAAATTAATTTAAATTTATTTTAAGTTATGTAAAATAGTTTATGCAACTGGTTGAATCAAGTTCGAATCAAGTCCAATGTAGTTGTTTGAATCTATTTTACACCTAATTTACACCTTTTTAGATCCGTTTCCTCCTCTAAATTATAGGGGATCAATTAGACATGCTCTTATTTGTTTTCGAAACGGAGACATGGTCTTATGGGTTGTTTTGTAACGGTTGTTTTGCAAGAGATTGACTTGTCCTCTTCCCCACTAATCTCCCTCCCCATGATTTTAACTTTGCCTCTCTCTCCCTAAGGATAGTTACCGAAGGAAGCATGTCTAACAAGTCTACTTTCTTGTGAGGGAAAACTCTACTGAATTTTATATATTAACTGGGGTGTTCATAGGACAGCTTACAATAACATGTGCAATACCAAGCCCAACAAGGCGGCCAACACACTAAGTTCTAGAGCATATTTATCTAATCTATCTTGCTAAAAAAAAGCTAATGTAACAGAATCATGATTACTTCTCCTCTCTTCATGCACAAAGGTAAAATACACTTCAGCTTGATCTCCAATATAATACTGAAATCGCATGGGCACCTCCTGTTCTTTAATGCACAAAGCTGACTCTAAAGCGGAATAATTTGCAAACACTAATTAAGATTATGCTTAACATTAAGTAGCATACAATCAAGCGAGCGACGCCTTCCATCGGTTTTTTCAAATTCCTTTGTACTTTTCAAAATATTATGCACATAGTTTTTTAGTTCCTTTTTACATCTTTAGATTTATGATTTTTTTAAATCACGGACATTTTTATATCCAAGATTTTAAAATAATATCCGACAACATTTGTTGTAATACATGTACATTTAAAATCTTGAGAACATCTCTTTAAATCTGTGCACATTTTCTGATTTTACGGATATTTTACAAATTCTTGAACGTTGCCTGGTTTGGCATCCATTACGATCCACATGAACAAACCGACGAATATTTAATTTCTTGACGACCATACATTAAAATGGACGCATTCAAAGGATCTATGCATGGATGAACCTTACTCACAACTCAAGGTTTCTTCACGACCTAATCATCATATACCGCTGCGGCGCTGACGTGCAGGACCAGGTGCAGCACACGGTCACTCGTAGTATGATTCAAGGAATGTGTCTGCGCGTACGTACATATATCTGTGGATTGGCCCTCAAGCCATGGCACGGCTGCACGGCCGGGCACATCTGCACGCTAGCTAGCTGCTCCATTCACCAATCAATCAGGGTGGCCTTGCGACGTACGTACGAATGAATCAACCGCGTGCGAAGACTATAAACAAACGATCGTGAGAATATGAGCACCACATCACCACACAACCATCAGCGACAAATCAATATAGACCGTACTCATCAGCTTGCGCGCTCCAGTTTTGGGATCAGCTACATATATCACAAGTTCTGAAGTTTCGAGGGCACACAGCCATAGATATGGCTCCAGGTCGAGTTGTTGTGGTGATGCTGCTGGCGGTCAGCAGTGCGCTGTTGTCTGTGGCCACGGACACCACAATTGTGCCATCCCCGCAACCGCTCCTCTGGCAGAAGGCGCATGCGACATTCTACGGTGGCGCTGACGCCTCCGACACAATGGGTAATTATTCAAGTCACATAACTACATCTATTTTGTGTGTGCATGCCTGCTTCGTCTTGTTCTTTTGTATATTAACACTTGTGATGTACTATATTATATATTGCAGGTGGTGCGTGCGGGTATGGCAACCTCTTCTCGGAAGGATACGGGACACGCACGGCGGCTCTGAGCACCGTGCTGTTCAATGATGGCGCCGCGTGCGGGCAGTGCTACAAGATCGCATGCGATCGCAAGCGTGCGGACCCGGTGTTTTGCAAGCCTGGCGTGACAGTGACCGTCAAGGCCACGAACTTCTGCCCTCCCAACGATGCTCTCCCCAATGATAACGGCGGCTGGTGCAACACGCCAAGGCCGCACTTCGACATGGCCCAGCCAGCCTGGGAAAAGATTGGTGTTTATAAAGGTGGCATCATCCCTGTTATGTACCAAAGGTATATCTGCGCTTCTTACTGGTTCAAAAATTAGTCCAAAGTGACCGGAGTGACATAACTTCAAGTTTTTCTATGCCACTGCCATACACATGCAGAGTTCCGTGCGTGAAGCGGGGTGGCGTGAGATTCAAAATCAATGGTCATGATTACTTCAATCTTGTGCTTGTGAGCAATGTTGCCGCAGCAGGCTCGATCAATTCCATGGATGTCAAGAGCTCCGACTCTGAAGACTGGATGCCAATGGCACGCAATTGGGGCGCTAACTGGCACTCGCTGGCGAACCTCACAGGAAAGATGCTCTCCTTCAGACTAACCAACACTGATGGACACTTGCTTGTGTTCAACGACGTTGTGCCAAAGGGATGGACATTTGGGCAAACATTTGTTAGCAAATTGCAATTCTAGCGAGCAATGTCTGCCAACCAATTAATTTACCAGGGCAACTGATGGATTTGTGATAATTATGTTGCATAAAATGCAAGTTATGGTGCTTAATGTGTGTGCTGCCTGTAGCACTGATCTAATTTACCATTCAATTTGTTCATACTCAATGTGCAATTCCTATGGTGTATATATACAAGATCCAGTTCATTAGATCGATTGCGTATTCTTCAAATTCACTTATATGATGCATTATGTAAATAGTTATTTCATTCTGTCCCTATGTATGGGAAGCCGCTAACATACAAGTGTAGAAAATATCCATGCAGAAAACAGAAATTATGTATTCCTTCTGAATATATATTAGATCTTTGATTCACTATATAACTATTTCAAGGGGAGTAGATTCGAACAGAAGTCATGAGGAGAGAGAAACTGGTCGCTTATCTTGGACAGTTTAAGAGAAGTAAAAGTTGAATATGCAAAGTATTGATGTAAAAGTCCTCATGTCATCTCCTTTTTGAACCTATTTGATTATAATTCTAATTCAACCCTCCTTTTTCAAGAGAAGAACTTTGTAAGTATCATATGCAGAAAAGAAAAGAAATGTTTTTATAATAGATCGATCAAGCTAATTGCCTATTACTCTCGAAACTGGCTCACGGCCCGCTTTATAGATAAAACAAAACCAAAGTACATGGCCAAACAATGCAAGGTAATGGGTTGGCCTCTTACAAAGCAGATCCTGAGATAACTAGACAACATAAAGGCACGTGACCACGTTGCCGAAAAATAACACAGGTAGGCCAGCATACAACACCCTAGGAGACCGAAGCTCCACGAACTGTTGAGTCTGAGACGGACGAGGGTCATCACCTGGAATCGTGACAGGGAGAGGAGAACCACAACGTCGTCCTGAAGAGGAGAGTGGCACCCGTGGGCGTCACCGCCGTCGGCGCCAAAGCAAGGAGCTTTTGCCCGACATCTTTCCTGTGACACCACACGGCACACAGGAAAACTGCGACAAGCACAACCTCCAGATCCGGGTCTGAACGACGCCACTACCAAAGGAGAGCACTAGCCTAAACCACGCGCCGCTACACCCCTTACCACCCACATGACCAAAAGGTGTACCTAGGAATTCAGTGTTGGACCTCGACGGCTCGAGCACAACCTACATGAGTATCGGCGACACTAGACGCGTCAAACATGGTTCATGAGCCATTGTTAGTACGGTTCTCTCCTGAATCTAGAAGACGGGCCAAAAATGTTCCAATTGCTGAGGACAACATAGCTGTTATACTAGACTTACAGGTTGTTTTGTCAGGGACTGGCGTATTCTCTTTGCCACTAATCTTCCTCCCCTTGATTTTCATTGTTCCCCTCTCTCCATAAGGATATATAGCTACCGAATGAAAGTGTCCAAGACAAGAGTCTACATTTTTTTGCGAAAAAGTAGAGTCTACTTTTTTGTGAGGGAAAACTCTTGTGGGTTCTATACATTAACTGCGATGTTCATAGGACAGCTTACATATCATGTGGAATCAAGCCGAACATGGCTGCGAACACTTAGTTCTAGTGAGCAATGTCTGCCGACCAATTAACTTACCAGGGCATGTAACTGATTTGTGATCATTACACTGCATTGCGATGAAATGCAAGTTATGGTGCTTAATGTGTATGCTACTTATAGCATTGGTCTAATGTTACCATTCAATTTGTTCATACCCATTTGTGTAATTGGTAAACTGTATATAGATCCAATTAATTTTATTGATTTCATATTCTTTAAATTCAATTATGTGATGCATTCTGTAAACACATTATGTCATTGTCTTGCTATCTACATAGTGGTACGCCATTTGCATAGGAGAACATACAATAATCCATGTATAAACCAGAAATTATGTACTGCTACATGACATATATAGTTATTTTGTTGAGACATGCAAAAAAGAGCTGAGGAGAAAAATAAAGTAATTGTTTGTCTTGGATTGTTTATTAGTATGGTTTGAATAATGCAAATTGTTGATGCAAAACTTTATCGTTCAAGTCCATTCTGGACCTATTTTATAAGTTGAAGCTTTATAGAAGACCTTGTAACAATAAGTATTTCTTTTTGTAATTCTAGCTCACCCCTTCCTTCTCAATTCAAAGGTAATTATCAGTTCTTATTACCGACAGATAGGTCTACAAGGTGGTTGCCACTATACTAACCTGATAGACCAGCCCACTCAATGCCCAAAGAAGTGAACGGGTGTACACTGACCATGTACACATATCTATTATATAGTGTCCAGTTTTTAATTACAGCGTTGCTACACACATGACAACCCATCAGCTGACTCATGGATTATCCCATGTGGCAGCTCTAACCGAGTCCGTGCACGCAGGAGGCGATTGGTTTTTTTAGCTGATGCATAGAGAACACATCTTTGCAGATCGTTCATGTTGTATCGTGTGTGAAGCAATTCCGGTGTTCAAGTTGCAAAATTACCCAGGTCTCCTCTAGTCCAATCTCTAGAGAGAAAATACTAATAAGCCGAGTTCAGTGAAGGCATTTTTAACCTGGGCTACTAAGCTAAGTGTGGCACACGACTTAGTATGTTCGGCTTACATCATACCGGTATTTCAGGATAAGCTGAGAACCTGCGTCCATGCATGGCTTAAAAGTAGGTCGTGCCCTGCTCGGCTTTATTTCCCACCCGAAGCAACCGCGTGCCCATCTATAAGATGAGTGTGTTAGTACACGAGCACGGCTTATATCTAACCCTTATAGGTTACATGTAAGCCGAGGTGCCCTCTCGTCTTCTACATGCACTGGCAATTCTGTTTAGTCAGGAACTAACACGTGTCTAGTAAGCCGAGAGGTATGCTTGGTTTAAATGTGTAAACCGAGTTCGATACTGCCTTATATCCCATAATTGTTTTTCTATTGGGACAACCCTGCAATTCATACATCACATATACATATCCAATAGTAAATGTCCAGCAAGCAATATAAGCAACATGTACATATAGCACCGCTTAGGACTTAGCAATATATAACAAGTTCACAACTAAACGCATGAGTCACAACCAACCACGAGTTCCAATTTCATGATAAACAACCATACAGGTCCATATACTAGCAAATGTTCACAAGCAAGCATGAGTTCCAAGTTCAGAAATAAGAATAAGTAAGGGACGAAGTTCATAAACAACAAGCACCACACACTCTTGGAGTAGAAAATGGTCTCCGTGGACACGAGCTCTAGATATACCTCCTCATATTGTTCATATTTGCCAGAGACTCTACAAAGAATCACAACAAAGAATTTCATCAGATCATGTTGTTGGTCATGTCTTATAGAAAAGAAGTAATATTCGCCCAGATGTACTAACCGTGGAAATGATAACATCAACGCCACAATGACGACAAATTGGATGAAGATTATCAAGTTTTTAACCCACGAAACCCGATCTGACCAGCACCCTTGCCTACTCCAACATTACTCTTTGCTCTGAGCATGGTCTTGGAGTAAGCATCATCTCCCTCCTGCCTAGTCTTAAACCCTTGAAATGAGATGTTCGGACACCTGTTCTTAACATGTCTGTCACGAATCATACAGTCTTGTGCACCTCCCAATGTACACTATACATCACTTCATCAGGACGGAAGGACAAGATTTGATAAGCAGGAGAAGCAACACAAAGGGTAGAAGAACACATGGAACATAAGCAACGTACGCATCAATGATTCATATACCCATAAGCATCACAAGGTCTACTCAAGTTCAACTCTAATTCAACATAGTAGCAACATTCACTACATCCACATCAAACTATCTAGCTAGGCTACTCCAAGAATGGATATCCACTCAGACTGGTAGTCAGTTAAGCCGATGATCCTGGAGTCAGACTAGGTGGGCATCTCCCCAGTGGATAATCGGCGAACTTGACGGGATCGGGTCATTGCTAACCTTAGACGGCGCTTCTTTCTTGTCGAGCTTGTCGAAAAACTTTTGCTGCTCGGCACAGAGGCAAACCAGAATCTGGCAAATGCCCTCGGTCTTCCGCTCGTCCTTGAGGAATTCGTAGACTGCATGGTGCTCAACAAGGAGTTGCGGGTTTGCTTGAACTAGCATGGCCAAGTAGTCCTCACTGACATATGTTGGTCCATGACACGCGCCATGTGATCCGCCTCCTCGTCCAGGGAATCAACCCTAAAGTGAAGGGAAGCATCAAGCAATGCCATGTCCTTGTGGTCTATGCTAACACCTAATAAGTCATTTACAAAAATTGTGTCAGAAGGAAATATAACATAGGTATCGAAAAGTAAAGCATAATTTTCTTATGTTTGATTGTCATAAAAAAAATGTCGCTCATCCTTGCCCTAAACTCCTAACCTAGAAGGCTCGCTTATTCAGCATGTGGGTTTAATTTCAGTCCGTCGAGGCTCCCTTGAATAACTCTCATCTCTCAAGCGGTGGTATATATGGTGGGCACTCCCTCTTTAGCATTTCGACTATCGATGATGGTCGTTACTCCCCCCCTTCTTGCATTACCAAAGTCTCAAACAATGAGACGAGGAGCAGTGACTCCCCCTATGACAACAGTCGGCATCCTTCATCTTAGAATATCTCCCATCTCTCTAGTTTTTGTATATATGATGGACATTGATCACTCACTGTTATTAGCCACCGTGGGTGATGGTTGTGCTTCCACTTCCTCCCTGCTTTACCAAGGTCTCAGAGGAGGACAAGAACAAGGATAACTTCCAATGACAATAGGCATGATCCTTCCTCCTAGAACATCTCTTACAAAAGGAACACACATATCGAATAGTGATGTAGACCTATGGCCCCTAAACCCCTAACAAAGAAGGCTCGTCTTCGACAACTCTACACCATTTCACCCTAACCCTAAATTAAACCCCTTCGACGAGTCTTCTCCCACTATTACTTGCCCCTAAACTCCTTCAACGAGTCTTCTGCCCCTATCCCTTGTCCCTAAACCCCTTCGACGAGTCTCCCCCTATCCTTTGCCCCAAAACTACTTCAACGACCCATTGCATACAATTGCTAATTCATAAAAATACGCAAACACTAGGTTCAAAGATTGGAAGGGAGGCAATGGATTCTTAATCTCGGAGTGAGATTGGCCGGCGATTGAGTAGAGAAGGACATGGGCCATGGCTGCTCGAACGGTAACGAAGATTTGGGTCTCTCCTGCACAAACATTTGCGATGAATTTTTCACCCATTCAAACAAGATGGGAAGAAATGGGCGGGGGTCTTAATTCATGTACCAATCACAACCATTTTTATAAATTAATAAAATTTTAAATTTGAAAATATGTTAATATGCTATAATTCGTGAACATCTCTTGTAATATATGATTTTTTAATATTCCTAAACATTTAAAAAAAATATGTAACCTATTCGTTTTGAATCTTGGATTATTATATTTTTAAATCAATCCAAATAAATCCCATAATCGGTTAAAAACCAACTGGAAGAAGTTACAATAGTAATCTGGTGAATGAAAATTACTCAGGATGAAGCGCTCCAAGATGCACCGAATTAGGCTTGCCAGGGAGCGACCCGTCTATACATTTGCTCGACCATATCAGCACCAGATAGGTGCTCCCGCGGGGATCGTATTTGGCGCGCTAGTCACTGGTTAGCGACCGCGCGCGCACCCCACGCTACCTACATTTGGGCCAACCCAACATAGCTCGTTTCCAGTTTGGGAAAGTTCTAGAACCGTCCCAAACCGGGTTATTTTCTTGCCTTTTCATTCGGTTTTTTCTCCTTTTTCATTTTCCTTTTTTCTTTTTTCCTTTTTCTTTCCTTTTTCATTTTCTTTATTCGTTTCTTTTTCTTTAATTTTTTAATTTCCCATTTTTTATATTTTGCGAAAAAACTTAATTTTTTTTGAACATTTCCATAAATAGTGAATTTTTTTGGATATCATAAACATATTTTAAATCCATGGATTTTTTCTTAAATCATGAATATTTTTATTAAATTCGCAGCATTTTTTAAAAAAATTGAACATCTTATTGTAACCCATGAATATGTTTTACAGCAAAAAAAATTAATCAGATAATATTTTTTGAGATTTTCAAACAATTTTTAAAATTGGAAAAATAAATTTGATCGGGAAACATTTTTGAACAAGTTTTGAAAAATTGTGAACATGTTCTGAACACACAATTGTTTTTCTGTTTTCGTGAATATTTTTTTATCAGATTGAGATCTTTTATGAAAGCGCGAGCATTTTAAAAAACTTGGTGAACATTTTTCTAATTCCCAATTTTTTTTGAAACTCATAAAGTTTACTAGAAGTATATGAACATTTTTTTGGAAAAGCACATTTTTTTATATGTGAACATTTTATGATTTCTTTAACATGTTTTTCAAAATTCACATTTTTGGAATTTTTGAACATTTTCTTAATCCATAAGTATTTGAAATAAGACTAAAATAAAAAAGAAAAATAAAGAAAAAAACAGGACGCGTCGAGCTCTGCAAATGGGCCAGTCCAAAGTGGCGCGCTGCGGGAGGGAGGGTGCGCGCTGGCTTGTTCGCCTGCGCGCACAACCCTTAATAGTTGGACATATAGGTGAACAAATGTTTACAGCTCCTTATATGCGCCGCCCCAAAGTGGCACAATAATATAATCTTTGAAAAATATTTTAAATATTGATAAAACTAGTTTAGCAATTAAATCTTAAGATAAATAAAAAAAAGTATGAAAAACCAATTATAAAGCCATAGAATATTAAACTGAGGAAAGACAATCACTCAGGACGAAGTGCTTCAGGATGCACTGAATTGGGCCAGCCCAGGGAGCGAGCGCTCTATGCGTTTGCTCGACCATTTGTGCTTCAAATAAGTGCTGTTGGGCAAACCTCCACACACACACCTTCCCCTATATGGGCCGTCCCAATGTGGCCAAATAACATTAATTTTTTACTTATAATATCTTTGAAAATGTATATTTTTAATATCGTTAGAAAAAACGAAATCACTAGTTAAGGGTTACCCTTTTCAAAGGTCATTCCCCACCTCTTTAGGTGCTGGCAAGTGGATGCATTGCATGTGCCACTTGTCACAACCTGAGAGTTCTTCTTTTTTGTTGATTCATTTATTCAAAATGTTTTATCTTTTTAATCATGCATTTATACCAAATCATTTCCAGCATTGCATATTACACGCCGAGATGGTTGAAACTAAATCGCATGTTAATAGATTTTGATGAATTTTTTTTCACGAAAACCCAAGAAACTAGAAGAAAAAAATTTGGAAATAGGAAGAAACGAATACCCAAAAAATCCAAACACAAAAACCAGAAAAAACTGGCAACCGAAAAAAAGAATGCCAAGAAAACCAAAAGAAAAAAGGGAGCCCAAAAGCACAGTTGTGGTTTTCACTTTTTTTTCTAGAAGCACATGTGATTTTCTCTTTTCCCAGGGAACCACATGCTGTTGTTCTCACGGAAGCACTATGTTTCTCGTACAAGCATAGGTTGTGCTTTTCCCTTTCAAGAAGCACAGTTGTGCTTGCTTTTGATGGAAGCATTAGTTGTGCTTCCCGTGAAAGCAAATATGTGTTTCTTGCGGAGACACCAGGGGCGGAGGCACGTTGTCTCTTCCGGTGTCATTGGCACCGGATAAAACTCGTATTCACCTTATGCATGGTACAGATTTTTGGGCTGGACACCGGTAACTTTTTGACCTGGACACCGGCCAGCCCACCGATACACGAACGCAAACCAGGCATAGCAGCCCATCTAGGTAAATGCCCACTCCAGATCGATCGATTAATCGATCCCTGTACGTGCGCCTGTTGAGAAAAAGCTATCAATCTAATTAATTAATCCCCAATACGTCTGTGCGTGCGCCTATTCTGTTGCTCATCCGTTCGGCTTCTCCGTCCTCGGCCCTTCTCTGCCGCCGCGCTGCCAGTCGCGCGGCCAGTCGCTGGTTCGTCCTGGTTGTCCATTGAAACGTTCAAACATCGCTAGTCGGCTGCCTCTACATCGCCCACCGAGAGATTGTTGGAAATTTCAGGTACCTCTCAACTCTGCACTTGGTAATTGCCGATCTCTCTCAAATCTGAAATCTCAACTGTGTGTAGGAATTTTAATTTCTCAAATTTCTCTTTTTTAATTGCATGGCTAGGGTTTTAAAATTTAAAGGTATTATAATTGAGAACAACTCGCTGCGATTCACATCTAACCATGGGAGGATTATTTCAGCAAGAACGGCAAATCACAATGTTGAGTAAGTTTAACTCCCTAATCGTATTGTTCAATCAATATGTTCTGTTTATTTCTGACCAAAAAAATATGTTTTGTTTATTGTTTCTATTCTTGCATATGCAAACACAAATAATGTAACTCATACATTTTTGCTAACACAATAATAATTATTAACATGAGAATTTATGGAAATGTTTCTTAAAAAAATAAAGTCCTCAGCACAAGATGATATAGCTTGCCCATCACATGAACCAGTTCATTTTTGTAAGAAATCTCACTGCCATATAATTTGTGTTGTTGGGTGTGTTATTCTTCGTTCCAGAATATAAGGTGTATTGATTTCCGTGCAAGTCAACCATTTAAATGATTGACCAAAATTATAAAATAAAATAACAACATCTACAAAACCTAATAGATAAAATACGAAACTATCTTCTTGAAGGATCAAATGATATGAATTTCGTAATGTGGATATTGATATATTTTTCTAAAAACTCATATATAAAGGAATGGAGTGCATACTATTGTTTGGTATCTATCCTTGTATACATGTGGACACCGGGACATTTTTGTTCTGGATCCGCCGCTGGGAGACACAGGTAAAAAAGACCTCGGAAAGAGTGCCCAACACGCGATAAATTACTGCGACTGGACGCACCACTTCACGTGCTCCGAGGACAAAAAAAAAGATCCTTGCGGGAGCCCCAAAGGATAAGCGTTGGTTTGTTGCTCTCTAGGAATAGAAACAAAACTCCAAGAAGGAAACCAGAAGAAAAAGTGGAAAGTGAGAAACAAACAAACACGAAAAGGTATGGTGAAACCGATAAATTGCTAACGGAAAACGTTGCCCGCGTACACGTTTGGGCAACTTGAGGATTAGCCTGGTTTAACGGCCAAAGAATGATCGCATGATCAAGCCGACGAACATTACTTCATGACCATGCATGAAAATGGACGGATTGAAAGCATCTATCGATGTGCCTTACTGACAACTCAAGATTTCTTCACGACCTAATCATCACACCCTATGTGCGCCGCCGACGTTGAGGACCAGATGCAGGACATGAACACTCGTCGTACGATTCAAGGGACGGGTCTGCGCCTACGTGCATACTATACATATATCTCTTGATTGGCATGCAAGCATTGGCTCCGCTGCACGGCCAGGCACCTTTGCACGCTACATGCTTCATTCATCCAATCAGGGTGGCCTTGCTGAATCCTCTAGCGACGTACGCACAAATCGACCGCATGGGAGGACTATATATACACAAACGATCGTCAGATCACTCACAACCGTCAGCAATAAATCACACACGAGCAAACGCATCCATAGATACTTCAAGCCAGACGCAGCTAGCGGCAGATATGGCTCTAGCTCGAGTTGCTGCAGGGGTGCTGCTGGCGGCGATCGGCTGTGTGCTCTCTGTGGCCGCGGATAATCCGAGCACGACATCCCCGCAACCCTTCGTCTGGCAGAAGGCGCATGCGACGTTCTACGGCGGTGCTGACGCCTCCGATACAATGGGTAATCAACTAATCATTCAACTCACTGTTGGATATATGAGCAATTTACCAAATGATTTTATTAACAGAAATACTAGATAAAGCATGACTAATATAGAAGAGATAAAACAAGTCATGCGTTCTGACAGAGAGAAGGTAAATAGCCTCTGCATATATGAAGTAGAACCTAACATGTGTAGGACAAGGACTAGAACAAGGAACTGTGGCAGAACCTTTAACAGGAGCGCGCGTGGATATCCCTCTTGTTCTCATGCTCGTACAAGTGGGGAGAGAACCTCCCTTATAAGGAGGTCCAACTCCCACTCAACTAGCAATGTGGGACTAAATTTTTGTTCCACCTCTTGCCTTGCACAAATGGGTTGTGTGAGCCTCTAGAATTTACTAGGAATTTCTGAAACTGCTATTGGGCTAGGCCCAAAATAGACAAAATTCCAGCACTCACGCCTCTACATCAATCTAGTGCGTGCATGCCCGGTTCATCTTGTTCTTCTCTGCACTAACACTTGCGATGTGTTCTATGTATTGCAGGGGCGCGTGCGGGTACCGCAACCTCTTCTCTGAAGGCTACGGGACGCGCACGGCGGCTCTGAGCACTGTGTTGTTCAATGACGGCGCCGCGTGCGGGCAGTGCTACAAGATCGCATGCGACCGGAAGCGAGCGGACCCGTTGTTTTGCAAGCCCGGCGTGACGGTGACTGTCACTGCCACGAACTTTTGCCCGCCCAACGACGCCCTCCCCAATGACAACGGAGGCTGGTGCAACCCGCCACGGCCACACTTCGACATGGCCCAGCCGGCATGGGAGAAGATCGGTGTTTATAGAGGTGGCATCATCCCCGTCATGTACCAGAGGTATACATGCGTCTCTTATAAGTTTAAAATTTAGTCCAAAGTCATCGTAGCAACATATAACTTTAACTTTTCTCCATGCCACTGCCATACACATGCAGAGTTCCATGTGTTAAGCGGGGTGGCGTCAGGTTCAGAATCAATGGTCATGATTACTTCAATCTTGTGCTTGTGAGCAACGTTGGTGCAGCAGGCTCGATCAAGTCCATGGATGTCAAGAGCTCTGATTCCAACGACTGGATGCCCATGGCACGCAATTGGGGCGCTAACTGGCACTCGCTGGCGAACCTCACCGGCAAGATGCTCTCCTTTAGACTAACCAACACTGATGGACACATGCTTGTGTTCAACAACGTTGTGCCGAAGGGATGGAACTTTGGGCAATCATTTGCTAGCAAGTTGCAATTCTAATGAGCAATGTCTGCCGACCAATTAACTTACCAGGGCAAGTGACCGATTTGTGATCATTACACTGCATTGCGATGAAATGCAAGTTATGGTGGTTAATGTGTATGCTACTTATAGCACTGGTCTAATGTTACCATTCAATTTGTTCATACTCATTTGTGTAATTGGTAAGCTGTATATAGATCCAATTAAATTTATTGATTTCATATTCTTCAAAATCAATCATGTGATGCATTCTGTAAACACATTATGTCATTGTCTTGCTGTCTACATAGTGGTACGCCATTTGCATAGGAGAACATAAAATAATCCATGTATAAACCAGAAATTATGTACTGCTACATGACATATACAGTTATTTTGTCCAGACATGCAAACAAGAGCTGAGGAAAAAATAAAATAATCGCTTGTCTTTGACTGTTAATTAGTATGGTTTGAATAATGCAAATTGTTGATGCAAAACTTTATCCTTCAAGTCCTTTCTGGACCTATTTTATAAGTTGAAGCTTTATAGAAGACCTTGTAACAATAAGTATTTCTTTTTGTAATTCTAGCTCACCCCTCCACCTCAATTCAAAGGTAATTATCAGTTCTTATTACCGACCGATAGGTCTACAAGGTGGCTGCTACTATACTAACCTGATAGACCAGCCGACTCAACGCCCAAAGAAGTGAACGGGTGTCAAGAGCTCTGATTCCTGGGCGCCGGCTGGCACTCGTTCCCGAACTTCACTTGCATGATGCTTTCCTTTAGACTAACCAACATTGATGGTCAAACGCTTTATCTACAACAATGTTGTGCCGGGGTGGCACTTTGGGCAAACATTTCCTAGAAACTCTTATTTCAAATGAACAATGTGTGTGGACCAATTAATCTACCGGGGCTAGGGACAGTTTCCTGATAACTATGCATTGCGTAAAATGGAAATTGTGATGCTTAGTGGGACAGTGCTTGTAGCACTGGTCCTATTTTATGTGAGAATTTCTTGATACTCATTGTGTAATTCGTATGGTGTATGTAAGATCAAATTCATTCAACCTTTTGAGTATTATTAAAATATGAATTATATGATGCATTTAGTAGAAAAAAATTGTCACTGTGTTGGTATGTTTATATGGTATACTCCGTTAAAAATAGAAGAACATCGTTCTACTCCTAGCCCGGCCTCAGCCATCTAGTCTGGGTCGGCCGGCCCACTGAATGTCTACTACTTGCTTCTGAAGACCGTCTTCAAAGAGTACTATACTAACCTGATGGGCCCAGCCCTTATTACCAGGATTTCCCTTTATTACCAACCGATCGAGCTAGAAGCAACATGCATGCTACTATAATAAAAGGATGAGCCAGCCGAGTCGTCAAGAATAACAAACATTATGTAAAAAAACAAGAGCCTCTATATGCAGAGACGTTGATAGGAGATATTTGAGATCATTAGTTGTTTGTGCATGCATGGATCCTTCCCGGGAATTCAACGCTGGACCTCGACCTCAACCTACACGAGGATCAGTGGCACTAGACACATCAAATGTGGTTCGTGAGTAGCTCTCAGCAAGTTCTCCCCTTATTCTGGAAGACGGGTGGAAAATGTTTCAAGAGGTGAGAACAACGTAGACGTTATACTAGACTTAGAGGATCTCTAACCGATTCCATATAATAAGTTTGACAAGGATAAATTCATGTTTTGTCTTGTAACGTGCACCTGACTGAACCCTTATAACACTACGCGTGACCGCGAATCTTAAATATACCCGGCCGCCCACCCTCAGAGTTACAATCGGCGGTGCAGGTAGCACAGGAACACGACATAAGATTGATGCGCCTCCACGGCGCCAACGCCCAACGCAACCGCCCCAATGGCCAGCTACAGTTGAAGCCTGTCGACCCTCGGGTGGCCACCGCGCGGAAGATGTGGGATGACCAAGAGGCCTGGCAGCACCTCGAGGCGTAGCAAGTTGGGAAGGCGTCCATGGCGGAGGTCCGCCACCTATACCAGTAGCGCATCAGGCAAGAGCGCTAGTTATACGAGCTATACAAGTCCTAGGCAGCAGCGGTCATAGAACTTTGCTCTAGCGACAGTGATGTAGATGGTGATGGCAGTGTTGGTGGCAACGTAGTGGGTCAGGGCGGTGCCGACGGAGGGGTCAGGGCCGGGCCGGCGGAGGGATCTGGGCGGTGCCGACGAAGCGCGCGAGAATGCCATGACCTAATCGAACTAGGAGAGGTTGATGAATGAGAGCTCTAATGAGTAGTTTTTTAAGTTTTCATTCAAACTAATTTAAATTTCTTTTAAATTATAAAAATAGTTTATGCAACCAGTTGAATCGAGTTCGATGTAGTTGATTGAATCTAATTTGAACCGAATTTGTGTCCAATTATATAAGGAGTTCAGTCTAGGACTTCGGTTGAAGCGACACCTTTTTAGAGCATCTCCAGCCGCGCCCCCAATAGGCCCCAGGGCCACTTTTTTCGCGTTGACGCCGAAAAAACAGCCCAGTCGTGCCCCCATGAGCACAATTTTTACCGGTTAGGCCCAAAACTAGCACCGGCGGACCCAGGCCGAAGCCGGCGCTCTGGGTGGCGTCCGGGGGCGCCGGGGCAATCGCTTTTGGCGCGAAAGAATGGCGGGCCCGCCGAGTCAGCGACCCCCGCGCCTCGTCGTCCTCATCACCTCGGTTTCTCACGGGGAATCAATGCCAAGGCTGCCGCCGGTCAGCCTTTCATTGATTCCTCACGGGCGGCGCAGTGCAGCGACGCGCCCCCTCCCGCCACGCATACACACGTTGCCCCCCCCGCCGCTATAAAAGGCACCCCCTCCCTCGTCGTTGAACGCACCTGCCCCCGCCCCCAATCCCCCTCTCTCGCCACCGACGCCCTCTTTCCCTCTGTCCCCGTCTAGCCACTGCGTGCACGATGGGTGAATGGTTCCCCGGCGACGTGTCGGCGGCCAACGGCTTCGGCCACCGCTCTCTGCACGAGTGGAAGGCCACCTCCTCCACCGGGCGAACTACCTGGTGCCCCCCGACATGCGTGCGTCGGGGCGGTGGAGGCTCAGCGCCGGGGGCGTCCCAGTCCCCCCGCTGCCCGACGTCGAACACCCTGGCTACTTCCACGCCGAGATCGAGCGTGTGCGGGCCTCTCTGCCCGAGGAGGAGCGGGCCCTCCCGGAGTACGACGTCGGCAACCATGAGGCGTGGGCGGTGTATTTTGAACGCTGGCAGGCGGAGCGGCTCGCCTCCATCAACAACGCGTTAGTGGTAAGGGGGCGTAACAACAGCGAAGGCTGCCTCCTGTGGTGGGGCGCCTGTTGTGGTTCTAACTCTGACAGTGATGTAGGGGGGTATGTATGGAGAGGCTAGATCTCAGCTATTGGGAAGTTGTAAACACACCAAGATGTACGAGTTCAGGCCCTTCGCGGAGGAAGTAACAGCCCTACGTCTCGGTGCCCGGAGGCGGTCGGTTGGATTACTGGCGTGTGAATTGACAGGGTGCGAACCCTTCATACTGAGGAGGGGGTGGCTTATATAGAGTTCGCCGGCCCCTTCCTGCCCTCAGTAATGCAGGGTTTAAGGTACATTTAAGGTCGGGCGTTACTGGTAACACCCCTAATAAAGTGCTATAATGACCATAAAGACTACTTAACAGCTGACCGTTTGCCTGCGGAGTGACTACAGGTCTCCTGGCGGTCGAGTGGTTGGCTTCATGGTCGAGTGATAGCTTCTTGGTCGAGTGTCTTGAATCCGTCGAGTGGGATACCTTCAAGTCGATTGAAAGGTGACTTCCTCTGGGGACGTCCTTGGGTAGGGCTCTTTGGACAGGTCCGTGCCCCTACCCTAGGTACGTAGCTTCATCAGGTGGCTTATATAGAGTGCGCTAGGACCCTAGCCATCCCCCGTTACATAGAGTTCAATGTACATAAAGAGGGGACGTTACTGGTAACGCCAGCATTAAGTGATATAAATGATCTTTAAGACTACAGAGTGAACGCCTAACCCTCCATGGTCGAGTGATGGTCTGCAGGTCGAGTGTCTTGAATCTGTTGAGTGGGATACCTTCAAGTCAATTGAAAGGCGACTTCTCCTAGGGATGTCCTAGGGTAGGGCTCCTTTGGACAGGTCCGTGCCCCTACCCTAGGTACATAGCTTCATCATTAGCCCCCGAATGGATCGAGGTTAGAGTGGGGAAAGAGTTGGAGGTCTTTCCGACTGATTCTTCGGGCTACGTGAGCGCCTCGTTTTTGGGTCAATCGTCACGGATGACGTTGCCAACCTTTTTCAGTCGCCTTGATCCATTCCAGGCCTTTCGTCGAGTGAATTTCTTTGCTTGTGACGTACTGAGCGCCGGCGCGATCGGGGTCTTCTGTTTTGACAAGTTGTTCTGTGGCCCGTGGATGTCGCAGGATTCGGATTTTGGGAAGCGCGCGGGGCGGGAGCAGCCGCAGTAATCGGAAGTGATAAAGCGGAAGCTCCTCGATCCCCGCGTCGCCTTTTTCGCCACGTACTACGCGCGCGTCTGCTGCGGGATTTGACTGGATAGCCTGGGCCTACCAGTCAGCCACTCGGAAGCGGTCCCTTATAAATCGCCGGCTCGGGGTTTCCAAGCAGTGCGCTCTCTTCTCCTCCTTTCTTCCGCCTCTCTCACTTCGCAAGTCCTTCCGCTACCTCCGTTCCCGCCCCAATGCAGCAGGCCCGTGCGAGACTTCGCCGGCGACGATGACGAAGAGCAAGACCTCCGCTCTGGAGCGCGCGAAGAAGGCGGCGGCGGCGGGGAAAGGGAAGAGGTCAGCTCGGGGCGGATCCTCCTCTAGGACCGCTCTGCCCAAAGGTTGGATTCAGGGCGACTGGATGCCGTCGGTGCTCCGTCAAGAGGATCTCGACGACATGGTCGAGGGGGGAGTCATCCCCCACCAAGCCGCACGTCTTCCGGGGGGAGAGATCGAACCTCAACCCCGTGACGGTGAGTGCGTGCTCCTAGCCACCCACATCGACCGAGGGTTTTCTCTGCCGCCCCATCCCTTTTTCCGGAGTTTTCTGAACTTCTTCGGAGCGCATCTCCATCACTTCACTCCCAACTCCATCGTATACCTCGCCGCTTACATTTCCATGTGCGAGGCCTTCTTGGGTTGCCGCCCCCACTGGGGACTCTTCAAGCACATCTTTACCTGTCGCTCTCAATCGGTCAAGAAGGCCAAGTCGAGTGATGAGAGGACGCAGGTGATCCAGCTGTGCGGGGGTCTGGCGATCCAGGCGAGGGGGAAGAGTTGTTTTCCTTCCATCACTTTCCCGGAGTCGGTCCGCGGTTGGCAGGCAACCTGGTTCTCCTGTCAAGACCAGGCGACCCCAGGGCAGTCGACTGGACTTCCTCCATTCTCTCTCGACCGAGCTGTAAAGCCTGCTTCTATGAAAGTGTCGCCGGAGGAAAGGGCCCAGGTCAAAGTGTTGGCGGGTCGAGTGGTTGAGCTCGTCCGTGAGGGTGTGACTGGTATGGACCTGCTGGAGGTCTTCCTCCGGAGGCGTATCCAACCGCTCCAGGCCCGTGACCACCCGATGTGGCTGTACGCGGGCCTTGACGACACCACTCGGGTCCACACGGAGGAGGTCACCGATGAGATGCTGGAGGGGTGGCTGTCGAGCATTACGGGGGAACAAAGACAACCCCCGAGGAGCCAGGAGGGTGGTTCCACTCGACAATTCGTATGAGGTGGACCAGGTATGTCTTTATGTTCCCGACTGAAGTCTTGTTTTCTGCATTGGTCTTCTTTGAGTTGGTCGATTGACCTTCGTCTTGTCTATTGTTTTCCAGGCGACCACTGAGATGTACTCGACGCCCAACGGGGCTCAGGGGCCAACTGAGGAAGGGGAGGCGAGCGGAGGTGAGAGCGGGGACGACCAAGGCGAGTGGGAGTCCGACGGTGAAGAAGAGGAGGAGGAGGAGGAGGCCGAACCCCCTCGCCCAGAGGGGCGGTCCAAGCACACACACGACCCAGCGCGGGAACGTGGCAAGGCGACTGCTTCTGTTGGGCAGTCGTCGAAACGCCCTCGGACCTCTTCTCCTACGCCGACTGGGAAGGTCCCCAAGCTCCCACGCACGACGCTGTCCAAGCCGCCCAAGGCTCTACCCAAGATGAAGATAGCTGTCTCTACCATTTCCGGATAATAATAAAACTTGTTTTCCTTCGTCGACCATGGACAGATCCTTGGTCGATTCATTGAGCCAACCGACTGACTTTTGAGTTTTGCAGTGCTGCTACTTCTGAGGTCTCCGCCAAGGGTGACGACCAAGAGATGGAGGATGCTGTTACCTTCAACCCTGGTACAATCACTGACGTTCTGTATCGAGTCGACTGATCATTTACTGCAACTCTGGTCGACTGAACTTTTCCTTTGTAGCCCCTCCTCATGTTATCGACCTCCCGGATGAAGACAACAACGGTCCGTTGAGAGTGAGGAGGCACAAGAGGGCGTCGGCTGACAAGCGCCCCCAATCCGCTCCGGCGTCCGAGGCCATGGCTCGGGATGGTGGTGACACCGCTCGGGCTTCTGTGACCTTCGCCGTCCCTCTGCCGAGTGCGCGGCCCTCGTCGTCGACTATGGATCCGTCTTCACTTTTTGCCGCATACCCCATCCCTGAGGACCAAGCGGCTGCTGCAAAGGAGGCTATACGCCAGGCGAGGATCATGATGGAGCAAGTGAAGATGGCTCGGGAGGCCAGCCAAGCAGCCTATGACGCGAGTTCGGCTCTTTAGAGCAATGTCCAGGTCAGTCGACTCAACACTTGGTCTGTTATGATATGCTGTTTGAAGAGTCTCTTTTTCGAAGATCTTTTGTATCTGTACACCCACTGGGTGTGTCTGCCAATCTTTGGACGAGTGGGGGCATGCTAAGTGCACCCACTGGGTGTAGTCCCCGAGACTACGGTGGACTGCTGGCAGTCGACTGTAGTCTTTACATTGTGTTGCTGTAGCTGTATTTCTTCACTAGGTTTGGTCGGTCCAGGTCGAGTGGAACTGTATCCGGTCGACTGCGGGCAGTCGACTTTTTCTCTCTTTCTCTTTTTTTGGTCAAACCAGTGGGGGCACGCTGAGTGCACCCACTGGGTGTAGTCCTCGAGATTACTGTCGAATGTTTTTTGATTCGGCTGTGGTCTTAGAAGCATCATCATTGTCTCTTAGTTACTCGGAAGCAACTTATCTTGGACGTCTGTCGACTGATTTTTTCTTTTTACAGAAATCTTGCGAACTTGTAGCTCGCTATACCGAGTTGGAGAATCAGCAGATCCAGCTCAACCTTAGCTTGAAGCTTGCTCAGGAGAACTTGAAGAAGGCGCAAGAAGAAGCAAAAGGTATGGCCGGTGAGGTTCTCCATTCTTAACGGGTGACTTTTCTTTCTTGTCCATTCTTGATGTTGGTTCCACTCGACGCGCCGTAGATAAACTGGAGGAAGCTCCGAAGAAGAAGGACCAAGATCTTGCAGAGGCACAGAAGGAGGCCTCGAGCAAAATGAAGCTCGCAGAAGAGAAACTGGCTTCGGTCGGAGCTCTTGAACAGGAGAACTCCAGACTGAAGAATGCTCTTGAGGCAGCTAATCAAGACGCCAGTCGACTGAAGAAAGAGAAGATGGCGCTGCACGACAAGGCGGGTGAGCTATCGGGGAAGGTAAAAGATCTGGAGGCTTATCTCGGTGGACTCGCCAAGAAGCTGTTTGTCATGCTCGAAGGTAATTATTCCAACCCGGCTGTCTTGTAGTTGTCGAGCCTGCGTACGGCCACCGTCTTACCCTTGAATCGTGTTTGCAGAATTCTGCCAGAACTTTGAAGAGGAGACCAGTCGAGTGGAACCAGGATTGGACCCTGTTAACTCTCTCGTGAAGGACGAGGCTGTAATGAATGTGCTCCGTCTGGAGTCTCATACTGCCAACGTCGTTGACTATTTGGCTCGACTAAAAGTTGCGATGTCGCGGATCGACGCATCACTCTGGCCTGGGACGACGCTTCAAAATTTCCTCGAGTCTCTGATGGCTCAACTTAACGAAGTCCCATGTCGAGTGGCAGAATGGAAGAAATCTTCAGCTAGATGTGGTGCTGATGTCGCTCTGTCCCTGGTCCGCGTCCATTGCAAGGAGGAGCGAGAAGAAAAACTGGCGGCCATCCAAGTCGCCAATACCAGGAAGCACAGCTTTCAAGACTTCATGGAGACCTTCATCGCTCCTGCCACCCGTATTGCCGACGGGATCGACTTGGATGAGTTCTTCGCCCCTTCCAGTCCTCCTCCTGAGGAGTGAAAAAACTTTAAATTTACCTCAGAATGCCGAGTGGATTTGTAACCGTTAAACTCTGCCTTAAATTTGCCTCGGGATGCCGAGTGGACTTGTAACAGTTATACTTTGCCGAGCCGAGGGCTCGAGTACTTTGAGGTCTGGGACCTTTTAGGCTTTATCTGAAATTGATTTCTCGTTGGACATCTTCATGGTTTGATTCGTCGAGTGGAACTTGATCTTCACTCGGAATGACCTTGTATTTGTGGCGCAATTCCGAAGGGGGAGTTAGCAGTCGACTCGCGGATTGGGTTGAGTCTTGTACTTAGGCGAGCACTGGGCCGTAGCTAAGCCTCCGAGTGGGAGGTTTGCTCTCCACTCGGTAGGGTTTTTAAACACTTAGGCGAGCACTGGGCTGCAGCTAAGCCCCCGAGTGGGAGGTTTGCTCTCCACTCGGTAGAATTTTTTCAAACTTAGGCGAGTGCCTGACTGCAGCTAAGTCTCTAGGTGAGAGAACTTAGGCGAGTGCTGGACTGCAGCTAAGCCCCCGAGTGGGAGGATCGCTCTCCCCTCGGTAGGATTTTTTCAAACTTAGGCGAGTGCCGGACTGCAGCTAAGTCTCTAGGTGAGAGAACTTAGGCGAGTGCTGGACTACAGCTAAGCCCCCGAGTGGGAGGATCGCTCTCCACTCGGTAGGATTTTTCAAACTTAGGCGAAACGGATTCGCAGCTAAGTCACCCACTGGGGGATTTCGTAAGCAAACAGGAGTGACAGCAATTACTGAAACACTCTTGCCTTTGATAAAAATAAACTACAGCAATTTTTGGGGCGGAGTAAAAGGGAGAGCTCAAGTGTAAAAGGGGCGGAGTAGTTCCGCATTCCAAGCTCGTGGCTTGTCGATCTGGCGATCAACATTGTAGAGGTGATACGCTCCATTGTGGAGGACTCTGGTGATGATGAAGGGGCCTTCCCAAGTAGGAGCAAGCTTGTGTGGTTTCTGTTGATCCACTCGGAGGACCAAATCTCCTTCTTGGAAGGCTCGACTCTTCACATTCCGGGCGTGGAATCGACGCAAGTCTTGCTGATAAATGGTCGATCTGATCATGGCCATCTCCCTCTCTTCTTCTAGGAGGTCGACTGCGTCTTGCCGGGCCTGTTCTGCTTCATCTTCGGTGTAAAGCTCGACTCGGGGCGCGTTGTGAAGAAGATCACTTGGCAGAACCGCTTCGGCTCCATAAACCAGAAAGAATGGAGTTCTTCCAGTCGACCGGTTAGGGGTGGTCCTCAATCCCCACAGAACTGACGGAAGCTCGTCGACCCAAGCACCTGCCGCGTGCTTGAGATCACGCATCAGTCGAGGCTTTAGTCCTTTGAGAATCAGACCATTTGCTCTTTCAGCTTGTCCATTCGACTGGGGATGGGCGACCGATGCGTAGTCGACTCGAGTGCCTTGAGAGGCGCAAAAAGCTCTGAACTTGTCCGAATCGAAGATTGACCCATTGTCAGTGATGATACTATGCGGGACTCCATATCTGAATGTTAGCCCTCTGACGAAACTGATAGCAGTGCAAGCATCAAGATTCTTGATAGGCTTAGCTTCAATCCATTTGGTAAACTTGTCGACTGCCACAAGCACATGAGTGAAACCACTTCTGCCTGTTCTCAGTGGACCAACCATGTCTAGTCCCCAAACAGCAAAGGGCCAGACGAGTGGAATGGTCTTCAGGGCTGATGCAGGCTTGTGTGACATGTTGGAGTAGAACTGGCACCCTCCACACTTGTCGACCATCTCTTTTGCCATCTCATTTGCTCTAGGCCAGTAAAATCCCGCTCGGTATGCTTTAGCCACAATGGTCCAAGAGGACGCATGGTGACCACAGGTCCCCGAGTGGATATCATCAAGGATTATCCGACCTTCTTCTGGTGTTATGGACTTCTGACCGATTCCAGTCGCGCTTTCTCTATACAACTGTCCCTTTATGACTGTGAAGGCCTTGGATCGGCGGACGATCTATCGAGCCTCTTCCTCGTCCTCTGGGAGCTCTTTCCTTAGGATATACGCGATGTACGGTATCGTCCAGTCGGGAGTGATTGCCAAGACTTCCATGATTAGGTCGACCACAGAAGGAACTTCGACTTCAGTCGGATCTGTGGCACTTTTCGGTTGTGGGGCTTCTTCTGTGAAAGGATCCTCCTGGACTGACAGCGAGCGGATGTGCTCCAAAAACACATTGCTGGGAATGGCTTCTCTCTTGGAGCCTATCTTTGCCAGATCATCAGCTGCTTGATTTTTTAGTCGGGGGATGTGATGAAGCTCTAACCCCTCGAATTTCTTTTCTAGCTTTCTCACTGTGTTGCAATAACCAGTCATAGCTGGACTTCTGACGTCCCACTCCTTCATCACCTGATTAACCACCAAATCTGAGTCGCCATAGACCATGAGGCGACGAACGCCGAGTGAAATGGCCATGCGCAACCCATACAAAAGTGCTTCATACTCTGCTTCATTATTGGAGGAAACGAAGTGAATCTGGAGAACATATCTGAGCTTATCTCCTCGGGGGGAGACTAGAACTACTCCAGCACCGGAACCATTCAACATCTTAGATCCATCGAAGAACATGGTCCAGTGCTCCGAGTGAACTTGAGTCGGAAGTTGCTGTTCAATCCACTCGGCGATGAAATCTACGATTGCTTGGGACTTGATAGGCTTCTTTGCTTCAAACTTGATATCTAAGGGAAGGAGTTCAATCGCCCACTTGGCCACTCAACCAGTTGCATCTCTGTTATGCAGAATCTCTGACAATGGGGCGTCGCTGACGACTGTAATGGAGTGGTCAGAGAAGTAATGTGCAACCTTCTTCGTGGTCATGTAAATCCCATATACAAGCTTCTGGTAGTGAGGGTATCTTTGTTTTGAAGGGGTCAAAACTTCAGACAGATAATAGACTGGGCGCTGAACTCTGAAGGCCTTTCCTTCTTCTTCCCGCTCGACCGTAAGTACTATACTGACAACTTGTCCTATGGCTGCAATGTAAAGCAGCAGAGGCTCTTTGCTGATTGGGGCAGCGAGCACCGGCTGGGTGGTGAGCAGAGCTTTGAGCTCTGCAAATGCTGCGTCAGCTTCTGGAGTCCACTCGAACTTGTCAGACTTCTTCATCAGTCGATAAAGAGGCAACGCCTTTTCACCGAGACGAGAAATGAATCGACTTAGAGCGGCCAAGCAGCCTGTAAGCTTTTGGACATCGTGCACGCGTACAGGACGCTTCATCCGGAGTATGGTGCCTACCTTTTCAGGACTGGCATCGATCCCCCGTTCGGAAACAAGAAAACCGAGTAACTTTCCACCTGGAACTCCGAACGTGCACTTTGATGGGTTGAGCTTGATATCATACCTCCTGAGGTTGGCAAAGGTTTCAGCAAGGTCAGCCCACAGGTCGGAACCTTTCCGTGACTTGACCACAATATCATCCATGTATGCCTCCACATTCCGACTGATTTGAGTGAGTAGACACTTCTGAATCATTCTCATGAACGTGGCTCCGGCGTTCTTGAGGCCGAACGACATGGTGACGTAACAGAAGCATCCAAATGGAGTGATGAAAGCTGTTTTGATCTTGTCGGGTCCATACAGACGGATCTGATGGTACCCGGAATAGGCGTCTAGAAAAGACAATCTCTCGCATCCCGCAGTCGAGTCGACTATTTGGTCGATGCGAGGGAGGGGGAAATGATCTTTCGGGCAGGCCCGATTGATATGTTTGAAATCAATGCACATGCGAAGTGACTTGTCCTTCTTGGGGACCATGACAACATTGGCGAGCTACTCGGAATGGTAAATCTCTCGGATGAACTCCTCTGCTAAGAGCCGAGCCAGCTCCTCGCCAATAGCTTTCCTCTTCTGGACGACGGACCGTCGAAGATGTTCTTTCACGGGCTTGAACTTCGGGTCGACTCGTAGACGGTGCTCAGCCAGCCCCCTGTGAACTCCAGGCATGTCAGAAGGCTTCCATGCGAAGACGTCCCAGTTCTCACGGAGGAACTGGATGAGCGCTTCTTCCTATTTGGAGTCGAGCGTCGTCGAGATGTGAGTCGGAGCAGCGCTGGGGTCGGTCGGGTGAATGTGAGCTGTCTTAGTTTCACCGGACGACTGAAAAGTAGATTCTGAAGCAGGCTTCTTGGCTCGTAGCAATTCACTCGGATCAGCAGTCTTCTGGTACTCTTGCAGCTCAACAACTGCCATCTGAGCGTCAGCAATCTTCAATCCTTTCTGAAAACACTCCTCAGCTTTCTTCCTATTGCCGGTAACGGTGATCACGCCTTTGGGGCCAGGCATCTTCAGTTTGAGGTACACGTAACATGGTCGAGCCATGAAGCGTGTGTAAGCTGGCCTGCCCAGAATGGCATGATAGGCACTTTGGAAGTCAACAACCTCGAATGTCAACTTTTCCTTGCGGTAATTCTTTGAATCGCCGAAAACCACATCGAGAGCAATCTGTCCGTGTGACATGGCCTTCTTCCCAGGAATGACTCCGTGGAAGCTCATGTTACTGGTACTGAGTCTGGACACCGGAATGCCCATCCCTTTCAATGTTTCAGCATATAGTATGTTCAAGCCGCTGCCACCATCCATCAGGACTTTGGTCAGTCGAGTGCCTTCGACAACTGGGTCCACCACCAAAGCTTGCCTCCCAGGGGTGGCAATGTGCGTAGGGTGATCGGACTGGTCGAAGGTGATGGCAGTCTGCGACCATTTCAAATAACTGGGTGTCGCCGGAGCAACCATGTTCACCTCACTGTTAATGACTTTCAGTCGACTTTTTCTCTCGACATCAGCAAAAATCATCAGGGTGGAATTGATTTGGGGGTATCCATCGTCACCGTCTTCCTTGTCCTCGACTCTGTTCGACTCTTTTTCCTTATCCTTGGGCTGTTTGCCCTGAAACTGCCGGATCAGGAGCCGACACTGTCGAGTGGTATGCTTTGGGTAAATAAAATTACCCTCTTCATCTTTCTTGGTGTGGATGTGACATGGCAGATCCAAAACATCGTTTCCATCCTGATCCTTGACTTTCTTGGGCTTCCAGGTGCCCTTGGGTTTTCCCTTGAAGTTTCCCTGGGCTACGGCCAGGGCCTCCCCAGGAGCGGCTAGCTCGGCCTTCCGCTTCTGTTTCCGACTGGAGTTTCCTCCGGTTTCTTGGGCGACTGCCTTGTGCTTGCCACTCCGGAGTCGGTCCTCGTCTTCACCATTAGCGTACTTGGTGGCAATCTCCATCATCCGATTCAGAGACATCTCTCCAGTTCGACCGAACTTCAGATTCAACTCTCTGTATTTAACGCCTTCCTTGAAGGCACAAACTGCTTGATGGTCTGGCACATTCTCAACCGAGTGATGCAGTGTGATCCACCTCTGGATGTATTCCCTCAGAGTTTCATTCGTCTTCTGCACGCAAGATCGTAACTCTGTAAGGCCTGCAGGTCGCTTGCATGTTCCTTCAAAGGTTGTGACAAACACTCGGGAGAGGTCCTCCCAAGTGTAGATGCTGCTGGGTGCCAACTGATTCAGCCACGCTCTGGCTGAGCCCTCTAACATGAGAGGCAAATGCTTCATGGCCACCTCATCATCGCCACCGCCGATCTGTACAGCCACTCAGTAGTCTTCAAGCCAAGTGTCAGGCTTAGATTCGCCGGTGAACTTGCTGACCCCAGTCGCCAGCCTGAAGTTGGGAGGAATCACTGCGGCTCTGATGGCTCGACTGAAACACTCTGGCCCCGAGGCACGTGCTCTGCTGCTGGCAGGCGCATCTCTGTTGTGGCCCTCTCGATGAGCTCTGTTCCTGTCAACCAAACCTTGAACGAGGATGGATCTCGCATCAAAGCCTGGGTCTCTGGGGTCGAATGGAATCCTCTGCCCAACACTATGAGGGCGTCTGTCATCTTGCCGTCGAGGCGCATATGACCCACTCCTCGGGGGAGGGGTTGGCACTCGACGTCGATCATCACGGTCGAATCGGTGATCATACTGCTCATTTCTCCTGTACTGATCATGCCGGTCACGACGTCCCTCACGCCTCGGGGACGATCTCGGGCTGTGAGCCGACTCGACTGTATCCGTTGCGACGGATCGACTGTGGATCCTATTCCGCGACTGAGAGACAGCAGAATTCTGGTTTCCCGCCGCCCGAAGCAGCGCTCTGATCTGCAACAAGCCCCTGCCCGCCTCCGACTGGGAGGGCTGAATTGATTCTGCTATACGGGCCGCAGCGGCCAAATTCTGAACTGGGGTTCGGTATACCTGCGGCGGCGGGAAGAGCTGACGTCGACTGGACTCGGGAGCGTGCTGACGTCGACTGGACTCGGGAGCCCGCTGACGCGCTCGCTCGTCGAGTATCCGCTGGAGATTCTCCAGTCGAGTGCGCTCGGCCAGGTTAGCCAAGCGCGCGTCCTCCAAGGCCCGGGCCTCGGGGGTTTCTCCGACAATAGGAGTGTGGAGCATGTCCATGTTCCGACGGTGAAGCTCCTCTCGCTGCAATGATGTGAGAGGTTCGGGGAGATACTCATCGTGGGGATGCGACGGGTCGCTCCCACCCGCGCCTCCACCAGCGCGAGGGAAACCAGGAGGACTGTGCGTCCCATCGACCGCCAGAACCTCAGCCGCTGGGTCGCTGCTGTCGCACTCGGATGCGGTCTCCGCGGAGCCAGTTGACAGGTCGAACAGGCCGCAGAGGGATTCGTCGGGCTCGATCGCCGCGACTTGCGGGGTGGCCGACTGGCGAGCCACGGCATGGCTCACCCACCTCTGAAGTCTCGACCGACCGGAGCGCTTACGCCGGTGGGAGACAGAGCGAGGGGACGATACGGGGGCCGACCGATACTGGGTCGACGGCTGCCGCAGGAGGACGCCACGAACGCATGCGCGGAAATGCGTCGCGCCGCGGACGAGGAGCGCGTCGATGTCGAGTGGTGCCTCCTGGAGCCAGGCGGAGTTGTCGGCGACGAACGTGAGCGCGCCAAGACGGATCTCGCGGCCCTCCACCAAAACCCCGCATGAAACCATGATCAAAGGGATCAAAGAAATCGCAACTTCTCCAATTAGGCGCTAAGATTCCGGCCCCAAGGTGGGCGCCAACTGTCGTGGTTCTAACTCTTACAGTGATGTAGGGGGGTATGTATGGAGAGGCTAGATCTCAGCTATTGGGAAGTTGTAAACACACCAAGATGTACGAGTTCAGGCCCTTCGCGGAGGAAGTAATAGCCCTACGTCTCGGTGCCCGGAGGCGGTCGACTGGATTACTGGCGTGTGAATTGACAGGGTGCGAACCCTTCATACTGAGGAGGGGGGTGGCTTATATAGAGTTCGCCGGCCCCTTCCTGCCCTCAGTAATGCAGGGTTTAAGGTACATTTAAGGTCGGGCGTTACTGGTAACGCCCCTAATAAAGTGCTATAATGACCATAAATACTACTAAACAGCTGACCGTTTGCCTGCGGAGTGACTACAGGTCTCCTGGCGGTCGAGTGGTTGGCTTCATGGTCGAGTGATAGCTTCTTGGTCGAGTGTCTTGAATCCGTCGAGTGGGATACCTTCAAGTCGATTGAACGGTGACTTCCTCTGGGGACGTCCTTGGGTAGGGCTCTTTGGACAGGTCTGTGCCCCTACCCTAGGTACGTAGCTTCATCAGGTGGCTTATATAGAGTGCGCTAGGACCCTAGCCATCCCCCGTTACATAGAGTTCAATGTACATAAAGAGGGGACGTTACTGGTAACGCCAGCATTGAAGTGATATAAATGATCTTTAAGACTACGGAGTGAACGCCTAACCCGCCATGGTCGAGTGATAGCCTGCAGGTCGAGTGTCTTGAATCCGTTGAGTGGGATACCTTCAAGTCGATTGAAAGACGACTTCTCCTAGGGATGTCCTAGGGTAGGGCTCCTTTGGACAGGTCCGTGCCCCTACCCTAGGTACATAGCTTCATCAGAGCCCCCGGCCGCTCGCTCCACGCCATCCTCAAGTACCTCGAGGGCGGCAACGATCCTCCGCTCGAGTACTCGGCGGCCCTGGCCCCCCGCCGGAGTGGCGGCCCGTGGCTGCCGAGGAGAATGTTGGGCGGGTCCTCCTCCTCTTGATCCTCCTCCCACTCCTCTGGGTCGCCGGCACTGGCCGCGTCAAGGCCGAGCCCATGGAAACGCCGCTAGGATAGCGCACCCGCGATGCTGCCCTCATCATTAACGAGGGCGGCCGCGCCTCCTCGGCTCCTACGTCCCGCCTCGTCAAGACGAAGACGGAGCCGGGGCTCGCCCCCATGAAGAGCGAGCATGCTGACGAGGCCGCCATGAAGTGACCGCAGGAGGATTGGGCGCGGCAGCGCCGCGCCCTGGAGGAGATCGTCGCATGGCGTCATTGCCACGATGAGGCAGGCGTCGTCGTCCTTGAGGACAGCGACGACGAGGCGCCTCCGCCGGCCAAACCAGTCCACCAGGGCGACCCCGGGTAGGGGTCCAATAGCGACGGTCGTGTGAAGAAGCAGGACGATGATGGCGGCGACGACGACGACTATGAGGCGTGGGCGAAGTTCTTCGACCTTTAGGCGCGATAGGCCTTTGTTTTTGTTTTTAGTAGATTTTATGTTTTTCATATGTAAAAAACTATGGAACACCTAAACATCGCCGAATCTATGTCGTGTTTGCCAATTTTGGCCGAATGTCTTTTTAAAATATTTACAAAAAGTGCGTCTGGGGGCGACCTGGGGGCGGCGGCTGGAAATCTGATCGCCCCCACGCCGAAAATATCGCCGGTTCGCCCCCAAGCGGCACTTTTTTCTAGCCCCTAGAGGGGCGAACGGCTGGAGATGCTCTTAGATCCGTTTCCTCCTCTAAATTATAGGGGATCAGTTAGACATGCTCTTACGGGTTGTTTTGTAAGGGTTGTTTTGCAAGAGATTGACATGTCCTCTGCCCCACTGATCTCCCTCCCCCTGATTTTAACTATGCCCCTCTCTCCCTAAGGATAGTTACCGAAGGAAGCATGTCTAACAAGTCTACTTTCTTGTGAGGGAAAACTTTACTGAATTTTATACATTAACTGGGGTGTTCACACTAGTGCGGAACCGGGCAATAGCACCGGTTCGTAAGGCCCATTAGTGCCGGTTCTGTAACCGGCACTAAAGTGTGGGCACTAAAGCCCCCCCCCTTTAGTACCGGTTCAGCACGAACCGGTGCTAAAGGGAGACCACGTGGCACGAGCCAGCTCCGGGGGCAGGGAACCCTTTAGTACCGGTTGGTGAAACGAACCGGTATTGAAAGGTTGGGGGGTTGGGTTTATGATTTCTTTTTCATTTAATTTTGTGTTTTCCATTTAATTCTTTTTTGATTGCTGGTATTTTACGATACTACACATTGTACACGTTATGCATATATATAAATAGAATTTCTAGTATAGAACCGATCATATATATATATATCATCAAATGTCTCACAAACCACCATATTAATTCACACATACATACTATATATATATATATATATACAATTTCTCCTACAATGTTGCCTTCGGAGCCAGTGGCATTAGCCTAATTGGTGCCTTCGAAGCACGATGACAATTGGAAGTGGTTCATGGAGGCAGTAGCGGGTAATGGTATTCTCCCTTCGGATCTATGACCTGGTCGAGCAAAAATCCCGCTATTTCCTCTTGAAGTGCTTGTACTTGCTCCGTTGGTAGGAGCTTCTCCCGCACCTCTGTGAACTGTTAAGAAGGAGATCAATATGCATGTGTATTAGTTGTGTGACTACATATTGATAATGGTGTAAAAATTATGAATAGTGTTCTGACAAACGTACCCATTCCTGTCTTTGAGATCTGCTCCTTTCGGACGTCATCATGCAAATGTTCTCGCAAACGCAGTATGCACACAAATCAGTCCCCGGCGCCTGCTTCAGGGCCTTTACGAGAATGGAATTTGATCAGATAATAATTAATCAAGCATGATAGTTAAAGAGAAGGCAGCTAGCTAGCTAGCTAGTACTACTTAATTACTTACCTTGGGTCGAAACTATTTCAGTCTTTCTTTCCATTCGCCTGGAGTGACGCTGATGAACCTTGCCCAAGCCCTGCCCGCTGACAAAGAAAATGAATAAATGGGTTATTAAATAGTTCATATCAGGAAATGACAAATTACTAAATAGGCCGAGATATATAGTTAATAATGATTGAAATTATCTGTTGACTATCCCAAACAAGATGGTGTAGTCACTTTGTTTTTTAAGTAGTGGGTCCAGTAGTTCAACTGTTTCAGCGTCAACTTTAATGATACACAAGATCCATTGAAATCTGCATGCACACACGTTTGCATGTCTTAATTAAGCGGGCATATGTAAGGAAAAACATGTAGCTAGCTAGTAGGCAAAAACAAAGAATTTGTAGTACAAGACAGTGTGACTCACTGGAAGTTGTAAGGAAGTAGTATATCTTCATTGTATTTGAGGCGCTTCAAGAACTCTAGCATGCTGTCCTCTACATGCTTTTCATGATATGCATCTATTTTCCATGTGTATTCATTAACGGTGTTTGGGTCAATGAACCCAATGCCATAGCGTCCACCTTTTTTCATTTCATACATCTTCATCCTGCATAATACCACAGAAAAGAATATAGTGAGGATAATTACAGGTAATGATTGATCAAAAGGATCACTACAGCTAGCTTGAGACTTAAATTACAGAAAGAAATCACTTACAGACAATAGCAACTGACGATAGATTTGTCGAGTGCGTCTTGATTGTATAACTGTAAAAGTTCATTATACTCAACGGCCACAACTTTCTGATGGTAGTAATGATCCTTCTTAACTTCCACCACGAGGGACTCTCGATTGGAAATCTTGGTAATGTCCATGTACCATTGATGCAATTCATACATTCTCGTTGGGAGCTTCTTGACCTCGTCTGGCTTGACCAAAGGTTCGCCCCGGACATATTTCCGTTTTATTTCCTCCTCTCTAAGCACAGGCATGGGCTCGATCTCGAGGAGTTGTCCAACAGTGATGTTGAGAATTTCAGCCTGCGTTATATGCTCCTCGGTTATTACCACATTGCCCACCTCCGGAACGTAAATTGTTTGCCCACAGTAATATTGGGCGCGCGTACTCTCACGTGTTGTTGGCACAACAAGCGAGGGGATCGATTGTGCCGCCTGTTCTCCCAGCTGGGGAACGGTTTTCCCGCATTTTTTGACAGCTGCTTGTTGTTTGCTCGAGCTCGAGCTCGCCTCTCTCTGTAGACGTGCTCGATTTAACTTCCTGATGTGGCGCTCATAGTCTGTGTCAACAGGCTTGGGAGCTAGTGGTGCAGCCATACGAATGAAGTGGTCAATCTTTTCCTCAGGCACTTTCTCCCTCGGCGGCGTTGCCGGTTTCAGTCCAAAATGGGCGTCCACTTCTGCCCGCACTATGGCATTTGTTTGCTCCTCGGTCCTATCGTAAGCCCTCTGAGGAAGAGGCGCGAGGCTGCTTGGACCATATTTATATCGCTTGCCTCCGCCTATACTTCCTGTACTACCTCGACTCGTACCGCTACACACCATAGCTGCGGGGTGTCTCTTCTGCGATTGCTGAGGCAGCGGAGACGGCTGACGGGGCTGAGTTGGACAAGGAGGAGTGGCCTGAAGCTGTGCCGGACTTGGAGGAGGAGTGGCCTGAAGTTGTGCCAGACTTGGAGGAGGAGTGGACGTCTGACGCTATGTCGGACTTGGAGTAGGAGTGGCCTGACATTTTGCCAGACTTGGAGGAGGAGGAGTGGCCTGACGCGCTGGTGGACTTGCAGGAGCGGGAGTCTGCTGACTCGGTGGCGGACTTCGACGAGGAGTCGGCTGACGCGGTGTCGGTGGCCTTTGAAAGATGATGCAATCCTTTCTCCACAGGATGATACGATGTTTGGCCTCTCCGAGTGTGTGCTCCTCGTCACCTCCAGGAATGTCAAGCTCTAGCCCCGAATATTGGTCCACCACCTCATCAACCAAGACACGAGCATAGCCTACTGGAATCGGGTTGCAATAGAAGGTTGCCTCGGGGGGATTTGTAAAAGCAACGGCGTCCGCCACCTTCATGAATATGTTCTTCATTTTGAAGTGTAGCTCGCAGTTAGTGTTCTCCATGATGTAATCCACGGGGTATCTATTCAGCATTGCGTCACCCGGGGCGGAACCCACGCTGCTTCTCGGCATGGATGGGGCGGTGCTATCCAATGTTGGATCATCCGGTATCTGCTGCAGCTGCTGAGACCCCCTTTAATGGCTAAGTGAGTCGATCTGCTCCTGCTGCCGCTGGAATTTGACTGCCAAGTCCGTATGCTTTGATTCTAGGCCTTGAAGGCGTTCATAGTCCAGCTTCCTCTGCTCCTCCTCCATCTTCCTATTCTTCTCCTCCGCAATCTTCCTTCTCGCACGGGTTCTGTAGTTGGCGTTCCAGTCCGAAAACCCCTCATACCACGGAATAGCGCCCTTGCCTCGTGTTCTTCCCGGGTGTTCAGGATTTCCCAGGGCACGCGTAAGCTCGTCGTTCTCTCTGTTGGGCTGGAACACCCCCGATTGAGCCTCTTCTATTGCAACAAGTATCGCATCGTCGGCTCCATTCAGACATGCCTTCGTCGAAACTTTGCCTGTCTTCGGGTCCAACTCCCCCCCATGCGCATAGAACCAAGTCCTGCACCTGGGGGGCCAGCTCCTAGTAACCGGAGTGACACCTGCATCCTCCGTCTTATTCTCAAACTTATCCCACTTAGGCATTGCCACCGCGTAGCCACCTGGCCCCAGCTTATGAAACTTATCCTTTTTTCGGCATTCTTCTTGTTTATTCTCGACCGTTCCTTAGCTAATTCCGAATCCTTGAATTTCATGAAATCGTCCCAATGAGCACTTTGCTTCTCTAGTGTTCCCTCGAATACTGGAGTCTTCCTTCCTCCCTTGACGTACTTGTCCCATTCACGATTCTTGTGGTTCTTGAATGCAACCGCCATCTTCCAAAGAGCAGCGTCTTGACTTTCTGCACATCTGCTTATGTGAAATGATCTGGTAGGATGAAATGTTCCATGAGAGTATCCCAAATCAGACCTTTTTGTCTGTCGTTGACAAAAGTAAGATCTGGACGTGACTTTGCTGGCTCTCTCCATTCTTGAAGGGAGATCAGGAGTTGGTCCTTCACAAGAACTCCGCACTAACGAACGAACTTGTCCGCAATCTTCTTAGGTGCTAATGGTTCGCCATTAGGTCTGATTGCCTTGATATTGTACTTTACGCCCTCCTTCAACTTTTTGTTCGGGCCTCATTTCGTCCTGTTGCCCGAAGATTTGCTCGATCCGGATGGCTGATAGAAGAAAGATCGATTCGTTAATATATCTTCAAGTCATTTAAAACATGTGATGATCACCAGATGCCTGCTTATATAAATATATATACCTCGCCGGTCTTTGTTGTTTCAAGATCAACATTTTCTTCGTCATCATCATAATCATAGTTCATGACTTCATCAATTCGGTCGTCGCGATCGAATATCATATCACCCTCCCCGGTGTTGTTTAGAAATTCAGAGCCGTCATAATCTTCTTCATTCTGATCATCATCTGGCCCGCGAGGATGGCGTATCATATCGAACAGGGCCTGTTCTCCCTTTCTGCCGGTATTGTCCGCCATAGCTTTTATTTAACTAATCCAAAAGAAATATAAAACAATTTAGTATTCAAATTACATCGTCTCGAATAATAGATATAATCTCGAATACATCATCTCGAATAATAGATATAATCTCGAATACATCGTCTCGAATACTATATAATCTCGAATACATCGTCTCGAATATTATATATAGAATACATCACTGGCTAGGTAGCTAATAAAGATCGAATACTACAGAAGAATCTAGGACACTCGCGGTTCCTGCGGCGCGGGCGATGGACACCCAAAGAGAAGGAACCCTCACAAGATAATAGCTGAAGTGAGATCCCTAAAGAAACTGCCAGGTATTGGAGAACCTGCCGCCCTCTAACGCAACCATGTAGCGATGGACGTGCTCGTCCTCCTCCCTGACACGGCGACGTACCACCTCCGGCGGGGCCGGCTCCCTCCGCACCGAAACTGGCCCACGCGAACGCCACCAAACGAGATCAGGGTCGACGACGGGACCCGGGGCCGGGTTCCTCATCAAGCGGCGCGCCCCTCCAGGCAGCACCTCCCAGTGCCAGCCCGGCGGAGCCTAGTCCCGGACATGGGTCAGCCGGACATCGTCACGGACGGGTCGACAGCGAGGATGCGGGCCGGGCATCGTCGAGAACAAATACTAGCTATATGCCCGCAAAAAGTAACATTTTTTTAATGATTGGATTTTGATAACTAAAATTTGTAACATTTCTATATAACTAACATTTCTATAACATTTCTAACAATTCTATATAACTAACATTTCTATAACATTTCTAATATTTCTATAACTGAAAAACAGAAAAAAAAATTATAACATTTCTATATAACTAACATTTGTATAACATTTCTAATATTTCTATAACTAAAAAAAGAAAAATTTATAATTTTTTTATAACTATTTCTATAACTAAAAAATAGAAAACTTTCTAACAATTCTAACTTTTTTATAACTATTTCTATAACTAAAAAACAGAAAAAATTCTAACAATTCTAACATTTCTATAACATTTCTAACAATGCTATATAACTAACTATTTCTATAACTAAAAAAAGAAAAATTTCTAACTTTTTTATAACTATTTCTATAACTAAAAAACTAAGAAAATGTATGTGTGTGTGTGCTCACCGGCGAGGCGAGAGGCGACGGGGGGCGGTGTCGGGGACGGCGATGACGGGGATGGCGACGACGGGGACAGGGACGGGGCAGCGACGACGGGGACGGGGACAGGGCGGCGACGACGTACGGGGACGGGGACGAAGCGGGACGGGCCGGGATGGGGCGGCGGTGACGACGGGGACGGGGACGACGGGGCGGCGACGACGGGGACGGGGCGGTGACGGGGGCGGTGACGAGGGATATGGAGACAGGGGCGGCGGGCGACAGGGCAGAGGAGAAGAAGCAGATGAGAAACTGAAATTTTTGAAGCATTTAGTTATATAGGATGGACGTGCCACCAACCGGTACTAAAGGCTTGTTTTGGCCAGGCCAAGCGGCGGGAAGCGCACCCCTTTAGTACCGGGTGGTGGCTCCAACCGGTACTAAACGCCCCCCTTTAGTACCGGTTGGTGCCACGAACCGGTACTAAAGGGGGTGCGCTGGCGCAGGTGCGGTGCGGCAAGTTTAGTCCCACCTCGCTAGCCGAGGGGTGTCCGCACTGGTTTATAAACCCCCGTGCGGTAGCTCTCTTGAGCTCCTCTCCAAAGCAGGCCTACTGGGCCTACATGTTCTGTGCTGTCCTGTGGGCCTACTGGGCCTTTGCGGGCCTGCATCCTAGCCCAACAACAGGTTGGGTTTCTAGTCGTATGCAGGCCGCTCTGGCCCAGTGGGCGGGCTTTTTGTTAATTTGTTTTTTGCTTTATTTATTTTTGCTTTATTTATTTTTGAGTTGTTTTTTTGTGTATTTAGAGTTTCTTTGTGAATATTTTTGCTTTAGGTACAAAAAATTACAAACTTTCTGTTAGTGCCCGTAGTTTTCAAATTTGAATAGTTTAAATTTTGAATTATTTGAAATTATTGTGAATCACTAGTTTGTGAATAACTTAACTTTAAAAATCAGTAAAGGCATGAAAGAATTTGTTTGCACATAAAATTTCTTCGCGTTTCAAATACCAAAACACATAACTACCCTAACTATTACAGAGATTCCCTCCTGGGTGTGAAACACAGAAGAAAGTGCTGATAGTGAAGCCGATCACATCCCAGATCTTTGGATGTGAAACTTTTTCTTCGCGTGTGTCCTTTTGCGCCGTAACCATGGAAAATCTTCATCATTTAACGGGATGCTCAGGTCAATATTCACTGTGAATGGAGCAATTTCATCAAACTTTTCATAATCTTCTGACATGTCTGTCTTGTCATCCACTCCCATGATGTTTCTCTTCCCAGAAAGAACTATGTGCCGCTTTGGCTCATCGTACGATGCATTTGCTTCCTTATGTTTTTTTTTCTCGGCTTGGTAGACATGTCCTTCACATAGAAAACCTGTGCCACATCATTGGCTAGGACGAATGGTTCGTCTACATACGCAAGATTGTTGAGATCCACTGTTGTCATTCCGTACTGCGGGTCTTCCGTTACCCCACCTCGTGTCATATTGACCCATTTGCACCGAAATAAAGGGACCTTCAAACCACGTCCATAGTCAAGTTCCCATATGTCCTGTATATAACCATAATATGTTTCCTTTCCCGTCTTGGTTTCTGCATCAAAGCGGACACCACTGTTTTGGTTCGTGCTCTTCTTATCTTGGGCGATCGTGTAAAATGTATTACCATTTATCTCGTACCCTTTGAAACTCATTATATTCGAAGATGGTAACTGGGACAGCAAGTACAGGTCATCTTCAATAGAGGTGTCATGCATGGTACGTGTCTGCAACCAGCTGGCGAAACTCCTGGTTTGTTCACGTGTAATCCAGTCATCAGACCGCTCCGGGTGTTTGGAGCGTAGCAAATTCTTGTGTTCATCCATATACGGAGCCACCAAGGCGGAATTCTGTAGAACTGTGTAGTGTGCTTCAGTGAGAGAATGTCCATCCATACATATTATTTGTTCCCCTCCTAGCGTGCCTTTTCCATCCAGTCTGCCCTTATGCCGCGATTCAGGAACACCAATCGGCTTAAGGTCAAGAATAAAGTCAATACAAAACTCAATGACCTCCTCATTTTCATGGCCCTTGGAGATGCTTCCTTCTGGCCTAGCACGATTATGAACATATTTCTTTAAGACTCCCATGAACCTCTCAAAGGGGAACATATTGTGTAGAAATACAGGACCCAAAACGTTAATCTCTTCGCATAGGTGAACTAGGACGTGCGTCATGATGTTGAAGAAGGATGGTGGGAACACCAACTCGAAACTGACAAGACATTGCACCAAATCATTCTCTAACCTTGGTATGATTTCTGGATCGATTACCTTCTGAGAGATTGCATTGAGAAATGCACATAGCTTCACAATGGCTAATCGAACGCTTTCCGGTAGAAGCCCCCTCAATGCAACCGGAAGCAGTTGCGTCATAATCACGTGGCAGTCATGAGACTTTAGGTTCTGGAACTTTTTCTGTGCCATGTTTATTATTTCCTTTATATTCGACGAGAAGCCAGACGGTACCTTAATACTGAGCAGGCATTCAAAGAAGATTTCCTTCTCTTCTTTGGTAAGAGTGTAGCTTGCATGACCCTTATGTATGCCGTCTTTTCCGTGCATACGTTGCTGGTCCTCCCGTGCCTCAGGTGTATCTTTTGTCTTCCCATACACGCCCAAGAAGCCAAGCAGGATCACACAAAGATTCTTCGTCACGTGTATCACGTCGATTGCGGAGCGGACCTCTAGGTCTTTCCAATAGGGCAGGTCCCAAAATATAGATTTCTTCTTCCACATGGGTGCGCGTCAGTCAGCGTCATTCGTAACAGGTTGTCCACCTGGACCCTTTCCAAAGACCAACTTCAAATCCTTGACCATATCATATACATCAGCACCAGTACGGTGGCGAGGTTTCGTCCGGTGATCCGCCTCACCTTTGAAATGCTTGCCTTTCTTTCTTCCGGGATGCCTGCTCGGAAGAAATCGACGATGTCCCACGTACACATTCTTCTTAAAATTAGCCAAATATATACTGTCGGTATCGTCCAAACACTGCGTGCATGCATGGTATCCCTTGTTTATCTGTCCTGAAAGGTTACTGAGAGCAGGCCAATCATTGATGGTCACGAACAGCAACGCCTTTAGGTCAAATTCTTCCCCCATGTACTCATCCCACGCACGTACACCTGTTCCATTCCACAGTTGTAAGAGTTCTTGAACTAATGGCCTTAGGTACACATCCATGTCGTTGCCGGGTTGCTTAGGGCCTTGGATGAGCACTGGCATCGTAATGAACTTCCGCTTCATGCACAACCAAGGAGGAAGGTTATACAAACATAGAGTCACAGGCCAGGTGCTATGGTTGCTGCTCTGCTCCCCAAAAGGATTAATGCCATTTGCGCTTAGACCAAACCATACGCTCCTTGCATCATCTGCAAACTCCTTCCCGTACTTTCTTTCAATTTTTCTCCACTGCGACCCGTCAGCGGGTACTCTCAACTTTCCGTCTTTCTTACGGTCTTCTCTGTGCCATCGCATCGCCTTGGCATGCTCTTTGTTTTGGAACAAACGTTTCAACCGTGGTATTATAGGAGCAAACCACATCACCTTGGCAGGAATCTTCTTCCTGGGGCGCTCGCCCTCGTCATCACCAGGGTCATCGCGGCTGATCTTATAGCACAATGCACCGCATACCGGGCAAGCGTTCAAATCCTTGTACTCACTGCGGTAGAGGACGCAATCATTAGAGCATGCATGTATCTTCTGCACCTCTAACCCTAGAGGGCAGACAACCTTCTTTGCTTCGTACGTACTCTCGGGCAATTCGTTGTCCTTTGGAAGCATATCCTTTATCATTACCAGCAACTTTCCAAATCCCTTGTCAGATACACCATTTCAAGCATGTCAATATTCCATTATATGTGAAAATTAAGTCACCCCATTGACGCACAACTAAATGTATATGTCAAACTGGATCATCCAAAACAGAACTACTATTTTATACGGATTATGCAGCATAAAATTAAAGTCAACATTAAGCTTAGCTAGTAATACGCACCTACATCTGAATAGGCTGGTCAAAATCTATGTGAGCAAGGTATTCCATTTCTGGGTCCACTTTGATCCACATACAATGATACATAACATGAGATGATTATTTTTATTACATGACCAGCAAAACTGAGTATTAAGTGCTACTAAAATGATCACCGCTCAACGAGCATTCTAATTAAACTGTACTAGCTTTATTTTTTTAGATAGTACACGCACATGACAGAATATTATTCAGTTGAACTTTGCCTCCAGCTCTAATGCTTGTCACTCATGGAGCTTCATGTGCAGGGTTAGATAACACCAAAGGAATATGATTCAGTTCGACAGAGGAACTAAAATTATCTTGCGGGCAAATGAGCTTCGCCCTTGCTGTCGTAAACAAGAGAAGCCTTTGCTAAACACTTCTTCTGTCCATATGAACTTTGGATGCTTCTGTTGACAGACCATCACCCATCTACAAAAACATGAACAAGTTTATAGTTCACATCAGAAGGCAAGGAATTGGAAATAATTATGTTCTTTGGTGGACTAAATGATTGTAAGGGAAACAACAAAGCACACGCGAATATAATGAAGTTCGGCTTGAGCTTGATTTGCATCACGAGCCAAATGGTGAGCTCTAGCTCAGCTCGCGAGCTTAGGGATGAGCTCAAGCTCAAGCTTGACTCATCGGAGGCTTGACGAGCTCGCAAAGCCTGATATTGTTTTATTTACAAAATTCGACCAACACATTACACATGTGATTGACCTTACATTAAAATTCGACAAGCACATACTATTCTAACTTTCATGCATTTGTACTGAAATTAATTTGATTGAGATTCTGTTAAATCAGAGAACTCAAAACTTCTTTCAAAACAAATATTGTGCTTAAACTTTTCATGCAGAATGGCAGATTTTGTAATATTAAAGAGCTTACATGTAAAAAAAGACCCGGATGGGCAAAGAGTGTACACAAGCATAAAAATACAATCTTGTAACACAACCTAGCATGCAAATAGCTTTAGAAAAGAACTGCAGATGAAAAAGTCTTTCTGGTGTTAGAGAAACCTAACTTTGATTCAGCTTCAAGTGTAGTATTGATGCTTCCCTCTGCTCCTTTAATTGACCATGCTTTCAATCGACTTGGATTCCAATGAGCAGGGCGAAAGACTTCAATGAGCACCATTGAGAGATCAAGAACATAAAAGAACAACGCTGCACTCGTTTAGTATTCATATATACTGCATATAGAATGACAATTATAGCAGAATACTAGCAATGAACATTTACAACAGAATACTACAAAAATATAAAGATTTTGGGATTGGATTGGGGCCAAAATTTGGCATGAGACAAAAACTTGACACTTGATTTGCCAAATACTGGCAACTTTTTGATAGTGCCAAAATTGGTATACATAATCTTATAGGCACTAAGTCACTAAGGGTTACAGATAATACAGATAACACAACCTTGGCATGTCTCAGAATCAATGTAACCAAAGCGTCAACCGATTAATGATCTACAAGCTAAAACATGGCATCATTTGACTTCAGGTTCTGATTAGCATCAGGCATCAGCTATCTAAGCATGCACTTTGTTCCTGTTTTCATGGATGGTTATCCATGAATTTTATTGGTTCTCATATTAATCTAGGAATTTTATTGGTTATCACATTAATCTAGGAACACTCTGTAAATAGCACGAGTCATCCAAAAGAAGAATCTAGATCTATAAATCACGTGCCAATATATGACGATAATACCACATGTGATTGCCGTCACCGCGTAATCCAACTGATATTTCAATGATTTCAGATGGTACCCCATTGTGTCCTGTGTGCAATTGCTCTGATTTAAATAAAGGGACGTGGGAGGTGTGTACTGTGTAAATACATGAGACTGGTTAGGTTGGGTTATCATAGCAAATAATCGTCTATATTTTTTAACGAACCCTGATTTTGCACTTGATGGCGAAATTTACACATAAATAAATGAGGTGATGGATGAACTTAGACGGTCTGATAATTTTTTATTTATTTTTTGCAGCAAAAACTTCCGTTCTATTCATCATCTGTCATGACAGCACAAAGAAAAATAGAAGTAACAAAAATTGCATCCAAGTTTGAAGAGCCAATGCAGGCCGGGGATGCCCAAACCGTATCCCGGGCCGCTGCAGAGTTGCCTCCATTTGTTTGTGTCTTTCCACACCACAGAAAGCCCCTGCATATCTTCATCATAGCCGCAATCATCTTTGGTGGCAGATCGAGAGCTAGCATCGCATGAGTCAGGATCGCACACAGCACTGGCTGGGTGAGAATTAGCTGTACAATTTTGGGCAGAGTTGCAGCCCGCCAATTGGGTAAGGAAGACGACAGTTGGTCCACCAGATGCTGAAACACTGCTGCGAGCTGCTTCCTTAATGTCAACGGTAGCCCAAGGTATCTACACGGGAAGCTTCTAATGGGACAGTGCAGCATAGTTGTCACCATTGCCATTGCATCCTCAGAGCAGTAGCGAATGGGAAAGGCCAAGCTTTTGTACGCATTTAATTGAAGTTCAGATGCCATGCCGTATGGATCCAATACTTGTGCACATGTGTGCAGTTCCACTTCTAATGACTTGAGGAAAACCATTATGTCGTCCGCAAACATGGACACCCATTGCTTCGGTCCTGAGCGTGCCAATGGAGATAGTAGTCCGTGGGATGTAGCTAGGTCGAATAGCCGCTTAAGAGGTTCCATGCAAAGAATGAACAGTGTCGGGGACAGGGGATCTCTGTGTCTCAGTCCGCGGCAGTTGAGATTCTTCTTTCCTGGTGCTCCATTAACGGTATTAACCATGATCAGAGTTGACGATCTTGCTGGCAGCCCACAAATCCACGACCCCCACTTACTTCCAAAGCCCAAACGATGAAGAACTTCAAGGAGGAATGGCCATTATACGGAGTCGAAGGCCTTTGTAATATCTAGCTTAAGTAGAAAGGCTATCTCCTTCAATGCGTGAATCGTCGTGCCATGCATTGGACGAGCATGAAATTATCATGCAGTGACCGTCCCTTCACAGACGCATTCTCGTGGATCCCCACCCTTGGGAGCTCTTCCGCCAACCTTGTTGATAGGACCATGTCAAATATTTTGATCGCGCCATGCACTAGGCTCACAGGCCTAAAATCCCGGAACTCGACCGCCCCATCCTTCTTAGGCAGCAAAGAGATGATTGCTCTATTGATTGTCGGCATCTGCCATATGTCAATGGTAAAATAGCTTGAAAGCATGCATGAAGTCCACTTTGATTATATGCCAGCAAACGGCATAGAATCTGCCGGTAAAGCCATCCGGTCCCGTCGCTTTATCTTTGGGCATGTCCTTGATCCCCTTCTCCACCTCGTCCACTGAGAACGGTGCGTCTAGATGCGCAAGATTGAACGTAAGAATCCCAAGCGCCTCCATGTTGATTGTGTGCGCATGTTCCGGAGCCAAGCCAAATATGTTATCATAGTATGTGTCCACTGCCTCCTCAATTTTTTCCTGGCTTGAGAGGATGCTCCCCTCATGCTGCAAAGTGGTCAGTGTATTCTTCCTATAGCGGTGCTTGGCGTGGCTATGGAAGAACTTCGCGTTAGCATCACCGCATAAACAATACTACCGGCACTTTGACCCCATTTTTAACCTGACCCCTGCGTCGCAAGCCCTTGGCGACACGGGGGAGATCGTCTCGCCGCGCCCTAGGCCTCCTTGCCCCGATCTCTCCTTCCCGCCGCCGCCCGAGTTCACGTCGGCGAAGCCCGGGCTATGGGTTGTGACTGCGGCGGCGGGGACTTCTCCCTCGCTCGCGATGGTGTCTCCATCTGGCATCGGCGACATGGTCACTCCGGTGATTGGGCGACGCGGTGCGGCGGGATCCCGGCGGCGGATGTGGCGGCGGCGAAAGCGGCAGCACGGCCTCCCGCGGCAGAGGCGCCCCTGTGGCGGTGGCCTGAACCTCGGATATCGCTGGGCCCAAATGGGCTTAGGTGGGTCGACCCCTGCATTGACAGCCCCTGGCGACACATGGGAAATCATGCAGCCGCGCCCTAGGCCTCCTTGCCCGATCTCTCCCTCCCGCCGCCGCCCGAGTTTACGCCGGCGAAGCCCGGGCAGTGGGTTGTGAAGGCGGCGGCGGTGTCTTGTCCCTCGCTCGTGGTGGTGTCTCCATCTGGCATCGGCGACATGGACACTCCAGCGATACGGCGGCGCGGTGCGGCGGGATCCCGGTGGCGGATGTGGCAGCGGCAACAACGGCAGCGCGGCCTCCCACGGCGGAGGCGCACCTGTGGCGATGGCCTGAACCTCGGATCTCGCCGGCCCCAGATGGGCTTAGGCGGGTAGACGGATCTAGTGCGCGGCGGCAGGCTGGCGCGATGGGCTTGACGTAACCGACTGTTGTGACACCACAGTGCTGCTGTGGCACCATGGTGGTGCCGTGGCCAGTCAGGCGGTGGCTGGGTCCTTTTGGTCCGGTCCCTGGCGTAGAAGGTGGCGATCCATGCACAAAAAACTGGATGGAGTTTTTCGAACAGATCTGGGTGAAAACCTGCTCTCAGCTAGATGCCAAGACTGGCGATGGTGGCGCTCTTCAGTGTCGCTCCATTCTTGGAGGCATCGCCGTGGAGAAGTTCTAGCCAACATCTGCTACATCCGAGGGAAACCCTAGATCAGTAGATCCGAAAATGGCGGCCTTAGGTACACATCCATGTCGTTGCCGGGTTGCTTAGGGCCTTGGATGAGCACTGGCATCGTAATGAACTTCCGCTTCATGCACAACCAAGGAGGAAGGTTATACAAACATAGAGTCACAGGCCAGGTGTTATGGTTGCTGCTCTGCTCCCCAAAAGGATTAATGCCATTTGCGCTTAGACCAAACCATACGCTCCTTGCATCATCTGCAAACTCCTTCCCGTACTTTCTTTCAATTTTTCTCCAGTGCGACCCGTCAGCGGGTACTCTCAACTTTCCGTCTTTCTTACGGTCTTCTCTGTGCCATCGCATCGCCTTGGCATGCTCTTTGTTTTGGAACAAACGTTTCAACCGTGGTATTATAGGAGCAAACCACATCACCTTGGCAGGAGTCTTCTTCCTGGGGCGCTCGCCCTCGTCATCACCAGGGCCATCGCGGCTGATCTTATAGCGCAATGCACCGCATACCGGGCAAGCGTTCAAATCCTTGTACTCACTGCGGTAGAGGATGCAATCATTAGAGCATGCATGTATCTTCTGCACCTCTAACCCTAGAGGGCAGACAACCTTCTTTGCTTCGTACGTACTCTCGGGCAATTCGTTGTCCTTTGGAAGCATATCCTTTATCATTACCAGCAACTTTCCAAATCCCTTGTCAGATACACCATTCTCTGCCTTCCATTGCAGCAATTCCAGTATGGTGCCCAGCTTTTTCTTGTCACCTACGTAATTCGGGTACAACAATTTTTTGTGATCCTCTAACATGCGCTGCAACTTCTTCTTCTCCAAATCACTTGCGCAGTTTCTCCTTGCATCGGCAATGGCCCGACCTAGATCATCAACGGGCTCATCTGATGCCTCTTCTTCAGCTTCTTCCCGCATTGCCGGCTCAGCTTCTTCCCGCATTACCAGCTCAGCTTCTTCCCCCATTGTTGTATCATCGTATTCAGGGAACCCATGGCCAGGATAGCTGTCGTCGTCCTCTTCTTCTTCATTGTCTTCCATCATAACCCCTCTTTCTCCGTGCTTGGTCCAAACATTATAGTGGGGCACGAAACCGGACTTAAACAGGTGGACGTGAATGGTTCTTGACTTAGAGTAATTTAGACCATTCTTACAGACAGCACATGGACAAGGCATAAAACCATCCTCCCGCTTGTTTGCCTCAGCCGCAAGCAGAAAAGTTTGCATGCCATTAATGAACTCGGGAGAGCATCGGTCATCATACATCCATTGTCGGATCATCTTCAATACACAGCACCAAAAACACCAAATTAATACAAGTTCATACATAAAGTTCATACAACACTTAAATGCAACAAACAAATAACTCTCTAGCTAAAGCATTTAAATGCAACAACAAATGCGATCAAGATCGCAACTAAGGTAACAATTGATCCAACAGCATAATGATACCAAGCCTCACTATCGATGGCATATTTTCTAATCTTTCTAATCTTCAAGCGCATTTTCTCCATCTTGATCTTGTGATCATCGAAGACATCGGCAACATGCAACTCCAATTCCATCTTCTCCCCCTCAATTCTTTTCAATTTTTCTTTCAAGTACCCGTTTTCTCTTTCAACTAAATTTAACCTCTCGACAATAGGATCGATTGGAATTTCCGGTTCACATACCTCCTAGAAAAAATATCTATGTCAACTTGATGGGCATAATTTGTCATAAACATGAAATGCAACTAGTTTTAAAAGAGAATATATATACCACATCCGAATCATAACATGGACGAGAGCCGACGGGGACGGATATCAAAACCATGGCACTATGTATAACAAACAACGTACGGGTAAGATAATTATACGAGTAACTATATATCCAAATCACACAAACATCAATTTTTATATAAAATTTCATGAACAAGAGGCTCACCACAAGGTGGTGCCGGCGACGGGACGGTGCGGGCGATCGACGGTGGTTACGGCGGAGATTTTGAAGGCACTAAGTAAACCACACCTACATATGCAAACTAAGTGTTATTTTGACCTCAATTTGCATATAAATCAAATACTACCACATATAATTCCTCCCAAATTACTAAACTCACAAATTAAACACTATATAAAGCATTGCAAGAGCTAATCTAGCAATGAGAGATGAAAGGACAAAGTTGCTAACCTTTGTGATCATTTGAATCGATGGGGACCTTCAAATCTTGACAAATTTTGGGCAAAATGTGTGATGAGCTCGAGAGAAAGAGGGGAAGAACAGAGAGGGAGGGGAAAGGGGAAGAACAGAGCGAGCTCGGGTGGACGAAGGGTTTATGTAGGACGACCTTTAGTACCGGTTCGTGACACGAACCGGTACTAAAGGTGCTGGAGGGGCCCCAGACTGACAACATCCTGCCATCACTCTCATTAGTACCGGTTCGTGGCACGAACCGGTGCTAAAGGTTCGCCGCGAACCGGTACTAATGAGAGCGGCCCGGCTAGCCGTTGGAACCGGCACTAATGGACACATTAGTACCGGCTCAAATTCAAACCGGCACTAATGTGCTTCACATTTGACCCTTTTTCTACTAGTGTCATAGGATAGCTTACAATACTAAGTTCTAGAGCATATTTAGCTAATCTAACTCGCTCAAAAAAAAGAAGCTAATCTAACAGAATCATGATTACTTCTCCTCTCTTCATGCACAAAGGTAAATTACACTTTAGCTTGCTCTGTGATCTCCAATATAATACTGAAATCGCATGGGTATCTCCTGTTCTTTAATGCAGAAAGCTGACTCTAAAGCGGAATAATTTGCAAACACTAATTAAGATTATTCTTAACATTAAGTAGCATACAATCAAGCGAGCGGTGCCTTCCATCGGTTTTTTCAAATTCCTTTGTACTTTTCAAAATATTATGCACATAGTTTTTTAGTTCCTTTTTACATTTTAAATATTTATGATTTTTTTAAATCACGGACATTTTTTAATATCCAAGATTTAAAAATAAAATCCGACAACATTTTTTGTAATACATGTACATTTTAAATCTTGAGAACATCTCTTTAAATCTGTGCACATTTTCTGATTTTACCGATATTTTACAAATTCTTGAACGTTGCCTGGTTTGGCATCCATTACGAATTTACGATCCACATGAACAAACCGATGAATATTCAATTTCTTGTCGACCATACATTAAAAATGGATGGATTCAAAGGATCTATGCATATGGATGTACCTTACTGACAACTCAAGGTTTCTTCACGACCTAATCATCAGATACCGCAGCCGCGCCGACGTTAAGGACCAGGTGCAGCACACGATTACTCGTAGTATGATTCAAGGAATGTGTCTGCGCATACGTAAATATAGGCCCTCAAGCCATGGCACGGCTGCACGGCCAGGCACATTTGCACGCTAGCTGCTTCATTCACCAATCAGGGTGGCCTTGCAACGTACGAAAGAATCAACCGCATGTCAAGACTATATAAACAAACGATCGTGAGATTATGAGCACCACATCACCACACAACCATCAGCGACAAATCAATATAGACCGTACTCATCAGCTTGCGCGCTCCAGTTTTCGGATCAGCTACATATATCATAAGTTGTGAAGTTTCGAGGGCAACCATAGATATGGCTCGAGCTCGAGTTGTTGCAGTGGTGCTGCTGGCGGTCGGCAGTTTGCTGCTGTCTGCGGCTGCGGACACCGCAACTGCGCCATCCCCGCAACCGTTCGTCTGGCAGAAGGCGCATGCAACGTTCTATGGTGGTGCTGATGCCTCTGACACAATGGGTAATCAGTCAAGTCACGCCACTATATCTATCTAGTGCGTGCATGCCTGCTTCATCTTTTTCTTCTGTCTATTAACAGTTGCAATGTGTATTATATATTGCAGGTGGCGCATGCGGGTACGGCAACCTCTTCGCTGAAGGTTACAGGACGCGTACGGTGGCTCTGAGCACCGTGTTGTTCAATGACGGCGCCGCGTGCGGGCAGTGCTACAAGATAGCATGCGACCGCAAGCGCGCGGACCCATTGTTTTGCAAGCCTGGTGTGACGGTCACCGTCACGGCCACGAACTTTTGCCCGCCCAACGATGCCCTCCCCAATGACAACGGCGGCTGGTGCAACACGCCAAGGCCGCACTTCGACATGGCCCAGCCGGCCTGGGAGAAGATTGGTGTTTATAAAGGTGGCATCATCCCCGTCATGTACCAAAGGTATATATGCGCTTCTTATTAGTTTAAAAATTAGTCTAGAGTCACCGGAGGCACATGACATTAACTTTTTCTATACCACTGCCATACACATGCAGAGTTCCGTGCGTGAAGCGGGGTGGTGTGAGGTTCAGAATCAATGGTCACGATTACTTCAATCTTGTGCTTGTGAGCAATGTTGCTGCAGCAGGCTCGATCAAATCCATGGATGTCAAGAGCTCGCACTCTGAAGACTGGATGCCAATAGCACGCAATTGGGGTGTTAACTGGCACTCGCTGGCGAACCTCACCGGAAAGATGCTCTCCTTCAGACTAACCAACACAGATGGACATACGCTTGTGTTCAATAACGTTGTGCCAAAGGGATGGACCTTTGGGCAATCATTTGTTAGCAAATTGCAATTCTAGCGAGCAATGTCTGTCGACCAATTATTTACCAGGGCAAGTGATGGATTTGTAATAATTATGTTGCATAAAATGCAAGTTATGGCGCTTAATGTTTGTGCTGACTGTAGCACTGATCTAATTTTACCATTCAATTTGTTCATACTCACGGTGCAATTCCTATGGTGTATATATACAAGTTCCAGTTCATTAGATCGATTGCGTATTCTTTAAATTCACTTATATGATGCATTATGTAAATAGATTCTTTCATTCTGTTCCTATGTATGGTAAAACGCTAACATATAAGCATATAAAATATCCATGCAGAAAACAGAAATTATGTATTCCTTTTGAATGTATATATAGATCTTTGATGCACTATATAACTATTTCAAGGGGAATAGATTGGAACAGAAGTCATGAGGAGAGAGAAAGTGGTTGCTTATCTTGGACAGTTTAAGAGAAGTAAAAGTTGAATATGCAAAGTATTGATGTAAAAGTCCTCCTGTCATCTCCTGTTTTGAACCTATTTGATTATAATTCTAATCCAACCCTCTATTTCCAACAGAAGAACTTTGTCAGTATCATATGCAGAAAAAAATCAGTTTATATAATAGACCGATCGAGCTAATTGCCTACTACTCTCGAAAGAGGCTCACACCCCACTTTATAGAAAAAACAAAACCAAAGTACATGGCCAAACAACACAAGGTAGTGGGGTGGCCCCTTACAAAGCAGATTCTGAGATAACTAGATAACATAAAGGCACGTGACTACGTTGCTGAAAAATAACACCGGTAGGCCAGCATACAACACCACAACACCCTAGGAGACCGAAGCTCCACGAGCTGCTGAGTATGAGACGGACGAGGGTCTTCACCCGGAATCGTGACAGGGAGAGCAGAACCACAACGCCGTCCTCAAGAGGAGAGTGGCACCCGCGGGCATCACCACCGTCGGCACCAAAGCAATGAGCTTTCACCCGCAGCTTACTGGTGACACCACGCGTTAGAAAGGACCACCGCGACAGGCACAAGCTCCAGATCCAGTTCTGAACGACGACACTACCAAAGCAGAGCGCTAGCCCGAACCATGCGCCGCTACACCCCTTGCCACCCACACGACCAAAAGGTGTACTTGGGAATTCGGCGTTGGACGTCGACGGCTCGACCTCAACCTACATGAGGATCAGTGGCACTAGACGCGTCAAACGTGGTTAATGAGCCATTCTCAGTACAGTTCTCTCCTGAATATGGAAGATGGGCGAAAAATGTTCCAAGAGCTGAGGACAACAGAGCTGTTATACTAGACTTACAGGTTGTTTTGTCAGAGACTGGCGTGTTCTCTTTCCCACTAATTTCCCTCCCATTGATCTTCATTGTCCCCCTCTCTCCATAAGGATATATAGCTACCGAATGAAGGATGTCCAACACAAGAGTCTACTTTTTGGTGAGGGAAAACTCTTGTGAGTTTTATACATTAACTGCGATGTTCATAGGACAACTTACATATCAATCAAGCCGAACATGGCTGCCAACACTAAGTTCTAGAGCATACTTGGCTAATTTATCTGAATCATGATTACTTCTCTCTTCCTGTTTTTTCATGCACAAAGCTGACTCTAAACAGGACCCATTTGCCAACATTAATTTGTACATATTCGGGTCTGTCTAGGGCATATCTAGATGTGCCCTAGTTATTGCACATCTAAATGACTCAATCAAATATGAACAGAAAAAAGGAAAGAAAAAAATACATTCACGAATCTCCAAGTAAAATCAACGATATATGACTTAGATGAGCAATAATTAGGGCACATGCCGATGTGCTTTAGCAAAACCGTATTCTTAACACTAAGTAGCATGCAATCAATCGAGCGGTGCCTTCCATTGGTTCTTTGAAATTCCTTGTTATACTTTTTAAACATTTATGCACATAGTTTATTAATTCCTTTTGACTTTGAAATATTTATTAGTTTTTTTAAAATGCATTAACATTTCTTAAATTCTGAGTTTTTTTAGAAAAATTCAAACAAAATTTTTGTAATACATGCACATTTTTTTATCTTCAGAGCATCTCTTTAAATCCTTGCACATTTTTCAAATGTACAGATATCTTAAAAATTCTTGAACATTACCTGGTTTAGCATCGATAACAATCCATCAAACTGAATATTTCTTGACAACCATAAATTAAAATGGACGGATTCAAAGATTCTATGCATGGATGTACCTTACTGACAAGTCAAGGTTTCTTCACGACCTGGTCCTCAGATGCCACCGATCGATGTGCGCCGCCGACGTTCAGGACCAGGTGAAGTACATGATCACTCGTAGTATGATTCAAGGAACGTGTCTGCGCGTACATACATACAGTATATCTCTGGATTGGCCCTCAAGCCATGGCTGTGGACACCACAAATATGCCGTCCCCACAACCATATTTGACTGGCAGAAGGCGCAAGCGACGTTCTCTACGGCGGCACTGACGCCTCCGACACAATGGGCAATCATTCAACAGTCACACAACTACATATATCTTGTGTGTGCATGCCCGCTTCATCTTGTTCTTTTGTCTATTAAACCTTGCGATGTATATTATATATTGCAGGCAGCGCGTGCGTGTATGGCAACCTCTTCTCTCAAGGATACGGGACACGCACGGTGGCTTTGAGCACCGTGCTATTCAACGACGGCGCCGCGTGCGGGCAGTGCTACAAGATTGCATGTGATCGCAAGCGCGCGGACCCGTTGTTTTGTAAGCCCGGCATGACGGTGACCGTGACGGCCACTAACATCTGCCCACCGAACGACGCCCTCCCCAATGATAATGGAGGCTGGTGCAACACGCCAAGGCCGCACTTTGACATGGCCCAGCCGGCCTCGGGGAAAATCGGTGTTAAAGGTGGCATCATCCCAGCCGCCCCCTCTTATAAGTTCATAAACTAGTCCAGTGTCACGGGAGTCACATAAAATTAACTCTTGCTATGCCACTGCCATAAACATGCAGGGTTCCGTGCGTGAAGCGGGGCGGCGTGAGGTTTAAAATCAATGGTCATGATTACTTCAATTTTGTGCTTGTGAGCAATGTTGCTGCAGCAGGCTCGACCAAGAACATGGATGTCAAAGAGCAATGATTCTGAAGACTGTATTCCTATGGCACGAAATTGGGGTGCTAACTGGCACTCGTTGGCGAACCTTAGCGGAAAGATGCTCTCCTCCAGACTAACCAACACTGATGGACACACGCTTGTGTGGAACGACATTGTGCCAAAGGAGTGGACCTTTGGGCAATCACTTGTTAGCAAATTGCATTTCTAGCAAGCAATGTCTGCCGAACAATTAATTTACCACGGCAAGTGATTGATTTGTAATAATTAGTTGCATAAAGTGCAAGTTATGGTGCTTAATGTGTGTCTGCTGCTTGTAGCACTGATCTAATTTTACAATTCAGTTTGTTCATATTCACCGGGTAATTCATATGGTGTTTGAAAGATCCAGTTCATTCTGTCGATTGAGTATTCTACAAATTCACCTATATAATGCATTCTCTAAAAAGATTGTGTCAGTCTGTTGCAATTTATGGTAATGCGCTAACATACAAGCATAGAAAAATATCCATGTAGAAAACTGAAATTATGTATTCCTTTTGAACATGTATAGTTTATTACAACTATTTCAAGAGGAAGGGATTTGAACAGAAGTGGTTGGGAGAAAGAAAGTGGTCACTTGTCTTTGGTAATTTAAAAGAAGTAACATTTGAATATGCAAAGTATATATAGATTTACAATTCCTCCGGCCAGGTCATTTTTGAACCTATTTCCCTTTGATTTTAGTTTGGCCCTCCTCTTCGAAGAGAAGAACTTTGTAAGTATCAGTTCTTATTCATATGCAAAAAAAGAAAAGAAAAGCTTATAACTAACCAATGAAGCTAACTGCCTGCAAGTCTTGAAATAGGCTCACACTCTATATAATAAAGCACAAACCAAAGTATTCGGAGAATCTCAAAATGATCGAATCGTTCTATGAGAATCTCAAATTAATTGGAAACGGTTGTATTCAGAGAATTAGGACACCTTGGTCAAAGCGATGGTTTTATTATCATAGTGTCCCTCCTCGATATGCAAATAAGTTTGCTTTCACACCTCCATGGGGAGATTGTGTCGCCAAGAGTTGTCTATAAGAATGAGGAACTCAGTCTGTTTGGGGAGCAACTAGTATAGAAAAGCAGCTTCAGGTGCAAGAATAGAAAAACGAAATCTGAGCCATTTGATGGGAGATGAATGGCACAGATCATGGTGGAGGGGACTGTTCCCACTTAATGTACATTTGACGAAACACCCCCTAGAAATAGATAGATATGAACCATCACTTTTGCAGTAACAACCTCATGTCCCTCGTCCATTTCCAAATCTGCAGAACGTTGATGCCAACCCTTTCAAGCATGTCAATATTCCATTATATGTGAAAATTAAGTCACCCCATTGACGCACAACTAAATGTATATGTCAAACTGGATCATCCAAAACAGAACTACTATTTTATACGGATTATGCAGCATAAAATTAAAGTCAACATTAAGCTTAGCTAGTAATACGCACCTACATCTGAATAGGCTGGTCAAAATCTATGTGAGCAAGGTATTCCATTTCTGGGTCCACTTTGATCCACATACAATGATACATAACATGAGATGATTATTTTTATTACATGACCAGCAAAACTGAGTATTAAGTGCTACTAAAATGATCACCGCTCAACAAGCATTCTAATTAAACTGTACTAGCTTTATTTTTTTAGATAGTACACGCACATGACAGAATATTATTCAGTTGAACTTTGCCTCCAGCTCTAATGCTTGTCGCTCATGGAGCTTCATGTGCAGGGTTAGATAACACCAAAAGAATATGATTCAGTTCGACAGAGGAACTAAAATTATCTTGCGGGCAAATGAGCTTCGCCCTTGCTGTCGTAAACAAGAGAAGCCTTTGCTAAACACTTCTTCTGTCCATATGAACTTTGGATGCTTCTGTTGACAGAGCATCACCCATCTACAAAAACATGAACAAGTTTATAGTTCACATCAGAAGGCAAGGAATTGGAAACAATTATGTTCTTTGGTGGACTAAATGATTGTAAGGGAAACAACAAAGCACACGCGAATATAATGAAGTTCGGCTTGAGCTTGATTTGCATCACGAGCCAAATGGTGAGCTCTAGCTCAGCTCGCGAGCTTAGGGATGAGCTCAAGCTCAAGCTTGACTCATCGGAGGCTTGACGAGCTCGCAGATATTGTTTTATTTACAAAATTCGACCAACACATTACACATGTGATTGACCTTACATTAAAATTCGACAAGCACATACTATTCTAACTTTCATGCATTTGTACTGAAATTAATTTGATTGAGTTTCTGTTAAATCAGAGAACTCAAAAATTCTTTCAAAACAAATATTGTGCTTAAACTTTTCATGCAGAATGGCAGATTTTGTAATATTAAAGAGCTTACATGTAAAAAAAGACCCGGATGGGCAAAGAGTGTACACAAGCATAAAAATACAATCTTGTAACACAACCTAGCATGCAAATAGCTTTAGAAAAGAACTGCAGATGAAAAAGTCTTTCTGGTGTTAGAGAAACCTAACTTTGATTCAGCTTCAAGTGTAGTATTGATGCTTCCCTCTGCTCCTTTAATTGACCATGCTTTCAATCGACTTGGATTCCAATGAGCAGGGCGAAAGACTTCAATGAGCACCATTGAGAGATCAAGAACATAAAAGAACAACGCTGCACTCGTTTAGTATTCATATATACTGCATATAGAATGACAATTATAGCAGAATACTAGCAATGAACATTTACAACAGAATACTACAAAAATATAAAGATTTTGGGATTGGATTGGGGCCAAAATTTGGCATGAGACAGAAACTTGACACTTGATTTGCCAAATACTGGCAACTTTTTGATAGTGCCAAAATTGGTATACATAATCTTATAGGCACTAAGTCACTAAGGGTTACAGATAATACAGATAACACAACCTTGGCATGTCTCAGAATCAATGTAACCAAAGCGTCAACCGATTAATGATCTACAAGCTAAAACATGGCATCATTTGACTTCAGGTTCTGATTAGCATCAGGCATCAGCTATCTAAGCATGCACTTTGTTCCTGTTTTCATGGATGGTTATCCATGAATTTTATTGGTTCTCATATTAATCTAGGAATTTTATTGGTTATCATATTAATCTAGGAACACTCTGTAAATAGCACGAGTCATCCAAAAGAAGAATCTAGATCTATAAATCACGTGCCAATATATGACGATAATACCACATGTGATTGCCGTCACCGCGTAATCCAACTGATATTTCAATGATTTCAGATGGTACCCCATTGTGTCCTGTGTGCAATTGCTCTGATTTAAATAAAGGGACGTGGGAGGTGTGTACTGTGTAAATACATGAGACTGGTTAGGTTGGGTTATCATAGCAAATAATCGTCTATATTTTTTAACGAACCCTGATTTTGCACTTGATGGCGAAATTTACACATAAATAAATGAGGTGATGGATGAACTTAGACGGTCTGATAATTTTTTATTTATTTTTTGCAGCAAAAACTTCCGTTCTATTCATCATCTGTCATGACAGCACAAAGAAAAATAGAAGTAACAAAAATTGCATCCAAGTTTGAAGAGCCAATGCAGGCCGGGGATGCCCAAACCGTATCCCGGGCCGCTGCAGAGTTGCCTCCATTTGTTTGTGTCTTTCCACACCACAGAAAGCCCCTGCATATCTTCATCATAGCCGCAATCATCTTTGGTGGCAGATCGAGAGCTAGCATCGCATGAGTCAGGATCGCACACAGCACTGGCTGGGTGAGAATTAGCTGTACAATTTTGGGCAGAGTTGCAGCCCGCCAATTGGGTAAGGAAGACGACAGTTGGTCCACCAGATGCTGAAACACTGCTGCGAGCTGCTTCCTTAATGTCAACGGTAGCCCAAGGTATCTACACGGGAAGCTTCTAATGGGACAGTGCAGCATAGTTGTCACCATTGCCATTGCATCCTCAGAGCAGTAGCGAATGGGAAAGGCCAAGCTTTTGTACGCATTTAATTGAAGTTCAGATGCCATGCCGTATGGATCCAATACTTGTGCACATGTGTGCAGTTCCACTTCTAATGACTTGAGGAAAACCATTATGTCGTCCGCAAACATGGACACCCATTGCTTCGGTCCTGAGCGTGCCAATGGAGATAGTAGTCCGTGGGATGTAGCTAGGTCGAATAGCCGCTTAAGAGGTTCCATGCAAAGAATGAACAGTGTCGGGGACAGGGGATCTCTGTGTCTCAGTCCGCGGCAGTTGAGATTCTTCTTTCCTGGTGCTCCATTAACGGTATTAACCATGATCAGAGTTGACGATCTTGCTGGCAGCCCACAAATCCACGACCCCCACTTACTTCCAAAGCCCAAACGATGAAGAACTTCAAGGAGGAATGGCCATTATACGGAGTCGAAGGCCTTTGTAATATCTAGCTTAAGTAGAAAGGCTATCTCCTTCAATGCGTGAATCGTCGTGCCATGCATTGGACGAGCATGAAATTATCATGCAGTGACCGTCCCTTCACAGACGCATTCTCGTGGATCCCCACCCTTGGGAGCTCTTCCGCCAACCTTGTTGATAGGACCATGTCAAATATTTTGATCGCGCCATGCACTAGGCTCACAGGCCTAAAATCCCGGAACTCGACCGCCCCATCCTTCTTAGGCAGCAAAGAGATGATTGCTCTATTGATTGTCGGCATCTGCCATATGTCAATGGTAAAATAGCTTGAAAGCATGCATGAAGTCCACTTTGATTATATGCCAGCAAACGGCATAGAATCTGCCGGTAAAGCCATCCGGTCCCGTCACTTTATCTTTGGGCATGTCCTTGATCCCCTTCTCCACCTCGTCCACTGAGAACGGTGCGTCTAGATGCGCAAGATTGAACGTAAGAATCCCAAGCGCCTCCATGTTGATTGTGTGCGCATGTTCCGGAGCCAAGCCAAATATGTTATCATAGTATGTGTCCACTGCCTCCTCAATTTTTTCCTGGCTTGAGAGGATGCTCCCCTCATGCTGCAAAGTGGTCAGTGTATTCTTCCTATAGCGGTGCTTGGCGTGGCTATGGAAGAACTTCGCGTTAGCATCACCGCATAAACAATACTACCGGCACTTTGACCCCATTTTTAACCTGACCCCTGCGTCGCAAGCCCTTGGCGACACGGGGGAGATCGTCTCGCCGCGCCCTAGGCCTCCTTGCCCCGATCTCTCCTTCCCGCCGCCGCCCGAGTTCACGTCGGCGAAGCCCGGGCTATGGGTTGTGACTACGGCGGCGGGGACTTCTCCCTCGCTCGCGATGGTGTCTCCATCTGGCATCGGCGACATGGTCACTCCGGTGATTGGGCGACGCGGTGCGGCGGGATCCCGGCGGCGGATGTGGCGGCGGCGAAAGCGGCAGCACGGCCTCCCGCGGCAGAGGCGCCCCTGTGGCGGTGGCCTGAACCTCGGATATCGCTGGGCCCAAATGGGCTTAGGTGGGTCGACCCCTGCATTGACAGCCCCTGGCGACACATGGGAAATCATGCAGCCGCGCCCTAGGCCTCCTTGCCCGATCTCTCCCTCCCGCCGCCGCCCGAGTTTACGCCGGCGAAGCCCGGGCAGTGGGTTGTGAAGGCGGCGGCGGTGTCTTGTCCCTCGCTCGTGGTGGTGTCTCCATCTGGCATCGGCGACATGGACACTCCAGCGATACGGCGGCGCGGTGCGGCGGGATCCCGGTGGCGGATGTGGCAGCGGCAACAACGGCAGCGCGGCCTCCCACGGCGGAGGCGCACCTGTGGCGATGGCCTGAACCTCGGATCTCGCCGGCCCCAGATGGGCTTAGGCGGGTAGACGGATCTAGTGCGCGGCGGCAGGCTGGCGCGATGGGCCTGACGTAACCGACTGTTGTGACACCACAGTGCTGCTGTGGCACCATGGTGGTGCCGTGGCCAGTCAGGCGGTGGCTGGGTCCTTTTGGTCCGGTCCCTGGCGTAGAAGGTGGCGATCCATGCACAAAAAACTGGATGGAGTTTTTCGAACAGATCTGGGTGAAAACCTGCTCTCAGCTAGATGCCAAGACTGGCGATGGTGGCGCTCTTCAGTGTCGCTCCATTCTTGGAGGTATCGCCGTGGAGAAGTTCTAGCCAACATCTGCTACATCCGAGGGAAACCCTAGATCAGTAGATCCGAAAATGGCGGCGCTCTTGTGTCGTTTCCCTCTGGGGGCGTCGTTCTTGGAGGTGTGCACAGGCTCGAGGGACGATTGAAACGCAACTTTGGTGGAGCGGTGTTTCATCCTACACATTGATGATGACGGATCTCGACGGTGTGGCGCAGTGCAGATTTGGCGTCCGGTGTGCGAGGATGGACTCGCGCAGGAGGACGACGCTGTCTGGCGTCGTGGTGGCGTCGATGGGAGAGAGGCCTGACACGGTCGATGCATCAGTTTCCGCTCTGAAGATGGATCGATGGAAGACGGTGGTGTCAAGCCTTGCAAGGTGCGCATGTGGTTCCCGTTGTGAGTGCGCCGGACCGGTGTGTACCTAGTCCCGGTATGTGGCTAGGCTGGGGCATTCGACGTTAGATGTTAGACTTTGGTGCGATGTCTATTTGGTATTAGGCTCAGACATTCGGCACCCCTTCATCAAAGGGATAGGAGTAGCAACAGGTGTTGCCTGAATGGTGGCTTCAGGAGTATTACTTTGTAAGGTCTTTGTGAATAATTAATAAAATGGTTGCATGCATGTTAGGGCTGCTGTCCACGGGTGAAGGCTGGCTCGTTTTAGTCACACCTCGACTACACGAGGAGGCCAAGACCAGCTTATAAGGAAGAGTATGCCTCCACCTTTCAGTCCGGCCTTTTGGCATGGAGTGGGCTCTCCGCTGAATGCTGGCCCATGGCCAAGTCAAGTAGCATATGACCTTCATAGCAATCGCTATTTGCATTTTGATATTACCTATCCACGGATCACTCCAACTTTGTAGCCTCTTTGCCGCTGCCCTTGGTTTGGGATCTTGCACGACGTACGGGTACCCTCCGCCGGCACTCCATTCCAAACCTCCTCCATGGTTTCAGGAAAGCCCAATGTGCAGTGCTGCTCACATGTGCAAGAGTTTTGCGATGGAGTCAACCAGGGGCTAGCAGCAGTTTTATCTAGATCGAAGCGACAGACCCCTCATGCACAGAAAAAGCGAACGCGCCAAATAAGAGTCCTGGTTACCAACCCAAGGCGTAGCTCTCGCCTGGCCAAGGGCACGGGACGGGGATCAGCAGCATCAAAGCAGCAGGCGGTGTTAATCCGCAAGCTGTGCCTGGCACATCAAGGCGAGGTTATTTCGGGCGAAATCGTGCAGGCGTACATGGAGTTGTTCGAGCGCCCCTTGTCCGACTCGCACATTGCAGCCATCCTAGCGCTATTGGGCTGTGGCCATTCCATCCTTGCGATGATTGAGCATACAGGGGAGGTTGAGGAAAATAGAGGAAAATATATCACATATTTTGCATGTCATTAGGAGTTGTTTGATAGTACTAGTAGTACATGATTAAAATAATATGGTGCCCCCGCAACAGTTTGCCAGTTAAAATAGATGATGAAATCACCAAGAGAAGAACCAGATGTCTGGCCGATGCGTACAGATTGTCCAAATACAACGGTGCATACAAAGTTTGGTCACGACTCTCGTCCTAATTTGTTCATGCAGAAGGATCGAGAGGCTAGAGCAATGATTATGAGTACATCTTGACGTAGGTGCCAAGCGCGTTAACATATGAATTTGAACGCCCATGGAAGCCGATTATCTTTCCGCCCGCTGCAAGGAGCTCGAAGGCAGCACCCTGCTTCTCCCCATAAGGTCCAAAAGTGCGCCGGTTGCCGACAAAAGTGAGTGATTTCACAATGAGCCCGTGACCGGAATAGTCTACGTGCCCTTCCACGCCGGTGAGGTACTCGTCCGCCTCCAAACAAATCTAGTAGGCATACAAAACAACAAGATGAATCATCTTCATTATTGCGTACGTGCAAGTTTACCAGCTGTTACAAATATAAGATTATCTGAAAAAAGACGACAGAAAAATGTACTGTAGGATATATACCTCTGAGGGTTCTCCTGCAGGGGAACCCCACTGCTCGGTCTCCTCCTCCCGGCCGTCCCGGTCGTACGACACCGACATGGCGTCCAACACATCGCTACGGTGCCACACAACCAGCTTAACGATATGGCAAACGCCGCGCACGTCCATGTCTTTCTCGTTGCCACCGCAGCCGCCGAAAGGGCCTATCTTCACAATCCCTCGTGGGAGGATGCCGGAGTCAGTTATGCTGATGGGGCACGTCTTCTCGTGTTCATCCTTCTCGTGGTAGAGCATCTTCCCGGCAGTGCACACATAGAAAGCGTTGGGGCAGGCAACACGGACGGATCGCAGGACGCGCTCGAGGGGCAAGCAGCGGCTGTACCGCGTGGGAATGGAGCAGCGGGTGTAGCCGGTTTTGATGAAGCACGAAGCGCATTTGTCCTTGTCCGGGAGGCTGTCGTGGCACGTCGAGCACAAGACATGCCCAGCTGCGCACTGCACCGGCCGCACGTTATAGATTCAAACAAGAGATCTTGCTTGAGACTAACATTATTAGTCCACTTGTAGCATGGACTAGTTAGTACCTGGAACACCGGGGGTACGAGGGGGCGAAGGCATCCGGGGCAATCGAGAGCCTCCGAGTCGACGTCGACGACGATCACCTTGGGGGCGGCAGAGCTGCTGCCGCCGTGAAGCTGCTGCTCCGGTTCGGCGATTGTCTTCTCCATCTGGCGATACAAGACTGGGGTATGGCTCTGGGTGGCAGGTCACATGGGAAGATGGAGCACATATATATAGGCTCCAGCTTCTTGTTGCAGGTTGTACCAAGCCACCAACCCGCAATGCACTAATGGCATGCAGCTCACAGTCGGCGAGGCGCCTTGCTCCTTTTCGAGAAAATCACATTTATCATCAAGTTTGATATCCGGCATCTACTGCAAGCAGTCAACTTTCGTAGTACAAGTACTCCGGGCCAACTTACAAAATTCAAATTTAAACATGTAAAAATATTCTGAAAACAAATCATGGCTGTTTACAACACATATGTCGACAACCGCTAAAAAATTCAGAATGGTAGCATTTGAAACGTTTACATTTCAATTTTGTAGGTTGGTAGCATGGTAGCATTTGAAGATTGGTATCACCTGATATTTTCTTAGGCACTCCTTGCAAACTTCCAGGGCCGGCCCTAGCATCTCGGAGGCCCTAGTGCGAAGATGGTACAATGGGCCCTACGGTCACACCTTACTTCTTCATGTTCGCTTCGCTGATGCACGTCGCAGCCGCAAGTCCGTTCAAACTATCCATATGACACAACAGTAATTTTAAACAAATATTTTATGATCTATCTAGAAGTAGCAATTTGAAATTCGAACAAAAACACAAACACCTTCCATACAAGAACAGTAGAGAAATGTCACAAGATAAATCCCAGCAACATCTAATCGTCATTGTCATGTGGTAATGTGGTGATGGTCGATCATCTTTAACATGAAACAATTACTTGCGTGAGAATTTCATGCAAGAGAATCGTCACATAATTCGCAATAAACAAGAAAAGAAGGACAATCCATAGGATGAACAATTTACCTGTGGACTGGTGCTGGTGTCAACGCCTTAGCGGCAAGCCGAATGTGGTGCATCTTCAGCTCGTCGCCGGTGCCAAGGAGGTCACCACGAGGGCCTTGTCGCCGTGGGTACTTACAGAAGAACCTATCTACTATTCGATCTACTACTAGTATAAAACTCACTGGAAAATAAATTAAGGAGATGATATAACTGAAAATCTATTCATGAGCGTCGCTTGGGGTCCAACTCCTGGGAACTTGGTGCAATTAATTGGGAGAGGGAGAAGATTGGACGGGAAGAAGAACAAACCGGCGGCGCTGTCTCACACAAAACGAAGCAATTAGGATTAATTCTCATGGCTGGCTCCACCGCCCTTAATGGGCTGCGAGTGCTACCTTAGTTTATTTTTTCCCTTCAAATGTACCAATACATGTGCACAGAGAGTATGGTGGGCCCCTGGACATGCTGGGCCCTAGGCGGCTGCACTCCTCGCCATGGCTTAGGGCCGGCCCTGCAAACTTCTGCCTATACGGCATGTAGTGGCACCAATCTGTACATCTCTACTTTTATAAAAAGACAGAGTTGGTGATGATGGTATGCTTGCCATCCTACAATATAGGCCGTCCGATTTATATCTGACGGATAAGAAGAAAACTATGTCAATTTTGCAAAAAGATACTCATATCTGTCTATACGGCATGTAGTGGCATTAATCTGTTCATCCTTTTCTCCCACAAGATAAACTACTCGTATACGATGTTCCGTGCAACGCACGGGCATCTTGCTAGTTATTTAAAAGTTTGAGTGAAAATCAAACTGTGGGAATGCAACGTTGCTGTGTCAATCGAAAACAAAGAAGTTATTTTCGGATAATTGTCGAAACAATTTAGCTATATGTCAGGTGCTTGAAAAGAGATTTTTTTTGTCAGTCATTTTTTGTCCGTTCATTTCTGCTTTGAGATTCGTACTTCCTTTTTCCTTCCTGTTTTGGGGCTGGTTCTTTTTACTGGGTATATATTTGGGTCAGTCAATTCATTAATGGGCTAAAGCCCATTACCACTGTGACTCAGCCCTCCCCTCTATCCGATTATTTTTAATGTTTTTATGTGTTTTTGCTTTTGTTCATTCTTTTCCTTTATTAGTCCGTTTGTGTGGGTATTTTGGGGATGTTGGGTGAGTGTAAATGTATATTCGCAAATAATACAAAATATATGTGAAAATTGCACTGCTATATGATTAATCTTTGCATACTATATAAAATATAATTTCAGTGAAAAAGTTAATAACATGCCACTAATTCATTGTTCCTTATAAAACTTCATTGTTTTGATATTTTATCTAGTTATTATTTTATTTCCTTTCTTCTTGAAAGCTAATGCCAATGCCAATAATTCATTCCTCCTTAGTAACATTTTTTTTGCAAAAAAACCATTGTTATATGCTTATTCTTGCATATTTTTAAAGAGCATATTTTTGTGTATATCGTGTGGAAATTTTATCATTGCTTATTTCAGAATTTGTTTTTCATTTTATTTCTTCTTAAAGAGTAATACCAATGCCACTGGTCATTCTTCCGTAGAAAACCTTCTTATTTTGATCTTGTTTTACCTTTTTTCACTTTTCTTTTTTTTCTTAAAGGGTAATACCAAAACCACTAATTTATTTTTTTAAAAAAGTTCATTAATTTCAATTGGTACTTATTTCATTTTCTTCTTCTTTAATCATAATAACAATGCTACTTCTTTGGTTCTACAATTTGCCAACATAATAATACTAATAAATAACTAATTAGCATAGGATGTCACGTCCTTGCGGATTCTTAATTTCACATAAGCAGGTGGGCCAATGCTGATGGTGTTGGTTTAAAACGGGCAAACTACGGGGTCACCGCGGGGCAACTCGAAGATTGATTTTACTCATAGGCTGACTTATCCAACCGTAGTCTGATAACGAGATACGCGTGGCTCCTATTGGGGTCTCGGCACGTCGGGAGGTCTTGCTTGATTTGCTTTACCTTAGTCCAATGTCTTGTGCACTGGAATTGTTTTTTATACCTGACGCTGACGAACACCAAGCAAGTATATGTGTAGTGAAAGATTGGAATTTCACACTGTCCAGAGTCTATACAATGTCTTATACCTGACTGACTACATCGCTTGTTAAATTGGAGGGAAAGATTGCAATTTATGGTGAGACTGATGGTTTGCAGGATGATGGCAGGTTATATATTTTTCTTGAACTTTGTGACCACTTAGATTTCATCTTGTCTTGATGTTTAAATTTCTTTTCGCTTTGGCGCTTTTGCTGGTGATGTAACTTCATTGAGTGTGTGTGCGGGAAAATATCTGGTGCTCCGGGAGCACCTAAGCTCAGGTGCTCCCGTACGAGCCCGCTCGTTGAATCTCAGATCCAAGGGCTCCCATGAGATAATGAACATTTTTGCAAAATGTCCTCAAGAAGTCCAAAAAATGCGCACAAGTACATCAGCTACGACAGGTCCTTAAATACCGTTGGATCTTGGATCCAATGGCCCGGAAGCCCGTATCATAGGAACACCGCTGTCCTGGTATCACAGGATACTCTCCCGTGTTTGTGTGGCAGACCTGGAGCAGAAGAAGAAGGTGATTCCTGAATGCCAAGTGGCTGACGCTAACGCTGACCAACGCCAACTGCCCCCCCCCC
>NC_041384.1:17833148-17890982 GCF_002162155.2 Triticum dicoccoides
TCCAACCAAACTCAATAACCTTATTGACGATCCGTCCTGCTGCCTCCCGCCAGTGTCGATGCGTGTAGAGAAGCTGGTGAGTTGATGTGTACCTTCGTTTACCTAATATAAGTGTAATCGAGAAGCTAGTGATTTCAGCCCAGCTCCACGCAAGTGCTCTACTCCCGTCGCATCTCCCCATGTTTCGGGCCCCTCGTCCCCCTTGTGTCTCCCCCGCGGGCGACCAGGGGGAACCCTAGCCGACGTCATTTCGGCCCTCCTCCACCTCCACCTCTCCTCACCGTCGTCCGTAGCGCTGCCGGGAAAAGCTTGGGTGGCTAGGCGGCGGCGGGGCGTCTCTCCCCCTTGTTCGTCACGGTTGGCGCGGGGAAGCCCTATCGGGCGGGGCGCCTAGCTAGCGTGGGGTCGGGCGGCGCGGCGGGCGGGTTTTTTGGCGACGTCGTGCGCGGTGCGGCTGTGGCGGCCTGCTCGCGGCGTGGTGGGGAAGGTCAGTGGCCGCGGGTGCTGTCGGGTTCAAATCGGATCCTATTCTGGGTCTTGTGCTTGAACGCCGCCGGCCGTCGCTGACTACCCCGGGTCGTTAGATTCGGTGCCTCGAGATCTACGATGGATGCTTCTTGATCCTCCTTCATGGTGGGTTTAGTCCCATGGCTCTCACATCTATGCAGGTTTTGGTTCATGGTCTGTCGTCGAATCCGGAGCCGACAGAGATTTGGTGGTATAGGATGGGGACCGGAGGAAATTTTGATCGGTTGTCACCGAGGACCCGGCTGCTGACGGCAACCGAGGTATCGCTCTCCTCCTCTCCTTGCTTTCTTCCCTTGCGTCCAGGTAGTTGCTTTGTGTGCAATCTTCTTGCTGTTGTGAAAGAGCATAACTAATCTGAAGGCATTCAAGGTTGAAATATGTACACTTGTTACCACCAAGTTAGAAGATTTTGCATCCAGCAGGACATTGCAACAATCATCATGAAAGGCGTCGTCGAAGAAAATGGGATGTTCCACAATGGCCTTGTATTGCGGGCCGACGTCTGAAGTCGCACAGGCCTACAACGTCTGGACATGACGCCTTTCACGACGCTATGGTGTATACTCCCGGATATGGTAGGATGGAAATTCTAGTGATTGATGATGACAATGATGATGTGTCGGTTGAACATGTACTTTATGTAATCGACAAAACTTTGAATTTCTATATGACAAAACTTTCAAGTTTAAACGGTCCTCCTCAACTGGCGTAGCGCTCTAATTAATTAGTTTGGGTGCAATGAATATTGTTAATTGTGTTTACTATTTGTTGCTTCTATTTACTAACACTTTCTCTTGGTGTTGCTCAAGTATATTATGTTGCATATTCTCTTTGAATTCGCCTGATGATGATGCATCTCTGAGAGAGACATAGACCATCGATGGCGAAGAAGTGCTATGCCCTGTACATAGGGAGGGTTCCAGTAGTGTACGACGAATGGCCAGAGTGTCAGGCCCAAGCGTAACGCTTCCCGGGCGGCAGCTAGAAAGGGTTTTGAAAAAGGAAGCGGAGCGGAAGCTAGTTACTTGAGGTGCACACTAGCGCGAGAGAGAAGGGGAAACACGCCGAGTCGGCTACCGCACGTGTGCAAGAGTCCATCGAGCATTGCCTCGCTGACGCCATGGACTCATGGAGGTTGGCCTCTCCCTTCTATCCCATGCATCTATGCCTCTCAAGTTTTTGGATGAGCCATGCCGTACTGATGTCTACCGTATTAATCGTGTTCATAGTCATGTTATTCATAACCAGATGCCCTTAGAACACATTGTTGGCACTAGAATCAACAACTCATTTCTTAGAATTTTCAGTTGTGCAGTTTTGCCCAACTTGCGACCATTCAACAACACAAACTTGAGTTTCGATTCGAATAGTGTTTCTTTCTTATAAGCGTGAGTTACTATGCATAGCACTAGAATGACATAATCTATTCACAGAATGCATCATAGAAGTTAATTTGAAGAATACACAATTGATGGAATGAACATGATCTTAGATACACCAGACGAATTACACAGTGAGTATGAACAAATTGAATTGTAAAATTAAATCAGTGATACAAGCAACACAAAATTACACAACTTGCATTTTACGCAGCATAATTACCACAAATCCATCACTTGGCAGACATTTCTCACTTGGCAGACATGTCTTCCGTCTGACAAGTTGTTCTGCTGTCCGCGGATTTCGCGGGATTTGAATTTCGCAAAGCGCGCCGGACGGGCGAGGCCGTGGTAATCGGGACGGATTAGGCAGGTCGCCTCAATTCCCGTGACACCTTTTTCGCCACGTATCGCGTGCGCGACTGTTGCGGGATTTGTTTAGATCGTCCGGGCCTACATGTTAGTCACTCGGAAGTGACCTTATAAAAGGCACGGGACCGGGCCTTTGAACAGTGCACCGTCATTCTCTTTCTTCTTCCTCAGATTTCTCCGCTGCGCCCGCTTCCGCTCTCGGCGTCGTAGGCTCGCTCGGACTCGATCCGCCGCCATGGGAAAGGAGAAGACGGTGGCATTGGAGCGCGCGAAGAAGGCGACCGCGAAGGCAAAAGGAAAGAGGACCAGCCGGGGCGGGTCCTTGTCAAGGTCTGGCCTGCCGTCGGGGTGGATCTAGGGCAATTGGATCCGCTCGACGATCAGCCAGGACGACCTCGATGACCTGGTTGAGGGGGGATTGATCCCCTACGAATCAGCGCGGCTCCCAGGGAACGAGACCGAGCTGCGGCCGCTGGAGGGTGAGTGTGTTCTCCTCGCCACTCATGTCGACCACGGGTTCTCTTTGCCTCCCCATCCTTTCTTTCGTGGCTTTTTGAACTTCTTCGGGGCTCAACTCCACCACTTCACTCCAAACACCATAGTGCATCTTGCTGCCTTTGTGTCGATGTGCGAAAATTTCTTGGGTTGTCGACCGCACTGGGGTCTATTCAAGCACATATTCACCTGCCGCTCCCAGTCGGTCAAGAAGGCCAACCCGGGTGACGAGAGGACGCACGTGATTCAGATGTGCGGGGGCCTTGGAATCCAAATGAGGAATAAGAGCACCTTCCAAGCTATGATCCTTCCTAACTCGGTCCGGGGCTGGCAGTCGACCTGGTTTTACTGTAAGGACCAGCCGACCCCGGGTCAGTCGACCAGACTTCCCCCCTTTTCCTTGGCTGGAGTGGAGAAGCCCTCCTCCCTGAGGGTCATCCCAGAAGAGAAGGCGCAGGTGAAGGAGTTGGTCGAGCGGGTCGTCCAACTTGTCCGTGACGGGGTGACTGGAATGGACCTGCTGGAGGTCTTTCTCAGTCGACGCATCCAACCACTTCAAGCCCATGACCATCCGATGTGGATGTACTTGGGACTCGAGGACTCCACTCGGATCCACCCGGAGGACGTTAGTAAAGACATGGTGGATAAGTGGCTGAGAGGAATCACCGGCAACAAAGATAATTCCTGGGGGTCTAGGAGGGTGATTCCATTCGACCACTCGCCCAGTCGGAACAGGTATGATTCTGCTTTGCCAAGTATCTTCTCGATTCACTGTGTAGCACCTTGTTGACGATCGACTGTATTTCTTTCATTCATTGGCTTTTCAGGATCTTATTGATATGTACTCGATGCCCAATGGAGTGTAGGAGCAAGACGTCGAGGAGGGGGCGAGCGGGGGCGAGAGTGGCGAGTGGCACTCGGATGCGGAGGAGGATGAGGAGAGCGACGACTCGAGTGATGACGAGGAGGTCGACTCACCTCCTTGCAGAGAGAGAAGATTCAAGCACGCTCAAGACCCGGCGAGCACCCCGGTCCTTGCGGCTGCACCGACTGGGCCATCTTCGAAGCGACCTCAGACGTCTTCGCCAGCGCCGACTGAGAAGATATCGAAACAGCCCAAGATTGTGCCGCCTCCTGCGCCAAAAGCATCAAAAGCCACCTCCTCTAAACCACCGAAGGCTTTGCCCAGGATCAAAGTGACCGTCCCCACCATCTCCGGGTAAACATCTGATCTGTTCCTTTGGTCGACTCGAGAAACATAACGTAACCGACTGAATGTTGACATTTGCAGTGCTGCTACATCTGGAACTTCTTCCTACCAATATCGAGATGAGGATATGGAACACGCGGTTACCTCCAACCCAGGTAAAAACTCTTATGATCTTTTTCTTGATTACTTGGTCGATTAAACTCTAGCAATTCACTTGGGGTCAACTGATTTCTCTGCAGCTCCACCTAACGTCATTGATCTTCCAGATGATGATGAAGATGTGGCCCATAGGCCCAGAAAGAACAAAAAAGTACCGGCTGGCAAGAGTCCAAGCAGGGATCGACGACCACACCAACCGCCCGGCAATCTGAAGACACAGGCGGGGCCTCTGTAACTTTCGCTGTACCATTGTCGAGTGAGCGCCCTGCACCGTTGATTGAACCGGTGTTCCCTTCAGTCGTCCAACCTCACACTTCGGAGCTCCAAGCTGCCGCACCTGGGTTGTTTACCCCCTTATTCACCAACTACCATGTTCCGGAAAACCAGTCGGACGCGGCTGCGGAAGCCATCCGTCAGGCTAACGTGATGATGGAGCAAATGAAGACGGTGCACGAGCATAGCCAGGCTGCTTACGACGCCAACACTGCTCTCCGGGCCAATGTCTAGGTAAGTAAACTTTCGACTGAACTTGTTCTATTAGGATATGCTACCCGAAATATTTTCTTTCATACAATCTCTTGTTGCTTGCGTCGAACCTGTACACCCACTGGGTGTTTTGTTGTCTTTGGTATTTGCGCTCTTCCACTCGGTCTGGCCGAGTAGGATCTGAACCGGTGGGGGCACGCTAAGTGCACCCACTGGGTGTAGTCCCCGAGACTGCAGTCAACTGCAGGCAGTCGACTGGGGTCTGAGTTCTTTTTCCTTTTTTTTCTTCCACTCCACCCGGGCGGACTGGTCGAATGAGATCTGAACCAGTGGGGGCACGTCAAGTGCACCCACTGGGTGTAGTCCCCGAGATCGCGGTCGACTGCTGGCAGTTGGCCGAGGTATGAATAGTTCTCTTTTTTTACTTGACCCAGGCGGACCGGTCAAGTTGGGTCTGAATCAGTGGGGGCACGCCAAGTGCACCTGCTGGGTGTAGTCCCCGAGACCGCAGTCGACTACGGGCAGTCGACTGGGGTCTAAGTGAACTTCTAAGTTTTATTCACTCGGAAGTAAATAACCTTTGATCTTGTCGATTGACACGTTTTTTTACCTCCTGCAGAAATCTTGTTCTCTCATTTCTAAGTTTGCCGAGTTTGAGGAGAAGAAGAGACAACTCAACCTCGACTTGGAGTTGGCCCGACAAAAGTTGAAGAAAGTCGAAGATGAAGCTGCTGGTATGGAAGGTAGCTGCCTGTCGACTGTTCACGTTGATCGTCTTTTAAGATATTTCTTTGATCTCTTGTTTGATCCGATTGCATCTTTTGCAGAGAAAATGAGGTTGGCTCTGGAGAAGAAGGCCTTGGACCTTGCAGCTGCACAAAAGGAAGCTCAAGACAAGACTGCCCTTGCAGACCAGAAGCTGGCTTCGGTCGGAGCGTTGGAAGGGGAGGTGAACAAGCTGAAGTCCTGTCTCAATGAGTCTAACCGAGAAGTAAGTCGTCTGAAGAGGGATAAGATTGCCCTGAATGAGAAGCCGGAGTCTGCGGTCCGCAAGAGAAATGACACGGAAGCCTATCTGAGAACTCTTGCCAAGAAACTGTATCTTATGCTGGAAGGTACTCCTTTTAATCCGTCTACTTTACTGCTTGCAAGTTAATCCTGTCCAGTTGACTCACTAACTCTTTGACTGCAGAATTCTGCCAAAACTTTGACGAGGAAACTGGAAGGATCGAGACTAGTCTAGACCCTATCGTTTCTCCGATTTGCGACGAGACTGCCATGAATGTGTTTCGACTGGAATCCCGTGTCGCCAGCGTCACAAGTTATCTCGCAAGCCTGAAGGTGGCAGTTTCACAGATCGACTCATCACTCTGGCTAGGGGCGACGCTTCAAAATGACCTGGAATCTCTAATGGCTCGGCTCAACGAGATTCCTGGTCGAGTGCAAGAACGGAAGAAGTCCTCTGCCCGGTGTGGTGCTGATGTGGCGTTGTCCTTGGTCAGAGTCCACTGCAAGGAAGCTCGTGAAGACAAGCTGGTGGCAATCAAGGTTGCCAACACCAAAAGGCATGACTTCCAGTCCTTTATGGAGACTTTCATTGCTGCTACCACTCGGATCGCAGATGGAATCGACTTGGACGAATTCGTCGAACCCTCCAGCCCTCCTTCTGCCGAGTGAACAAATTATGAGATTTAAACTTGTCTTAAATTTGCCTCGGAATGCCGAGTGGTTGCTATAACCATTAAACTCCTTCGGGATTGATGCTTGAATACTTTTGATTTGTTGCTTGGAACTTTAGGATTTATCCGAACTGCTTTTGAGTATACTTGCGATTGCTTTTGGGATCTGCTCCGTTGTATTTGTGGCGTAGCTCGGAGGAGAAGGTTGCAGTCGACCTGGACCTCGCCGTCCTTGCGGAAAAGGATGGAGCGAACGTTGTACTTGTGGCGTAGCTCGGAGGAGAAGGTTGCAGTCGACCTACACTTCGTCGTCCTTGCGGACAAGGATGGAGCGTACGTTGTATTTGTGGCGTAGATCGAAGGAGAAGGTTGCAGTCGACCTGCGCTTCGTCGTCCTTGCGGACAAGGATGGAGCGTACGATGTACTGGTGGTGCAGCTCTTAGGGAAAGGATTTTACAAACTTAGGCGAGTACTGGACTGCAGCTAAGCCCCCGAGTGGGAGGATTGCTCACCACTTGGTAGGATTTTACAAACTTAGGCGAGTACTGGACTGCAGCTAAGCCTTCGAGTGGGAGGATTGCTCACCACTCAGTAGGATTTTACAAACTTAGGCGAGTACTAGACTGCAGCTAAGCCCCCAAGTGGGAGGATTGCTCACCACTCGGTAGGATTTTACAAACTTAGGCGAGTACTGGACTGCAGCTAAGCCTCCAAGTGGAAGGATTGCTCACCACTCGGTAGGATTTTACAAACTTAGGCGAGTACTAGACTGCAGCTAAGCCCCCGAGTGGGAGGATTGCTCACCACTCGGTAAGATTTTTTAAACTTAGGTGAATACTGGACTGCAGCTAAGCCCCCGAGTGGGAGGATTACTCACCACTTGGTTGGATTTTTTAAACTTAGGCGAGTACTGGACTGCAGCTAAGCCCCGAGTGGGAGGATTTCTCACCACTCGGAAGGATTTTCTTTCGAACTTAGGCGAAACGGATTCGCGGCTAAGCCCCCGAGTGAGAGGCTTGCTCATCACTCACTAGGATTTTCTTTCGAACTTAGGCGAAACGGATTCCCGGTTAAGCCCACCCACTGGGGGATTTTAGAGGTAAATGTAAACAACAACAATCGTGCGAGAAGACTGTAAAGCTCTTGTCTTTGATGAACAAATTACAAAGGTATTTCTTATTACATTTTATTCGAACGAGTGTTTAAGTATAAAAGGGGCGGAGCAGCTCCGCGTTCCAAGCCCGTGGCTCGTCCTTCTGATGCTCGACGCTGTAAAGATGGTATGCTCCATTGTGGAGAACTCTGGTGATGATGAAGGGGCCTTCCCAAGCAGGGGCGGGCTTGTGTGGTTTCTGTTGATCCACTCGAAGAACCAAGTCTCCCTCTTGAAAGGTTCGACCCCTCACATTTCTGGCGTGGAATCGACGCAAGTCTTGCTGATAAATGGTCGACCGGATCAAGGCCATCTCTCTTTCCTCCTCTAAGAGATCGACTGAATCTTGCCGGGCCTGTTCTGCTTCCTCTTCGAAGAAGAGCTCGACTGGGGGTGCATTGTGGAGCAGGTCACTTGGCAGAACAGCTTCGGTTCCATAGACCAAAAAGAAAGGAGTTCGTCCAGTCGATCGATTGGGAGTTGTCCTCAAACCCCAAAGAACTGACGGAAGTTCATCGACCCAAGAGCTTGCTGCGTGTTTGAGATCACGCATCAGTCGGGGTTTCAGTCCTTTGAGAATTAGGCCATTCAGTCTTTCTGCTTGTCCGTTCGACTGCGGGTGAGCGACTGAAGCATAGTCGACTCGTGTGCCTTGAGAAGCGCAGAAAGCTCTAAACACATCAGAATCGAAGTTCGACCCGTTGTCAGTGATGATGTTGTGTGGAACTCCATATTTCAATGTCAATTCTCTGATAAAACTGACAGCGGTGCTGGCTTCAAGATTCTTGATATGTTTAGCTTCAATCCATTTGGTAAACTTTTCGACTGCTACGAGCACATGAGTGAAGCCGCTCCTACCAGTTTTCAGTGGTCCAACCATATCCAATCCCCAAACAACAAAGGGCCAGACGAGGGGAATGGTCTTCAGGGCTGACGCTGGCTTGTGAGACATGTCAGAGTAAAACTGGCAGCCTTCACATCTGTCGACTATATCTTTCGCCATTTCATTTGCTCGTGGCCAACAAAATCCGGCTCGGTATGCTTTAGTCACGATGGCCTGAGAGGATGCATGGTGAACATAGGTTCCCGAGTGATGAATCTGTCGGAGGGATGAATCTGGAGTGTTTGTTAAACCAGCCCTGCCCGAAGCATGGAACCAAGGAGGCCCCTTCCACACATCTTTGGATGGATTGTCACATAATGAGGGAGTTCAAAAACTCTGATCTATACCGGTACGATCAGGGTCCGCCGGGCGGTTTAGGTCCAGGTTTCCATGGGGGCGGCGGTTCAAGCTCTGGATTTCAGAATAGAACAACCATGGTAATAACCAACAGAATAACCAAGGGAATCAGCAACAATCAGGTTACCAAAGTCACCCCAAGCAGTTGAACAGCGGACAGTATCATGTGTTCACTACTAGCCTGTGCAAGCGGGATCAGAAGCTTCACAAGAGGGCGGTTAATACTGTTGAACCGGCCGTGCCATGTTATCTATGATGGTCGGAGCAGCCCATTGTGTGGAGCCGAGAGGATCACCCGCCCTGGGTTGACAATCCGGGTCAACTAGCCTTGGTGGTGGCACCTCAGGTGGGGGGCTATAAGTTTACCAAAGTTCTGATTGATGGAGGGAGTAGTATCAACATCTTGTATTATGAGACTTTCTGTCGCATGGGATTGACAGATAAGAATCTTAAACCGTCAAACACTGTTTTTCATGGTGTAGTACCAGGTAAATTGGCATACCCTGTTGGAAAGATCGCTTTGGAAGTCGTGTTTGGAGATGAGCATGATTCCAGGTCTGAAACATTGACCTTTGAGGTGGTGAAAATTCAGAGCCCATATCATGCGCTATTTGGACGGCCGGCTTACGCGAAATTCATGGCGAGACCCTGTTATGTCTATTTACAGCTCAAACTGCCAGGTTATAAGGGGACGATCAAAGTACATGGAAGTCGAAAGATTGCTTTGGATTGCGAGGAAGGTGAAGCGGCCTATGCTGAATCGGTTTGTGCTACAGAGGAGCTGAAGTTCTATAAGGACAATGTTGATCCGGCGGACATGACCCCTCTGAAGAAGCCCACAACTGAGCATGACCCGGCCCTGACGTTCAAACCGGCTAATGAGACTAAACTCGTTGACTTCGTCCCTGGTGATTCATCCAAGCAGTTTAGTATCAGTGCCAATCTGGATCCGAAATAGGAAAGCGCACTCATCGAGTTCATCCGTGAGAACCGGGACATCTTTGCATGGAAGCCTTCTGACATGCCAGGTGTACCGAGGGAACTCGCTGAGCACACTCTCAATATTGATCCTAAGTTTAAACCGGTCAAGCAGTTCCTTCGCCGTTTTAACAAAGAAAGACGCAATGCCATTGGTGAAGTGGTAGCCCGGCTACTGGCAGCTGGGTTTATCGTCGAAGTGTTTCATCCCGAGTGGTTGGCTAATCTAGTGCTTGTCCTTAAGAAAATGACACTTGGCGTATGTGTGTGGAGTACACTGATTTGAACAACGCCCGCCCGGTAGATCCTTTCGCTCTCCCGCGTATTGATCAGATCATTGATGCGACGGCGGGTTGTGAGCGCCTGAGTTTCCTAGATGCTTATTCAGGTTATCATCAGATTAAAATGGCAGTTAAGGACCAGGAGAAGATAACCTTCATCACTCCCTTTGGAGCCTTCTGCTATGTTTCTATGCCCTTTGGGCTCAAGAGTGCCCAAGAAACCTACCAGCGTTGTGTGCAAAATTGTCTTCACAAGCAGATCGGGCGTAATGTTCATGCCTATGTGGATGATATTGTGGTGAAGTCCAGGAAGTAGGAAACCTTGATAGATGATCTCAAGGAGACGTTCGACAATCTTTGGGTTTACAAAATGATGCTCAACCCAGACAAATGCGTTTTTGGTGTTCTGGCAGGCAAGCTCTTGGGCTTTCTTGTGTCCAACAGAGGTATTGAGGCCAATCTGGAAAAAATCAAAGGGATCACATCCTTGGCTAAACCGGCGTGTATCAATGATGTTCAGCGTCTGGCGGGCCGGATTGCAGCCCTCAGCCGGTTTATCAGCCGTTTGGGAGAGAAGGCGATTCCCCTATATCAGATGTTGAAGAAGACAGATAAATTCGTCTGGAGTAACGCCGCCAATGCGGCATTTGAGGATTTGAAGCGGCAACTGGCTAAACCGCCAGTCCTTGCTGCTCCGTTTGATAATGAGCCTCTATTGTTGTACGTGGCTGCCAATGCCCGAGCGGTCAGTGTGGCGATTGTGGTTGAGCGTAAGGAGGCTGGAAAAGAATATCCGGTTCAACGACCAGTTTATTATATCAGTGAGGTACTGATCGAATCAAAGCAAAGATATCCGCATTGGCAGAAGCTAGTGTATGGAGTTTTTATGGCAAGTAGGGAGCTCAAGCAATACTTTCAAGGCCATCCTATCATAGTGGTTAGTTCTGCTCCTTTGGGCGATATAATCCAGAATAGACAAGCAACTGGCCAGGTTGCGAAGTATGCAGTTGAGCTTGGTCCCCATGGTTTGAAGTATACGCCCCGAACAGTCAGCAAATCTCAGGCGCTTGTTGACTTCATCAATGATTGGACCGAGTTACAGGCACCAGAGGACAAACCGGATAATACATACTGGACCATTCACTTTGATGGGTCCAGGCAGTTGGAAGGCTCGGGGGCTGGGGTTATCGTCACTTCCCCTCGAGGTGATAAGATTTGTTATGTTCTCCGCTTAATGTTTCCTTGTACTAACAATGCAGCAGAGTATGAGGCCTTACTCCACGGCCTTCGTGTGGCTAAGGAAATGAACTTAAGCCCGGTTCGATGCTTTGGAGTTTCTGATCTGGTGGCTCAGCAAGTTTCTGGTACTTGGGATTCTAAGGACCCACTCATGGCGGCTTATAGGCGCGAGGTGGATATTGTAGGAGGTCACTTTAAGGGTTATCAAGTGGAACACATCGACCGGCGCAAGAATGAAGCAGCAGATGCTGTAAGCCGGCTGGGATCTCAGCGTAAACCGGTACCACCCAATACCTTTCTAGATATCTTGCATAACCCGTCTATAAAGTTGCCTACAGAGGAGGATTTAGCTGTTCCTGATCCGGAGGCCCAGTTGGTAGCCGCTTTACATGCCACTCCGGATTGGACGGTTCCATATTTGGCGTATCTGAACCGGGGCGAATTACCAGATGACGAGCTTTTTGCCAGACAGATAGTCCGGCGGTCCAAGTCTATGGTTGTTCACAATGGCGAGTTACACCGTTCTAGCGTTTCAGGCGTATTCCAACGTTGTGTTTCTCCTGAAGAAGGACAAGAGATTCTACGTGAAATGCATGAAGGGGATTGCGGTCACCATGCCGGTTCAAAATCCTTGGTGGCTAAAGCTTTTCGACATGGGTTCTACTGGTTTACAACTCATTCTGATGCGGAAGACTTGGTAAAGCGGTGTGATGCTTGTCAGAAATTTTCACGTCGAGTTCATGTTCCGGCTCAAGAGTTATGCATGATTCCCATCACTTGGCCGTTTGCTACTTGGGGGCTTGATATGGTTGGACCCTTTAAGCGCTCCAAGGACAAGAAGACCCACCTGTTGGTGGCGGTTGACAAGTTCACCAAATGGGTTGAAGCGGAGCCCATCAGTAAATGTGATGCAACCACGGCGGTTCAATTTCTCAAAAAGATTATTTTCCGTTTTGGCTTTCCACACAGCATCATCACAGATAATGGTACGAACCTTTCTAAAGGTGAGATGGAGGAGTTTTGCCAACGAGAGCACATCCGGCTTGATGTAGCGTCCGTGGCTCACCCCCAGTCTAATGGTCAAGCTGAGAGGGCAAATCAAGAGATCCTGAAGGGTATCAAGCCTCAGCTTATGGTCCCTTTGAAGCGGACGCCGGGTTGTTGGGTGGAAGAATTACCATCTGTGTTATGGAGTATAAATACCACCCCAAACCGATCTACGGGTTATACACCTTTTTTCATGGTTTACGGGGCTGAGGCTGTCCTCCCAAGTGATATTCGTCACGACTCGCCCCGGGTTGCGAATTATGTTGAAGCGGACAACGAGCAAGCATGCCAAGAGGCGCTGGACCTGTTAAATGAGAAACGGGACATGGCTTTGGCTCGATAGGCGGTTTATCAACAAGACATGCGGCGTTATCACAGCCGCCGGGTTAAGACAAGAACCTTTCAAGAAGGCGATTTGGTACTTCAGCTCATTCAAGACCAGACTGATATGCACAAGTTATCCCCACCTTGGGAAGGGCCCTTTGTGGTCATCAAAGATCTGCACAACGGATCATACTACCTCATTGACGTTCGAGAAGACTCATGTAGCTCTGAGGAGGAGACCCGGCGGCCATGGAACATAGCTCTCCTATGGCCTTATTACACTTGAAGCCACAAGCTTTTCTTATGTACATATTTCAACAATGTATATATTATGATCAATATAATAAACCGGCATCCTTGCTATTAAGCAGGGTCTCCGCCGTTTCTTTTCAAATATCTGTTAACTTGGGGGCTTCGGTTAATAAAGCGAAGTACTACCTGTTAACCCGGCTACCATGCCACCACCTAGCTTGGGAGCGTCACACCCAAGGGGCCAAAGAGAGTTTGATTGCTCAAAGCACGACTCAAACATAGGCACCCATTGAGCACAGCTCACAAAGTTACTTGGGGGCTCTTTGTGTCAAATACCAAAGAGTTTGAAAGGACCCTTGTAGCCGGGTATCGACCCACGGCTTGGAAGCCTGGTGTATTCACCTAAAACCCCGGGTTAACCTGCCTTCATCAAGTAAGCTACTCCTATCCAGGTAATCCTGGCACGACCCGTCGAATGTTTGACAGTTACTCTCATTGAGACCCTGAACTTGTCAAAGTTAAAACGATGATTGGTTAGTTAGAGGGCCATCTTAAAAGGCTTTGTCAAAATGGTTTAACTCAGTGGCCTGGCAGCCCATGAAAAGCCTCGATTTGGGCCTGGCAGCCATTGAAAAGCCTTGACCATGGTTTTTTTTGTTTGCTTCTTTCCAAGTTTTTGTTTTTTTTCATACGGTTTATGTTAAACCGGTGTTTCTTAACCCGGTATGGCTTACGGATCTTCTGTTAAAGCATACAATTAAAGGTAACCCAGCATCCTTCAAAACCGGTCTGGCTTTGACACCTTGTCTCCAGCAATCGTCCGGTGTTCATCACAACCCGGTTCTATATCATATATAGCAGCATGGAATGGTGGAAGTTGGGTTTTCACCCTTCTTAAAATCACAATTGGTAAACCAACAACAATGTTTTGTATCACAGGTATGATTTATTATTGCTGCAACCATAGTTGCTTACCAAATTGTGTTGGGTATTTTGTCCCGTCCGGTGGTAAACCGCTCGGACAGATTTTTCTTATGCAGACACAGGGATTGCATAATATTGTGAAAATACATAACACAGTACTGAAATTATCATGACGGATCAACACAAAGTGTGTCCCAGTGCACGATGGCAACGGATTAAAGTATTTTCACTAGCCTATTACAAGGCGCTTGAAGGCCCAAAGTATGGTGTTTCCAACAGAACAAAGTTTATGGAGCATCACTCTGATTGTCGGATCAAGCCTCATTACCATGTTGATGTGAAGTGGATGGGTCATTTGGTGTCGGATCAGCCTCCTCCTCCCCACCTAGCGGCTGGAAGTTTGTGGTGGTCCAGTCAATCCGGGTTAAGGCCTGAAAGATAGCTTCTTCACTGATAAGTTCCGACAGATCAATGTCAGGGGCATAAGTGTGCTTACGGATTGGCGGAATAAGATTTTGCGCTTCCGGCATGACAGCATTAACCCGTTTGTTGTTGGCATCATAATAAGACCGGTGAACAGTCAAGTTAGCATCTTCTACCAGCTGACTCGCCAGAGGACGCATTTCCCTTGTAACTTTTTTAAGGGCTTCATCATCAAAATCTGCCCCGTTTTCTTGTGTGCTTGGAAAGCCTTTGGCTAGACCAACCGGATCCAAGTCGGCTATCCACGCTTTGGCTCGGGTGAGTGCCAACAAAGCGCCAGCCCTGGCAGCGGATTGCTTTACCTCTTCTATCTGTGCTGGTGCCATGGATAGCCTTTCCAGAGTGTCCTTGATTAGTGTTGGGGCCAGATTGTCGTAGGATGTTGCGCAGATAACCCGTTGGGCACCGGCGTATAGTTGTTCAAGCAGAGTATATGCTGCTTTTAGCTTCATCCGTACATCTGAGCCCAGATGAGTAATGCGGCTACCTGCAACGATTTAAGAATTTCATATTTCAACCGGCACCTTACAAGGTGGATATTTCAGATGCCTTGCTAGGAGTACTTACCAAATACTGCGGAGGTCATGGCGTTCACTTGACGCTTCAACCCAGAAATCTCTTCTGCCACCGGTTTAAGAGCGGACTCGGCGTCTTCAGCCCGTTTCAGCAATGTATCCTTCTCAGTGTCCCAATTGGCACGTTAAGTCTTGAATTCTTCCTTAAGTTGTTCCATGGAAGTTAAAGCGGTTCAAAGCTCATCTTTGGCCTTAGAAGATTCTTCTTGATAGGATTTGATGCTCTCTTGAAGATCAGCAATTTGCGTGCGTTGATGGTTTATATCAGCCTGCCACAATCAGAGGAGCATATCAATATTTTAAAAAAAGTCCCAAGCATACAACTGGTTCTACACTTGGAACTTGGGGGCTAATGCGGATTGCTTTTTTCCTACTGCTTGTTCAAAGTCCCGAGGATTAATACAAGTTTCAATCCTGGCACTTGGGGGCTAATGTATATTTGTTCAAGAACTTAAAAGTCAACAATGTGCAATATGGAAGGTCAAAAGTCCCGGTTTGTCTTTACAAGCTAAACCGGCCCTTGGGGGCTACAAGATACAAGGCAATGAAAATACAAAGATAAGGATGAAAATGTTCACCTCATAGCGTTCCTTCATCAGATTTACCAAATCAGCTTCATTATCTCGGCTTGTATAAAGCCGATTCAAGAATCCGGAATGAAGATCCTGGGCAGAAAGATTAGCATATTTTGACAAGTCAGCTTCCATCTTCCCCTTGCCCATAGAAGTAAACTCATCCTTGGCGGTATGTTTTGCCAAGATAACTGGATTGCCCGGAGCGGTATAAGCAGTGCCAGTAACAATAACGTCATCATCTTTGGCTGGGTTAGGAGTGGTAGCAGGGCTTGGCGGATTAGCAGTTGAGCTCAGTGGATCAACAACCGGACTTGCAGGTGTTGCATATGGACTTGAGGTACCCTCATGTGTGGCCGGATCAGCTTCTGGCGGATCAGCGTTGGTAGCTGGCTCTGGCGGGACAGAATCATCCATGATATTATCAAGATTTTTATCAGGATTTTAAGGAGTTTCCTCCGGTTCAACTTCGCCGGTAGGGGCACTGGTCTTAGCCTTCTTACTCAGACGAGCTTTGGCACTAATATTAAAACAAGGATTAGGATGATTAACCGAATTATGAAGGAGAATGGAGGGCTGCATGCTTACCCAGGGACGGTTTTCAGTGGAGGCAGCTGAGTGGTTGATGAACCGCCAGACGAATTAGAAGACACATGGTAATTTGAATCAGATGGATTGATAGGGCATCAGAAGAAACCTTTCAAAGGATAAAGTTTTTCAGGAGAACAAGCAACCTCTGGACGACGTTTCCGGTTTGGTGTATGAGGTAAACCGGAAGAAGCGACAAAACCGGAAAAGTACAAGGTTAAAGTTTTTACTACTGGCGGTTTGTTGTTGGCATAAAAAGGGCGCAAACCAGTTTGAGTACATACGGCGAGCGGTTTGTTAAGTATTTTCTTTACACTTTCAGTGACTTCATCATGAGTCAGTTCTATTTCATTAAACCGTTGTGGATCATTGGTGTTGCCGGTATATTCAAACATCAATCCGGGGCGGCGGCTTGAAGGTAGAATGCACCATGAAATCCAACAGCGGACGAGATCAACACCAGTTAAACCGTTGGCAAGGAAAGCCCAGAGTTTGGCGAGTTGAGGTGCATAGGCTTGTCGATCTTTGGCAGACAATCTCTGAGGTAAAGGGTGGCTATTGCTGAGCTGGTGCGGATGGTAGCCCGACAAAGGATTCTCTTCAGCAGGGGCAGTATTCCGACAGTAGAACCAAGTTTGGTTCCAGTCTTTTGGATGGCTGTGAAGTTTGGCATGAGGAAATTCAACCTCTTTCCTCTTTTGGATCGACACACCACCAAGTTCAGTATTGGGTCCGTCAGAAAATTCAGTTCGGCGGTTTAAGTGGAAGAGATCTTGAAAGAGATCGACAGTTGGTTCTTCTTGCAGGTAAACCTCGCAGAATACTTGGAAATCGCATATGTTGGACACATAATTTGGTCCAATATCTTGAGGATGGAGTTGGAAGCTGGCAAGAACATCCCAGAAATTTTTTGATCCGGGAGGACTGAAACCTCGAGCTAAATGTTGCATGAACACAATCACTTCTCCATCTTGAGGCTCAGGAGGGCACTCAAGGCCAGGAACTCGCCAATGGAGGACATTTTTTGAAGCTAAAGCGCCTGTGGTGACATATCCATTGATTTGCGTTTCTGTGATCCGAGATGGAAGCCAGTTGCAAGCAACAAATTGCTTCGTCATCTTACAAAGTCTGTAAAAGGAAAATGGACGGTTTACGATTGACGGTTCATGTGTGTTTGTTAATGTTAAACCGGCAATTCAAGGTGTACATATGAAGTGAACCAGGCATTGCTATTAAAATTGAGGTGGCGGTTTAAGAAAGGGCTAATGACATATGACGGATTATCAATTACTAAAGGTTAAACCGCCCTTGGGAGGCAGAACCCAATCTGATAATCTGCTAGGTGTTGCGGAAACAAGTTTCACAAGATGGTGATATAATTTTGGATCTACCATTGTTCAAAACACAAATTTTTCTGAGCCCTACAATGGTGTTAAACAGAACAGAGAAGGTTCAGATAAGGATCTATACAGGAACAGTAAGATGCTGTAGTACGACATAGTAAAGCTACAGATCCAGCCGCAAGGGTAAACTATCAGGCCTAGCTAGATTCAGTAAGATGCTAAAGGAAAAGCAGAAAAAGTACAGATGAACACTGACGAACACCGAAGAAATTTCGAAACCCTAATGTAGATCTAACAAGTAAAGGAAAGGAGTATTTACCAGGGACACGCAGTGGCGGAGTATCTCAAGAGATCTGGTACGAACAGGGTGATGCAACGGCCTAGTTGGGGCATACTGGAAGATAGACGACGGCGGCGGCGGCGATGCTTGAGGTCTTTGGGTCGCGAGGAGGAAGACGATGCGAATAGGAAAGGGGGGCCGGAAATGGAAGGCACCCCGCTCTTATTTATAAGGGAAGTGGGATAAAACAGCAGGCGTGAAAATCGAGGAGTCGGAAGCGGCAAAAGAGGATGCAGCTGTCGCCTCGATCTTCGGGAATTAATTAAAGAGAAGGGAATCTTCATAAATCTTTATATACAGCGATGACGTCGCAATGATTTACTGCAGTGACAGAAGATGATGTCATGGCGGTTCACCAAAGTTCACAGGGAGAAGACAATATGGCGGTTTACGAGAATTGTCAGAAATTCAGGTAGTTTTTCTAAGGATTGAAGATTGACATGAACAGGTTCAAATCAATCTGGGGCCTAATGTTGAGGATATAACCACTAAGGGTAAACCGCCCAGGAGGGGACGGTTCACCCTCACCTATACAGAAGCTCAAGGAAACCCAGAAGATGGCGCTTTACGGATGAGGCTTAGAGGCCCAGAGCCCGCAGGCGATTTAGGGCCCATGGTAGTAAACCGCTATGATTGTATACACTTGCATTGTAAGATAGGAAAGAGGAGACTGAGGCGGACACTTGTATGAGCCAGCCTCGGGACTCTGTAGACCGGCTGGGGTCCTCCTGAGTATATAAAGGGGTGACCCGGCGGTGGTTCAAGGACAGACAACAACTCGAGAGCTAGACAAAGCGGATTCGCTCCCTGGCCTTCGAACCCCTAGCAATACCAATCACAACTAGACATAGGTTTTTACCTTCATCGAAGGGGCTTAACTAGTATAAAATCCCGTGTCCCCTTGTCCGGTTTAACCCCTTTAAGCTAACCCGTTGCGATGGCTCCATGACCAAGTCCTTTCACAAGGACATCTGCCATGACAAACCCACGACAGATATCGTTGAGGATCATTCGACCTTCTTCTGGCGTTATGCATCTCTAACTGACTCCAGTCACACTTTCCCTAAACAATTTTCCTCTTATCACAGTAAAGGCCTTGGATCAACGGACGATCTGTCGAGCCTCTTCTTCGTCCTCTAGGAGTTCCTTACTAAGGATGTACACAATGCATGGCACTGTCGAGTCGGGAGTAATGACCAGAACCTCCATGATTAGATCGACCACGGCTGGGACCTCGAATTTAGTCGGATCTGTGGCGCTCTTAGGCTGCGGGGGCTCTTCAGTAAAAGGATCTTCCTGAACTGTCGGTGTGTGAATATGTTCCAAAAACACATTGCTGGGAATGACTTCTCTCTTGGAACCCATCTTTGCCAAATCATCGGCTGCTTGATTTTTTAGACGTGGTATGTGATGGAGCTCTAACCCCTCAAACTTCTTTTCCAACTTCCTCACCGCATTGCAGTAACCAGTCATAGCTGGGCTTCTAACGTCCCATTCTTTCATCACTTGATTGACCACCAAATCTGAGTCACCGTAAACCATGAGGCGACGGACGCCGAGTGAAATGGCCATACGTAACCCATATAGGAGTGCTTCATATTCTGCTTCGTTATAGGAGGAATCAAAGTGAATCTGGAGGACGTATCTGAGCTTGTCTCCTCGGGGGGATACCAGTACCACCCCAGCACCAAAACCATTCAGCATCTTGGATCCATCAAAGAACATGGTCCAGTGCTCCGAGTGAACTTGAGTCAGCAGTTGTTGTTCGATCCACTCGGCGAGGAAATCTGCCACTGCTTGGGACTTGATAGCTTTCTTTGCCTCAAACTTGATATCTAAAGGAAGGAGTTCAATCGCCCATTTTGCCACTCGACCAGTTGCATCTCTGTTGTGCAGAATCTCCGACAATGGAGCGTCGCTGACGACTATAACAGAGTGATCAGAGAAGTAGTGTGCAACCTTCTTCGTGGTCATGTAAATCCCATAAACAAGCTTCTGATAGTGTGGATATCTCTGCTTTGACGGAGTCAGAACTTCAGAAACATAATAAACTAGGCGCTGAACTTTATAGGCTTTTCCCTCTTCTTCCCGCTCGACCGTAAGTACTGTACTGACGACTTGTCCAGTGGCTGCTATATAAAGCAGTAAAGGCTCTTTACTGATTGGGGCAGCAAGCACCGGCTGGGTGGAAAGTAGGGCTTTTAGCTCTGCAAATGCTGCATCAGCTTCAGGAGTCCACTCGAACTTATCTGATTTCTTCATCAGTCGGTAAAGAGACAGTGCCTTTTCACCGAGGCGAGAAATGAATCGACTTAGGGCGGCCAAACAACCAGTAAGCTTCTGGACATCATGCACATGCATAGGGCGTTTCATCCGGAGTATGGCACCCACTTTCTCTGGGTTAGCGTCGATCCCTCGTTTGGAAACGAGAAAACCGAGTAATTTTCCGCATGGAACTCCAAACATGCACTTTGATGGATTAAGCTTGACATCATACCTTCTAAGGTTGGCAAAGGTTTCAGCAAGGTCAGCCAGTAGGTCGGAACCTTTACGTGACTTGACCACAATGTCATCCATGTATGCTTCCACATTCCGACTGATCTAAGTGAGCAGGCACTTCTGAATCATCCGCATGAATGTGGCTCCAGCGTTCTTCAAACCGAATGTCATAGTGACATAACAGAAGCACCCAAATGGGGTGATGAAAGCTGTTTTTATCTTGTCGGGTCCGTACATACGGATATGATGATACCCGGAATAGGCGTCCAAAAAGGACAAACGCTCACACCCCGTAGTCGAGTCGACTATTTGGTCGATGCGAGGGAGAGAAAAGTAGTCCTTCGGACAGACCCGATTGATATGCTTGAAGTCAATGCACATACAAAGTGATTCGTCCTTCTTTGGGACCATGACAACATTAGCTAACCACTTGGAGTGGTAAATCTCACGGATAAACTCACCGATTGCCTTCCTCTTCTGTACGGCGGACCGTCGAAGATGTTCTTTGACTGGTTTCACTTTTGGGTTGACTCGCAAACGATGCTTAGCCAGTCCCCTAGGAACACCTGGCATGTCTGAAGGTTTCCATGCAAAGATGTCCCAGTTCTCACGGAGGAATTGGATGAGCGCTTCTTCCTATTTGGAGTCGAGTGTTGTTGAAATGTGAGTCGGAGCAGCATTGGGATCCGTCGGGTGAATGTGAATCGACTTTGTTTCGCCAGAGGACTGGAATGCTGAATCCATGGCAGGCTTCTTGGATCGCAACAAATCACTCGGATTTGCATTTTTTTGATATTCCTGCAATTCTACTATGGCCATCTGTGCATCGGCGATCTTTGAGCCCTTCTGGAAGCACTCTTCTGCCTTCTTCCGACTACCAGTGATAGTGATCACCCCTTTGGGACCAGGCATCTTCAATTTGAGGTACACGTAACATGGTCGAGCCATAAAATGTGCATAAGCTGGCCTGCCCAGAATAGCATGATAGGCACTCTGGAAATCCACAATTTCAAATGTCAACTTTTCTTTGCGGTAATTCTTGGAATCACCGAAAACCACGTCGAGAGCAATCTGGCCGTGTGATGCAGCCTTCTTGCTGGGAATGACCCCATGGAAACTCATATTGCTTTCACTGAGTCTGGACGTCAGAATGCCCATTCCTTTCAACGTCTCTGCATGCAGTATATTCATGCCACTGCCACCATCCATCAGAACCTTAGTCAGCCGGGTGCCTTCGACTACTGGGTTGACCACCAACGCTTTCCTTCCAGGGGTGGCTATGTGAGTTGGGTGATCGGACTAGTCGAATGTAATGGTAGTCTGGGACCACTTCAAATAACTGGGTGTCACCGGAGCGACCATGTTCACTTCTCTGTTGATGACTTTCAATCAACTCTTACTCTCAACTTGAGCGAAAATCATCAGAGTGGAATTCACGTGGGGATAACCATCATCATCATCTTCCTCGTCCTCAACCTTGCCAGCTTCTTTCTCCTTTTCCTTGGGCTATTTCTCTCGGAATTTCTGGATTAGGAGTCGACACTGTCGAGTGGTATGCTTCGGGTAAATGAAATTACCCTCTTCATCTTTTTTGGTGTGAATGTGGCATGGTAAATCTAGCACATCGTTTCCATCTTTGTCGGTGTCAAAATCAGCGGATCTCGGGTAGGGGGTCTCGAACTGTGCGTCTAGGCCGGATGGTAACATGAGGTAGGGGACACAATGTTTTACCCAGGTTCGGGCCCTCTTGATGGAGGTAAAACCCTACGTCCTTCTTGATTGATATTGATGATATGGGTAGTACAAGAGTAGATCTACCACGAGATCAGAGAGGCTAAACCCTAGAAGCTAGCATATGGTATGATTGTATGTTGTGATTGTTGTCCTACGGACTAAAACCCTTCGGTTTATATAGACACTGGAGAGGGTTAGGGTTACACAAGGTCTGTTACAAAGGAGGAGATATCCATATCCGTATTGCCTAGCTTGCCTTCCACGCCAAGTAGAGTCCCATCCGGACACGAGACGAAGTCTTCAGTCTTGTATCTTCATAGTCCAATAGTCCGGCCAAAGGATATAGTCTGGCTGTCGGAGACCCCCTAATCCAGGACTCCCTCAATAGCCCCTGAACCAGGCTTCAATGACGATGAGTTCGGCGCGCAGTATTGTCTTCGGCATTGCAAGGCGGGTTCCTTCTCCGAATACATCACAGAAGAATTTGAATACGAGGATAGTGTCCGACCCTACGAAATAAGTTCCACATTCCACCGTAGAGAGAATAATATTTTTGCAGATCTAATTTGCCGTCTTGTTTTGGCAGCATGACGTTATGTCATGGCCCGGTGATTATTCAAACCGTTCCCTTTAACCAGCCCCGCACATAACGCGAGGCAGTTTTTCGACACGTCTTGTCAAAGCAGAGATCGTGTCCCCTTATTACGGGATTCTGATCAATACGAGCGTGGGTAACCCAACCGCGCCACCAATTACGGCGCTTGGGGGATAAGCGAGTTTTACCAGGAAAGTGGGAACGCTCAGTTTCGTCCGCCCATATAAAGGGATAAGGATTCACCTTCCTATCCACGCCTTCTTCCTCCTTTGCTCATCCGTTTTCGCACATTCGCGCTCTAGCGCCCAAGTCCACACTTCCCACCTCAACCTTCTCCAACCATGTCCGGAGCGGGAGGCAGGTGGATGGTCTCCTCCGTCACGGAGGGAGACATCAAGAAACTGAGGAGAGCCGTATACCTGCCCGATGACATCGCACACCGGCTCCCAGATGAGGGGCAACTCATCCCCACCCCCAGGCCTCATGAGAGGGTAGTATTCCTCACCCATTTCCTCCGCGGACTGGGATTCCCTCTCCAACCATTCGCCCGGGGGCTCATGTTCTATTACGGCCTGGATTTCCATGATCTGGCCCCAAACTTCATCCTCAACATCTCGGCGTTTATCGTCGTGTGCGAGGCCTTCCTCCGCATCAATCCCCACTTCGGCTTATGGTTGAAGACCTTCAACGTCAAGCCGAAGGTGGTGGGCGGCCGCCAGGCGGAGTGCGGAGGCGCCATGGTGGGCAAGATGCCCAACGTAACAAGGCTCAAGGGCTCCTTTGTGGAAAACGTAAAGGGGTGGAAATCGGGGTGGTTCTACATCACCGAGCCGCGCGACCCTATATGGGCACCGGCCCCCGAGTTCCGATCTGGCATCCCCACGCGGCTTACCTCCTGGAAAGAGAAGGGACTGTCCTGGGGTAGTTCGGAAGAGCTAACCGGACTCCAAACATGTATTCAAAACATGGTGAACAAGAAGCTCAAACTTGTCAACGTGGTCCAGGTCATGCTCCAACGCCGGATTCTCCCGTGCCAACAACGGGAGTTCAACTTGTGGGAGTTCGACCCAGCGCGACACCGAACTCTGAACAGGCTTTTCGACACAACTCACGAAGATGCCTGGAGGGTGCTGTTCAAAAGCGCCAAGGTCCCCCCTCCCATTACTGAGGATCGTGGATTCAGCGCAAAGCGCCAAGCCAAAGCGGTAAGCTGCTCTACCTCTCGCAGGATACTTATTTTTTATAGGTTGACTCCATGCGGGATCTAAACTCCCGTACCTTTGATAGGACTGGCAGGAGACGGCCGGACAGATCGATTGTCCGGCTCCTTTTCACGAAGGCCCAACAGACGCTCTGATGGCAAAGATGCTGACTCCGGCTCCTTATACGGTGCCGTAGAAGACCAAGAAGGCCAAGTGAACCCGAAAGAGTTCCCGACGCCAGGCGTCGTCGGACTCACCATCCGATGACTCTGTGGCGCACTCCTCCCCCGAAGACGAGGAAGAAGAAGAAGATGCTCCCCCTCCTGCAAGGGGAGAGAAGAAAAGGAAGGCCACCCTAACTGGGGGGGGGGGGAAGGGTCCAAGAAGGGAAGGACTCTCCTTCCGGACAGCTCCACCACCGCTGACAAAGACGAAGACGAGTGGTTGCCCAGGGCCAAGCCCCTGGGGAGATCGTAAGTATTCGGATACCAGAGTGACTCATAGCATTCCTTTGTCGCACTGCTTTCCCTAACGCCGAACATGATTATGCACGCCGCCGCGAACCAGCATCGATGTATCATCGGACGGCTCCCTGGGCTCGTCGGACATGGATAGCGATCCAGTCCCGACCGCCACCTCCCCTCATCCTGCTGACGACGCCGAGGTGCTGTCTTAAGAGGCACCGGGTCGAGGGGAGACAGTCCTGGAGGCGCCTCAAGGCGATCTTCCAGACTCCGGGAGCCAAGGGGACGGGGCCCCAGAGAGCTCCGAGTTCGGCCCTCAGCCGAACACCGCGCCGGACCCTCCAGCGGTTCCGGGCTCGGGCAGGCAGCCTCCTTCTAAGAGGGGCAAGACGCCTGTGCCAGTGACCTCTGTCCATCCAGAGGCACCAGACAATCTGCTGGAAGCGCTTCGCAACGCTTCCATCGACGAGGAGCACCGCACTATCATGAGTGTGGTGATCGAAAAGGTTCAGTCCGCCAAGAGCGGATTGACTGAAGCCTGTGCCAGCCTTCTAACAGGCTTTGAGGTAAGTGTTTTAAAATGTAGTAGAAATATTACCGCATAGACAGTAGCCTCTGATGCTTTGTTCCGTGTTCACAAAGAAAAGCCAAGCAGAGGATCAGATAATATCACATGAGTCTAATATAAGTATGTCAATATGCATATGCAGGCTTCGCTGCTGGCGTCCGCCGCACTGACTACGGAGGTCGCTGTACTGAAGCAGGACATCGAGGGGTCCAGGAAAGAGGTCGGCCTTGCCAAGAGGCAGCTCGAGGCGAACAACAGTAAGTAATACCCTGTCTATAGATATGTATATATAAAAGAGGACGCGATTGCAAAATGACAGGATCATTGTATGTTTGCCAGGGGCCACGACCGAGGTGGCGACCCTGAAGCAAGCGCTAACCAAGGCCGAAGATAAAGTGGCCAAGGAGCGCACCGAGCGAGAGAAGCACGAGGATCGGGTTGGCGAGGTGCAGCAAGAGCTCCAGGCTCTCGTGGCGAAGCACGAGGCATTGGAGCTTAACTCAAAGACGCGGGAGTCTGAGCTTGCCGCGGCCGTCGAGAGCGCAAAAAGTGCCAAGGCCGAAGCCCAAAAGGCTCTCCAAGAGATCGACGCTATGAAGAAGATAGTGGCGGGTAAGGCTTTCTATATGCCAAGCAAGCATGTAAAAGTAAATTACCGATTACATACCCGAATCCGGAGCTCTCCAGGAGCGTTCGCAAATTTTCCCCACAGCGTGTCCGATGCCGCTCAATTTTACCAGGCCGAGGATGGAAGCTCAATGGAGAAGCTGTTCTGGTCTCAATATGCTAAGGCTGAACATCCGGTGCCAATGAGCGACCAGCTGAAGCAGATGGTCGAGCTACATAAGGCGGCTGATCGGGCCATGAAGAGCTTTATAGTCCGGCTGTGGCCTGGCGACGCCCTTCCGAACAGCTTCTTCGGCCTGGTGAGGCGGCTTGTGGATGACTGCCCGCGGCTGGAGGTCATCAAGCGATCTATCTGTATTGAAGGTGCACGCCGGGCTTTCGCCCGTGTGAAATTGTAGTGGGTCAAGCTAGACGCCGTGAAGCTGGTCAAGGAGGGGCCGCCGGAGGGCAAGGAGCACCGCCACCCCGAGATGTACTACGAGGTGTTCTGCCGGGTGCCCGTCTCATAGCGGACGAGTGTTCCAAAGATGTAATATTTGAGTGAGACTTGCTCGTTTTATCCTGTATTTATGAAAACTTGTTTCATATGCGCTATGCAACGCTTGTTTGAATTTAAAATATTACCTTCTATTTGGCTGTTTATCCAATCTGAGAGATGGCTAGTCCTTGGCTTCTGCCCCCATGCCACGAGTGCTGGGGTGTTCGGGATAAACCTGAGCACTCTTGTTCCCATGTTTGGGTCCTTCGAGGGAGGTGCTCAGCACAGCGAACAAGGCAACCGGACTAATAATGCTTTATCACTCTCACTTAGCCATAGAATTCTATAATTTTAAATTTCGGCGAAGCCCCTGGTATTCGTAAGGCCGAATTTGGGGCGCGATACACGCCTTTAAGCCGGACAGGGCCGGCCCCTCGCTCTAAGCGGCATAAGTCTTTAGGGACTCGAAAACCTCGCCGAACAGCGACCAGTCTCTCGCCTTATCATGACAGTCAGTTTTAGCTTTCTCTACCGAGGTGCTGAACCCAGCAGAACCGGGGCACAATCGCAGTAGTTCTCCTAGCGCTACCTTAGCCGATAGAGCGGAACGTAAGGTACCAAAACATAGGAGCCGGGCAAACCCAACGTTTGACCAAAGACATGATTCAGAGCTGATGCATATAATGCTATAAGTTCGGGGTGCCGCACTTGTGAAAGTGTTCGGACTTTTCACACCGTATTGTGAGGTACGTAAGCCCCTGGTGTATTAGCCATACCAAGGTGTACAGTTGCAAGGTGTCATTAATGAACACATAGATATATATAACAAGAATGCAATAATAGTCGTAATGTCATGCATTGTTTATTAAAAATCGTGTTAAAGCAGAGTGATACAGATAGTGCGATAAGCAAAGAGTAGGACTATGTCCCTTCCAAGGGCAAGCCGAGGAATGATATTAAATCGAATATTTCGCTCGTTACTGTAATCAACCTTGGAATTCCGTGGTGTGACGTAGCTGTCTGCCTCCTTGGTTGCTGCATGATGTGTTCGGCAATAGTGCTGCCGGACAGTGTTTCCAGAGATTAAGGTCCTGAAAAAAAAGAAAAATAACCAAACGGGAAGCCCCTAGTGCGGTTTAAGCCGCGTCTTGGGGCGTGCCGCAGTTGTGCCCCCTCCCCACCTGTGCCCATGGTATTTTTAATGCGTAATTATGTACGCGCGGCACGAGTTTCGCCATTGGGCTGGGATTGGGGTGGCCGCCGTAATGCTACGCAAGCTCAGATCGCGCTAGGCGGTCTATTTGCCGATTGCCCCGAGCGCACTTGAAGGTGTCTGGGCTTTGAAGCGCCGAACTGGTTGATTGCCATGAGAGGCTGCTTTGCGCTTCTGCTCCGAGGGCCGCGGTGTGCTCCTCTGTTCGGAGAGAGCGCTCTGTGTAACCATTGACTGTAATAACTCCGCGAGGTCCTGGCATCTTGAGCTTGAGGTATGCATAATGCGGTACCGCATTGAATCTAGCGAATGCGGTTTGAGCAGCGCGTGATAACCACTGCAGAACGGGACTATATCGAAGATTAAATCTTCGCTTCGTAAATTATCTGGGGATCCGAAGACCACTTCCAGTGTAACTGAGCCTATGCAATGGGCCTCCACACCTGGAATGACACCTTTAAAGGTTGTTTTTGTGGGTTTGATCCATGAGGGGTCTATACCCATTTTGCGTACTGTGTCCTGATAAAGCAGGTTCAGGCTGCTACCGCCATCCATAAGGACTCGAGTGAGGTGGGAATCCATCAATGATTGGGTCTAGGACCAGTGCGGCAAATCCGCCATGACGGATACTACTGGGATGGTCCCTGCGATCGAAGGTGATCGGACAGGAGGACCAAGGGTTGAATTTTGGGGCGACTGGCTCCAACGCATATACGTCCCTGAGCGCACGCTTCCGCTCCCTCTTGGGGATGTGGGTCGTGTATATCATGTTCACCGTCCGCACATGCAGGGGAACCTCTTCTGCCCTCCGGTGTGCGGCTGCCGGGGCTGCTCCTCGTCATTGCTATGCGGACCCTTGTCCTTGTTTTCGGCAATTAACTTGCCGGCCTGCATGAACACCCAACAATCCCTGTTGGTGTGATTGGCTGGCTTGTTTGGGGTGCCGTGTATTTGACACGAGCAATCGAGTATACGATCCAAGCTGGCCGGGCCCGGCGTACTTTGTTTGAATGGCTTTTTCCACTGATCAGGTTTAGAGCCTTTGAATCCGGCATTAACTGCCGTATCCTCAATATTTTCGCTGTTAATGCGGTGCTTATGTTTGTTGCGACGTGACCTGCTATTGCCGTCCTTGGTATCTGAGGTACCATGGTTCTTTGATATGTTATTACTGCGAGCCAGCTAGCTGTCTTCTCCCGCACAAAAGCGGGTCATGAGTGTCGTGAGAGCTGCCATAGATTTCGGCTTTTCCTGACCAAGGTGCCGGGCTAGCCACTCGTCTTGGATGTTGTGTTTGAAAGCCGCTAAGGCCTTCGCATCCGGATAGTCGACGATTTGATTTTTCTTCGTAAGGAACCGAGTCCAGAATTGCCCGGCCGACTCTTCTGGCTGCTGAATTATGTGGCTCAAGTCATCGGCGTCTGGTGGTCGCACGTAAGTGCCCTGAAAGTTGTCGAGGAATGCGGCTTCCAGATCTTCCCAACAGCTAATGGAGTCCACTGGCAAGCTGTTAAGCCAATGCCGCGCTGGTCTTTTGAGCTTTAGTGGGAGGTATTTGATGGCGTGTAAGTCGTCACCGTGGGCCATGTGGATGTGGAGGAGGAAATCTTCAATCCATACTGTGGGATCTGTTGTGCCGTCGTATGATTCAATATTTACAGGTTTGAAACCTTCTGGGAATTGATGTTCCATTACTTCCTCTGTGAAGCATAAGGGGTGTGCGGCGCCTCTGTATTGGGCTATATCGCGACGCAGCTTGAATGGGTCTTGCCCGCTGTATTCGGCCTGGCCGGATTTGCTTTTACTGTATCCGGCGTGAGGTTTATCGTCTCGTAGAGTGGTGCGCTGTCATGATCCGTAGATCGATCTTGCATGCTTTGCTTTGTCCTCCAATATGTCTCACAGGTCTGGCATATCGCCCCATGCCTTTTTATTTGAATGGCGTCGGGGTGGAGGCTGAGCTTTTGGCTGGGATGCCTCTCTATCGCGGCCACGAGGTGGCCGATCAGTCGTATCATACACTTCTTCCTCCAGTCGGGGTAGTAACATGCACTTTGGGTAATTCTTGGAGGGGCGCTCGAGTTTATATTCCTCGGCCGCGAGGACTTCAGTCCATCTGTCAGCTAGCAGATCTTGATCAGCTTGAAGCTGCTGTTGCTTTTTCTTGAGGCTATTTGCCGTGGCCATAAGCCGACGCTTGAAGCGCTCTTGTTCGACGGGATCGTCTGGTACGGCGAATTCACTGTCACCGAGGCTTGCCTCATCTTCGGAGAGGGGCATGTAATTGTCACCCTCCTCCTCTCCATCTGCCGCTCTCTCAGGAGAGCTGGCTCCTTCATCCTCCTGCTCCAAATCTTGCTGGAGGGGATTGTTGTTGTCTTCGGCACTATCCGGAGTGTTATTATCTCCTGTGCCGGTATCACCACTTTTGCTTTGGCGGGACTTAGAGCGGCGCCGCTGATGTCGGCGCTTGGGTTGCTTCTTGGAGGGGTCATCCTCCGCTATCTCGTCGCCATTGCCTTCGTTGGGTGTATCCACCATGTATATGTCATATGACGAGGTGGCTTTCCAGTGCCCTATAGGTGCTGGTTCATGTTCGTCTCCTACATCGTCGTCCATACCGTCGATGTCTTCGGAGTCGAAGTCGAGCATGTCGGTTAAATCATCGACAGTGGCTACGAAGTGGGTGGTGGGTGGGCGTCGAATTTCCTCGTCGTCCGCATCCCAATCCTGTTGGCCATAGTCCGGCTAGGGCTCTCCTGACAAAGAGAGAGACCTTAGTGAATTCAGAATGTCGCTGAAGGGCGAGTGCTTAAAGATATCCGCGGCGGTGAATTCCATGATCGGCGCCCAATCGGATTCGATTGGCAGGGGCGCGGATGGTTCGGAGTCCGGAAAAGAGTCCGACACCTTGGAGTCACGGGCTGCACAGAGGGTTAGGCTGGTGTTCGGCTCGATCACCGTTGAGACTGTAGCCCCTGAGGCGGTGTCTAACCACCCGTCCTCGATTGGCGTAGTTGGCTCCGAGCTAAGGGTCGGAGCTGATGAGGGCGCGGCCTTTGGGGTACTGCTCGGCGGCAGAGCTAGGTCATACCCATCGTGACAGTGCGGCGCGCCCAGCTGTGGCTCGAATCCGTCGAGGATCAATTCTCCATGGATGTTGGCCGTGTAGTTCAAACTTCCAAATCTGACGCGACGGCTAGGGGCATAGCTTTCAATCTGCTCCAGATGGCCAAGCGAATTAGCCCACAGTGCAAAGCCACCGAATACGAAGATCTGTCCTGGGAGAAAAGTCTCACCCTGGACCGTATCGCTATCGATGATAGTAGGAGCCATCAAGCCTAACAGCGATGACATAGAGGAACTCTCAATGAAAGCACCAATGTCGGTGTCAAAACCGGCGGATCTCGGGTAGGGGGTCCCGAACTGTGCGCCTAGGCCAGATGGTAACAGGAGGCAGGGGACACAATGTTTTACACAGGTTCAGGCCCTCTTGATGTAGGTAAAACCCTACGTCCTGCTTGATTGATATTGATGATATGGGTAGTACAAGAGTAGATCTACCACGAGATCAGAGAGGCTAAACCCTAGAAGCTAGCCTATGGTATGATTGTATGTTGTGATTGTTGTCCTACGGACTAAAACCCTTCGGGTTATATAGACACCGAAGAGGGTTAGGGTTACACAAGGTCGGTTACAAAGGAGGAGATATCCATATCCGTATTGCCTAGCTTGCCTTCCACGCCAAGTAGAGTCCCATCCGGACATGAGATGAAGTCTTCAATCTTGTATCTTCATAGTCCAACAGTCCGGCCAAAGGATATAGTCCGGCTGTCCGGAGATCCCCTAATCCAGGACTCCCTCAATCTTGATCTTTTACTTTCTTGGGGTTCCACGACCCTTTGGGATTCCCCTTGAACTTCCCTTGAGTCACGGCTAAGGCTTCACCAGGAGCGGCTGGCTCGGCTTTGCGCTTCTGCTTCCGACTGGAGTTTCCTCCTCCGGTTTCGTGGGAGACTGTTTTGTGCTTGCCACTCCGGAGTCGGTCTTCTTCTTCACCGTTGGCGTACTTTGTGGCAATTTCCATCATCCAAGTCAGATTCAACTCTCGATATTTGATGCCTTCTTTAAAGGCACAAATTGCCTAAAGATTAGACACATTCTCCACCGTGTGGTGCAATGTGATCCATCTCTGGATATAATCCCTCAAAGTTTCATTCAGTTTCTGAACGCAACACTGTAATTCTGTCGACCCTGCTGGCCGCTTGCAAGTACCTTCAAATGTCCTAACAAATACTCGAGCAAGATATTCCCAAGTATAAATACTACCATATGCTAACTGATTCAGCCATGCTTTGGCCGAGCCCTCCAACATCAGAGGAAGGTGTTTCATGGCCACTTCATCATTGCCACCACCAATTTGAACAGCCACTCGGTAGTCTTCAATCTAAGTGTCAGGCTTGGACTCACCAGTGAACTTACTGACTCCAGTTGCCAACCTGAAGTTGGGGGGAATCACTACAGCCCTGGTGGCTCTGCTGAAGCACTCCGGACCTGAGACATGCACTCTGCTGCAGGTTGGTAGATCTCTATCATGACCTTCTCGGTGAGCTCTGTTTCTGTCGACCAAGCCCTAAACGAGAATAGATCTCGCATCAAAGCCTGACTCTCTAGGGTCGACTGGAATCCCTCGCCCAACACTGTGAGGGCGCCTGTCATCATGTTGCCGAGGCACATATGACCCACTCCTTGGGGGAGGTGTGGGCACTCGACGACTATCATCGCGATCGGTTCGGTGATCATACTGTTAACGGTTTCTGTACTGATCTCGTCGATCTCCATGTCCCTCACGCCTCGGGGGCGATCTTGGGCTGTGAGCCGACTAGACTGTGTCTGCAACCACGGATCTGCTGTGAATCCTATTCCATGACTGAGATACTACTGTGTTCTACTCACCCGCGGCTCGGAGCAAGGCCCGGATCTACACCAAACCCCGACCAGCTTCTGACTGGGAAGGTTGAATTGACTCTGCTATTCGGGCCGCAACTGCGAGATTCTGGATTGGAGTTCGGTATACCTGAGTCGGAGGCGGAAAAAGTTGACGTCGACTGGATTCGGGAGCACGCTGCCGAGCACGCTCGTCAAGTGTGCGCTGGAGCCGACCGATACTGGGTCGACGACTGCCGCAGGAGGACGCCGCGGACGCACGCGCAAAAGTGCGTTGCCCCGCGAACGGGGAGTGCGTCGACGTCGAGTGGAGCCTCCTGAAGCCAAGCGGAGTCTTCGGAGACAAACACGAGCGCGCCGAGACGGATCTCGCGGCCCTCAGCCAAACCTCCGCCTGAAACCATGATGAAGGGGATCGGAAAAATTGCAACTTCTCCAACAAGTCGCTAAGGCACCGGCCCCACGGTGGGCGCCAACTGTCGTGGTTCTAAGTCTAACAGTAGAATGGGGGGTAGGAATGTAGAGGCAAGATCTTAGCTATGGAGGGGTTGTACTCAGGAGTTTTACGAGTTCAGGCCCTTCTCGGAGGAAGTAACAGCCCTACCTCTCGGAGCCCGGAGGCGGTCGACTGGATTATATGCGTGTGTGTTACAAAAAGTGCGAACCCTTGTGCCTGTGGAGGGGGGTGTCTTATATAGAGTGCGCCAAGACCCCAGCTAGCCCACGTCACAGAGGGTTTAAGTTACATAAAAGATGGGGGCATTGCTGGTAACGCCTGCAATAAAGATACATAATGACCATTAAAGCTATGACTTAATTCTCGACCGTTGCAGAGTGGAGTGGCTCTAGATCTTCTGGTAGTCGAGTGATTATGTGTACAGTCGAGTGTCTTCAGGATTGTCGAGTGGAACATAACTTCATGGTCGAGTGGATGATGATTTTTCTTCGAATGTTCCTGGCACCTTTAGGGATGTCCTTGGGGAGGGTATCTTGAACAGATCCATGACCCTACCCTAGGTACATAGCTTCATCAGGCCGCGCCCCCACCCCTTGTCCAATTCGGTTTGGGCAGGGGGGAGGCGCGCGCCACCTCTTGGCCCTTCCCCCTCTCTCCACTAAAGCCCAATATGGCCCATTACTTCTCCCGGTGAATTCCCGTAACTCCATGGGACTCCGAAAAATACCCGAATCACTCGGAACCTTTCCGATGTCCGAATTTAGCCTTTCAATATATCGATATTTATGTCTCGACCATTTCGAGACTCCTCATCATGTCCGTGATCTCATCCGGGACTCTAAACAACCTTCAGTACATCAAATCACATAACTCATAATACCAATCGTCATCGAACATTAAGCGTGCGGACCCTACGGGTTCGAGAACTATGTAGACATGACCGAGACTCATCTCCGGTCAATAACCAATAGCGGAACCTGGATGCTCATATTGGTTCCTACATATTCTATGAAGATCTTTATCAGTCAAACCGCATAACAACATACGTTGTTCCCTTTGTCATCGGTATGTTACTTGCCCGAGATTCGATCATCGGTATCATCATACCTAGTTCAATCTCGTTACCGGAAAGTCTCTTTACTCGTTCCGTAATGCAACATCCCGCAGCTAACTCATTAGTCACATTGCTTGCAAGGCTTATAGTGATGTGCATTACCGAGAGGGCTCAGAGATACCTCTCCGACAATCGGAGTGACAAATCCTAATCTCGATCTATGCCAACTCAAAAAACACCATCGGAGACACAGGTAGAGCATCTTTATAGTCACCCAGTTACGTTGTGACGTTTCATAGCACACTAAGTGTTCCTCCGGTATTCAGGAGTTGCATAATCTCATAGTCATAGGAACATGTATAAGTCATGAAGAAAGCAATAGCAATAAACTAAACGATCATTATGCTAAGCTAACGGATGGGTCTTGTCCATCACATCATTCTCTAATGATGTGATCCCGTTTATCAAATGACAACACATGTCCATGGCTAGGAAACTAAACCATCTTTGATTAACGAGCTAGTCAAGTAGAGGCATACTAGGGACACTCTGTTTGTCTACGTATTCACACATGTACTATGTTTCCGGTTAATACAATTCTAGCATGAATAATAAACATTTATCATGATGTAAGAAAATACAAATAGCAACCTTATTATTGCCTCTAGGGCATATTTCCTTCAGTCTCCCACTTGCACCGAACCGGCACTAAAGGGCCTTGCGAACAGGTGCTATTGCCCGGTTCTGCACTAGTGTTTAACACCAATAATTCACATCTTTATGTGATTAGTTCATATCTCCATGTGACTAATACCCAAAGGGTTTACTGGAGTCAATAATCTAGTTCACATCGCTGTGTGATTAACACCCAAAGAGTGATCATGTTTTGCTTGTGAGATAAATTTAGTCAACGGGTCTGCCACATTCAGAGTTGTATGTATTTTGCAAATTTTCTATGTCTACAATACTCTACACGGAGCTACTCTAGCTAATTGCTCCCACTTTCAATATGTATCTAGATCGAGACTTAGAGTCATGTAGATCAGTGTCAAAAGCTTGCATCGACGTAACTCTTTACGACGAACTCTTTATCACCTCCATAACGGAGAAATATTTCCTTAGTCCTCTAAGGATAATTTTGACCGTTGTCCAGTGATCTACTCCTAGATCACTATTGTACTCCCTTGCCAAAATCATGCTAAGGTATACAATAGGTCTGGTACACAGCATACCATACTTCATAGAACCTATGACCGAGGCATATGGAATGACTGTTCATTCTCTTTCTATTTTCTACTGTGGTCGGGTTTTGAGTCTTTACTCAACTTCACACCTTGCAACACAGGCAAGAACTCCTTCTTTCACTGTTCCATTTTGAACTACTTCAAAATATTGTCAAGGTATGTACTCATTGAAAAATATATCAAGCGTCTTGATCTATCTCTATAAATCTTGATGCTCAATATATAAGTAGCTTCACCGAGGTCTTTCTTTGAAAAACTCCTTTCAAACACTCCTTTATGCTTTCTAGAAAATTCAACATCATTTCCAATCAACAATATGTCATTCACATATACTTACAAGAAAGGCTGTAGTGCTCCCACTCACTTTGTTGTAAACACATGCTTCACCACAAGTCTGTATAAAACTATATGCTTTGATCAACTTATCAAAGCATATATTCCAACTCCGAGATGCTTGCACCAGTCCATAGATGGATCGCTGGAGCTTGCACATTTTATTAGCACCTTTAGGATTGACAAAACCTTCTTGTTGCATCATATACAACTCTTCTTTAAGAAAACCATTAAGGAATGTAGTTTTGACATCCATTTACCATATTTCAAAAAATGTGGCAATTGCTAAAATGATTTGGATAGACTTTAAGCATCGATACAAGTGAGAAAAACTCATCGTGGCCAACATCTTGAATTTGTCAAAAACCTGTTCAACCAGTCGAGCTTAGTATATAGTAACACTACTATCAGCGTCCGTCTTCCTCTTGAAGATCCATTTATTCTCAATGGCTTGCCGATCATCGGGCAAGTCCACTGATACGTCTCCAAGATATCTATAATTTTTGATTGTTCCATGCTATTATATTATCAACCTTGTATGTTTTATATGCATTTATATGCTATTTTATATGATTTTTGGGACTAACCAATTAATCTAGAGCACAGTGCCAGTTTCTGTTTTTTCCTTGTTTTTGAGTATCGCAGAAAAGGAAATCCAAATGGAGTCCAATTGACCTGAAATTTCATGGAGATCATTTTTGGACCAGAAGAAGCCCACGGAGTATCGGAGATGGGCCAGAAGAGTCCCGAGGCACCCACGAGGGTGGGGGCGCGCCCCCTACCCCGTGGCTGCCTCGGGGACCCCCCTGACTTGTTCCCGACTCCAACACCTCTTATATAACCCCAAACTTATAGAAAGAAACCTAGATCGGGAGTTCCGCCGTCACAAGCCTTCGCAGCCATCGAAAACCAATCTAGACCCGTTCCGGCACCCTATCGGAGGGGGAAATCCCTCTCCAATGGCCATCTTCATCAGCCCGACGCTCTCCATGACGAGGAGGGAGTAGTTCACCCTCGGGGCTAAGGGTATGTACTAGTAGCTATGTGTTTGATCACTCTCTCTCTCTCTCTCTCTCTCGTGTTCTTGATTTGGAACGATCTTGTTGTATCGCGAGCTTTGCTATTATAGTTGGATCTTATGATGTTTCTCCCCCTCTAGTCTCTTGTGATGGATTGAGTTTTCCCTTTGAAGTTATCTTATCGGATTAAATCTTTAAGGATTTGAGAATACTTGATGTATGTCTTGCATGTGGTTATATGTGGTGACAATGGGATATCACGTGAACCACTTGATGTATGTTTTGGTGATCAACTTGCGAGTTCCATGACCTCGTGAACTTATGCATAGGGGTTGGCACACGTTTTCGTCTTGACTCTCCGGTAGAAACTTTGGGGCACTCTTTGAAGTTCTTTGTGTTGGTTGAATAGATGAATCTGAGATTGTGTGATGCATATCATATAATCATAGCCACGGATAATTGAGGTGACATTGGAGAATCTAGGTGACATTAGGGTTTTGGTTGATTTGTGTCTTTAGGTGTTATTCTAGTACGGACTCTTGAATAGATCGATTAGAAAGAATAACTATGAGGTGGTTTCGTACCCTACAATAATCTCTTCGATGGTTCTCCGCTATTAGTGACTTATGAGTGACTCTTTGTTGCATGTTGAGGGATAGTTATATGATCCAATTATGTTATTATTGTTGAGAGAACTTGCACTAGTGAAAGTATGAACCCTAGGCCTTGTTTCAACGCATTGCAATACCGTTTGTGCTCACTTTCATCATTAGTTACCTTGCTGTTTTTATATTTTCAGATTATAAAAACCTATATCTACCATCCATATTGCAGTTGTATCACCATCTCTTTGCTGAACTAGTGCACCTATACAATTTACCATTGTATTGGGTGTGTTGGGGACACAAGAGACTCTTTGCTATTTGGATGCAGGGTTGTTTGAGAGAGACCATCTTTATCCTACGCCACCCACGTACTGATAAACCTTAGGTCATCCACTTGAGGGAAATTTGCTGCTGTCCTACAAACCTCTACACTTGGAAGCCCAACAACGTCTACAAGAAGAAGGTTGTGTAGTAGACATCATCCACCAAAGTACACACTTCGTTCTCATATATGGATTATATCTCAGATTTCATGGCCTCAAGCCATCTGTCGGAATCTGGGCTCATTATCGCTTCCTCATAGTTCGTAGGTTCATCATGGTCTAGCAACATGACTTCCAGAACAGAATTACCGTACCACTCTGGTGCGGATCGTACTCTGGTTGACCTACAAGGCTCGGTAGTAACTTGATCTGAAGTTTCATGATCATCATCATTAACTTCCTCACTAATAGGTGTAGGCATCACTGGAACTGATTTCAGTGATGAACTATTTTCCAATTCGAGAGAATGTACAATTACCTCATCAAGTTCTACTTTCCTCCCACTCACTTCTTTCGAGAGAAACTCCTTCTCTAGAAAGGATCCACTCTTAGCAACAAAGATCTTGCCTTCAGATCTGTGATAGAAGGTGTACCCAACATATTCTTTTGGGTATCCTATGAAGACGCACTTCTCCGATGTGGGTTTGAGCTTATCAAGCTGAAATATTTTCACATAAGCATTGCAACACCAAACTTTACGACAGCTTAGGTTTCTTGACAAACCATAGTTCATATGGTGTCGTCTCAACGGATTTAGATGGTACCCTATTTAACGTGAATGCAGTTGTCTCCAATGCATAACCCCAAAACGATAGTGGTAAATCGGTAAGAGACATCATAGATCGCACCATATCTAGTAAAGTACGGTTACGACGTTCCGACACACCATTATGCTGTGGTGTTCTAGGTGGCTTGAGTTGTGAAACTATTCGACATTGTTTCAACTGAAGGCCAAACTCGTAACTCAAATATTTCGCCTCCGCGATCAGATCGTAGAAATTTTATTTTCTTTTTACAATGATTCTCCACTTCACTTTGAAATTCTTTGAACTTTTCAAATGTTTCAGACTTGTGTTTCATTAAGTGGATATACTCATATCTGCTCAAATCATCTATGATGGTCAGAAAACAACGATACCCGCCGCGAGCCTCAACACTCATCGGACCGCATACATCGGTATGTATTATTTCTAATAAGTCTGTTGCTCGTTCCATTGTTCTAGAGAACGGAGTTTCAGTCATCTTGCCCATGAGGTATGGTTCGCAAGCATCAAGTGATTCATAATCAAGTGATTCCAAAAGCCCATCAACATGGAGTTTCTTTATGTGCTTTACACCAATATGACCTAAACGACAGTGCCACAAATAAGTTGCACTATGATTATTAATTTTGCATCTTTTGGCTTCAATATTATGAATATGTGTATCACTACGATCGAGATTCAATAAACCATTCACCTTGGGTGTATGACCGCAAAAGGTTTTATTCACCGTATTACAATAAACATGTCCAATCATATTATGCTCAAGGCAAACACCAAATAACATTTATTTTAGGTTCAACACTAATCCCGAAGGTAAAGGGAATGTGCGATGGTGATCTTATCAACACTACTAGGGAAAACCCTAGTAGTAGCGCGGGTTTAATGCCCTCTAGTAGCGCGGGCAGCCGCGCTACTAATAAGGCGCTACAGCTATTACTTGGCAGTAGCGCGTGTGACACGCGCTACTGCTAAGACACATAGCCGCATCGCTTGTCGACTACCGCGCTGCTGCTAATCTAGCTAGTAGCAGCGTGTTTACTATCCATCGCTACTAGTATTCTTTTTTATTTTTTATTTTTAGTGTATTTATACACCGTTATACAAATTTTGGTACAATACTAATTATGAGGTTTATATCATTATGTCCATAACAGTGTGTCAAATGAAGGTGGATTAAGTTCAAGTGGAGGCAATATATGGTGCATGTCAAAAGTATACTACTAATCCAAACTTGATCTAGTTTGGACTAGTAGTACTTTCGATGTGCACCACATGTTGCCTCCACTTGAATCTAATCCGCCAGCACAAGCTATTTAATCATCATCATAGTCATTACCACCAACAATATTTATTTAATCATCATAGTCATAGTGTATCACATCATCATCTTCAAACTCATTCTAGCTAGCTAATCACCACCAACACTAGCTGCGGTAGCTATCTAATCACCACCAACACTAGCTAATAATAATCATCATAATCATTACCACCAACACTAGCTATTTAATCATCATAGTCATAGTGTAGCACATCATCATCTTCAAACTCATTTCTAGCTAGCTAATCACTCCTGCTGCTCTCTCTAGCATGAATTCAATATATGTTATAGGACTCATACTGACAAGATCATTCAATAAGCAAAACCAAATCGTAACATAAATAAGTATTCTAATTAGCATGCATTCAATAAGCAAAAGTAAATCATCTCATGCGTCCGTACATCGTCAAATATTATCACTAATACATCCCGAATAGTATCATACATATAACATCACTAATACAACTAAAACCCTAGTGCACGACGGGTATCGGCGCGGGCGGTGGATACCCACAAAGAAGGAACCATCACAGGATCATAGCTCCAGTGAGATCCCTAGAGAACCTGCTAGGTATTGGAGAACCTGTGCTCCAACGCAAACAAGTAGCGACGGACATGCGCATCCTCCTCACTAACACGGTGACGCACCACCTCTGCGGGGTCCTCGAGCCTCTGGACCATCACTGGCCCACGCGACCGCCACCAAAGAAGGTTCGGGTCAACGACGGGCTGACTCCTCACCAACCTACGCCCCCGGTAGGTAGCGCCTCCCAGTACCACCCCGGCGGAGCCCAGTCCCAGACATGGCCCATCTGGTGATGCAGGTGTCCTCCGCTGACTCGACGACGAGGATGCGGGATAGGCATTGTCGACGTCGATGCGGGAATAATTGCTTTAACTAAACAAATTAACAACAAATGTGACATGTTCAACTAGTTCTATTAATTAAACTAGTTCTTACGATTAAATCTAGTCAATTAATTCTATACCTAATAAAATGAATAATGACATAAAAAGGCTTATGCTTTGTAGGAATGTTGACTCCTTCCCGGTGCGGCAAATCCCGGGCACTCGATATGTCCTAGTTTGTAGCACAAGTAATGCCGAAATTCACGGAAAATTTCAGCATGACTTTTACTAAAAAGTGGACAAATCGAGAACCTAAAATTTGCCAGAATGGAAATGAATCAACATTCCGGCAAAACATAGGCCACTCGACATCATTCCCTGGAAATAACAAAGCCACTTGGGCACAATCGAACCACTTCAATAATGGAATATGCAAATGAACATCAATGACATATATCATATAACAACAATCTTGTTTTTTGTTTACATAGCAACAATTAGTTTAACCAAGTTTTTGAAAGAAAAACAATTCTGTTTTTTGTTTGTAGGTAAATGCCATAGCTACTGTTTTTTATTTATAGCTAAATGCTATTGTTTTTTGTTTATAGCTAAATGCTACTGTTTTCTATAGCTAAATGCTATTGGTTTTTATTTATAGATAAATGCTATTGTTTAATTTATAGATAAATGATGCTATTTTTTATTTATAGCTAATGTATATACCCTCTGTTAATGCCCTAGCTAAATGCTATTATTTATATACCCTCTGTTAATTTAAAGCTAAATGGAATTACTGTTTAGGCATTTTCATAAAAAATTGCCCTAGATAATTTCCTAAAAATCTATTTTTTTCCTTGATGCTAAAAAAATTCCTACTGTCCTAAACAAATCTAGGGTTCATATGAAAACCTAGGGTTCATATGAACATCATCACAGCAGCAACATATATATGAACACATCTAGCTAGGGTTCATATGAACAAATATATATGAACAAATCATCACAACATAGAGCAGAGAGAGAGGAGGGTAGGGGAGAGGAGAGGCAGAGCCTTACGGTGAATGCGTCGAGGGAGGGGTAGGCGGTGTCGAGGTCGGTCTCGGGGCTCAGGTGCGCGGCAGAGGATGGCGTTGAGGTCGGGGTCGCGGGAGGCGTCGAGGTCGGGGGCGGCGTCGAGGTCGGGGTCGGGGGCGGCGTCGAGGGTGTGCGGCGGGCGGCGGCGGTGGTGAGGTTGAGGGCGGCAGAGGTGAGGTCGAGAGCGGTAGGACGACGACGGCGATGGAGCAGTTGGGGGAGAGGGGGAAGTGGAGGGGAAGGACTTAGTGAAATTTTGAGCCCGCGCAGCCGGGGGTTAAGTCAAACTAGCAGCAGCGCTTTTGGCTGGAACGCGCTATAGCTAAGTTAGCTATAGCGTGTTAAGCAAAACGCGCTACAGTTATTCCTTTCTGTTTTATAATATCAGTAGCGCTTTGCCTGAAAAAATGCTACTGCTAAGTCTAAGCATGTAAAAACTTCAAAAATATACATTGGTCATCACTGTCTTTTTGTGTAAAATCTAAATAGTCAACATGAACCTCACAGTACCTGTATAGGCACTAGTGAAGATTCATATTGCAGCCACAAATCCTACACATATAGTTCAATGAAGACCAAGTGCTCGAGATAGTTTGAGAAGTAACATATTTAAGGTGGTAAACACCTCGTTCGCATAGCAGTATGGGACTAAACTTAATTAGGTGCAATACTTAGCAGCAGCATGTTTTGAAGAAAAACGTTGCGACTAGTACTTTAGCAGTAGCGCGTCCTTGGAAGGGCGCTACTACTGTATCTAGGCGGGGGACTATGCTGTGGCAATTATAGTAGTAGCGCTTGTTTCACCTAGACCGCTACTGCTACCATGCTATTAGTAGCGCAGTTTCTTCAAGCTCGCTACTGCTAAATAGCAGTAGCATCTGTTTTTAAATCGTGCTGCTGCTAAGATTCTGTGTATAAGGTTTTGCCTAGTAGTGCAACCTTGGAATCACTTCCAACACACATCGTCACCTCGCCCTCAACTGGTTTATGTTCATTTTGTAACTCCTGTTTCAAGTTACTAATCATAGCAACTGAACTAGTATCAAATACCCTGGGGTTACTATGAACACTAGTAAAGTACACATCAATAACATGTATATCAAATATAATTTTGTTCACTTGCCATCCTTCTTATCCGCCATGTAATTGGGGTAGTTCCGCTTCCAGTGACCATTCCCTTTGTAGTAGAAGCACTCAGTTCTAGGCTTACGTCTAGCTTTGGGCTTCTTCACGGGAGTGGCAACTGGCTTGCCATTCTTCTTGAAGTTCCCTTTCTTTCCCTTGCATTTTTACTTGAAACTAGTGGTCTTGTCAACCATCAATACTTGATGCTTTTTCTTGATTTCTACCTTCACCAATTTCAGCATCGCGAAGAGCTTGGGAATCGTTTCCGTTATCCCTTGCATATTATAGTTTATCACGAAGTTCTAGTAACTTGGTGATAGTGACTAGAGAACTCTATCAATCACTATCTTATCCGGAAGATTAACTCCCACTTGATTCAAGTGATTGTTGTAGTCAGACATTCTGAGCACATGCTCACTAGCTGAGCTATTCTCCTCCATCTTGTAGGCAAAGTACTTGTCGGAGGTCTCATACCTCTCGACTCTGGCATTAGTCTGAAATACCAATTTCAGCTCTTGGAACATCTTATATGCTCTGTGGCGTTCAAAACGTTTTTGAAGTCCTGGTTCTAAGCCGTAAAGCATGGCGCACTACACTATCAAGTAGTCATCATACCGAGCTTGCCAAACATTCATAACGTCTGCACCGGCTCCTACAATAGGTCCGTCACCTAGCGGTGCATCAAGGACATAATTCTTCTGTGCAGCAATGAGGATAATCCTCAGATCATGGATCCGCATCATTGCTACTAACATGTTTCAACATAGTTTTCTCTAAGAATATATCATAAATAAAACGGGGAAGCTATACGCGAGCAATTGATCTACAACATAGATATGCAAATACTATCAGGACTAAGTTCGTCATAAGTTTAAGTTCAATTAATCATATTACTTGAGAACTCCCACTTAGATAGACATCCCTCTAATCATCTAAGTGATCACGTGATCCATATCAACTAAACCATGTTCGATCATCACGTGAGATGTAGTAGCTTTCACTGGTGAACATCACTATGTTGATCATATCTACTATATGATTCAAGCTCGACCTTTCGGTGTCAGTGTTCCGAGGCCATATCTGCATATGCTAGGCTCGTCAAGTTTAACCCGAGTATTCTGCGTGTGCAAAACTGGCTTACACCCATTGTATGTGAACGTAGATCTTATCACACCCAATCATCACGTGGTGTCTCGGCACGACGAACTGTCACAACGGTGCATACTCAGGGAGAACACTTATACCTTGAAATTTTAGTAAGGCATTATCTCATAATGCTACTGTCATACTAAGAAAAATAGGATTCATAAAAGATAAACATCACATGCAATCAAAATATGTGACATGATATGGCCATCATCATCTGGTGCCTTTGATCTTCATCTCCAAAGTAACTCATGATCTCCATCATCACCGACATGACACCATGATCTCCATCATCTTGATCTTTATCAATGTGTCGTCACATGGTCGTGTCGCCAACTATTGCTTTGGCAACTATTGCTATCGCATAGCGATAAAGTAAAGCAGTTATATGGAACCTGCATCTTATGCAATAAAGAGACAACCATAAGGCTCCTGCCAGTTGCCGATAACTTTAAAACATGATCATCTTATACAACAATTTATATCTCATCATCTCTTGACCATTTCACATCACAACATGCCCTCCAAAAACAAGTTAGACGTCCTCTACTTTGTTGTTGCAAGTTTTACGTGGCTGCTACGGGCTTAGCAAGAACCATTCTTACCTACGGCAGAAAAACCACAACATGGTATAGTGATTGCTTTTTGATCTTCAGAAAGAACCCTATTCATTGAATCCGATTCAACTAAAGTTGGGGAAAACGACACCCGCCAGCCACCTATGTGCAAAGCACGTCGGTAGAACCAGTCTCATGAACGTCGGTCCGGGCCGCTTCATCCAACAATACCGCCGAATCAAGAAACAACTAGTGACGACAAGCAATATGTATATACCCACGCCCACAACTCCTTTGTGTTATACTCGTGCATATAACATCTACGCATAGACCTGGCTCGGATGCCACTATTGGGGAACGCAGTATTTCAAAAAAATTCCTACAATACGCAAGATCTATCTAGGAGATGCATAGCAATGAGAGGCGAGAGTGTGTCTACGTACCCTCATAGACCAATAGCGGAAGTGTTTAGTAACGCGGTTGATGTAGTCGAATGTCTTCGCGATCCAACCGATCCAAGTAGCAAACTCACGACACCTCCGCATTCAGCACACATTCAGGTCGATGACGAACCTCGATCTCTTGATCCAGTTGAGGCCGAAGGAGAGTTCCGCCAGCACGACGGAGTGGCGACGGTGATGATGAAGTTACCGGCGCAGGGCTTCGCCTAAGCACTACGATGATATGACCGAGGTGTGTAACTGTGCAGGGGGCCACCGCACACAGCTAAGACAAATCTTGGAGTGCCTTTGGGGTGCCCCCTGCCCACGTATATAAAGGAGGGAGGAGGAGGAGGCCGGCCTAGGAGGGGCGTGCCTGGTGTGGGGAATCCTACTAGGACTCCCAGTCCAAGTAGGATTCCCCTCCTCTTTCCTATTCGGAGTGGGAGAGAAGGAAAGAGAGGGAGAGGGAGAAGGAAAGGGGGCCGCGCCCCCACCCCTTGTCCAATTCGGTTTGGGCAGGGGGAGGCACACACCACCTCTTGGCTCTTCTCCCCTCTCTCCACTAAAGCCCAATAAGGCCCATTACTTCTCCCGGTGAATTCCCGTAACTCCCCGGTACTCCGGAAAATACCCGAATCACTCGGAACCTTTCCGATGTCCGCATATAGCCTTCCAATATATCGATCTTTACGCCTCGACCATTTCAAGACTCCTCTTCATGTCCGTGCTCTCATCCAGGACTCTGAACAACCTTTGGTACATAAAATCACATAACTCATAATACCAATCGTCATCGAACGTTAAGCGTGCGGACCCTACGGGTTCAAGAACTATGTAGACATAACCGAGACTCATCTCCGGTCAATAACCAATAGCGGAACCTGGATGCTCATATTGGTTCCTACATATTCTACGAAGATCTTTATCAGTCAAACCGCATTACAACATGTGTTGTTCCCTTTGTCATCGGTATGTTACTTGCCCGAGATTTGATTGTTGGTATCATCATACCTAGTTCAATCTCGTTACCGGCAAGTCTCTTTACGCGTTCCGTAATGCAACATCCCACAACTAACTCATTAGTCACATTGCTTGCAAGGCTTATAGTGATGTGCATTACCGAGAGGGCCCAGAGATACCTCTCCGACAATCAGAGTGACAAATCCTAATCTCGATCTATGCCAACTCAACAAACACCATCGGAGACACCTGTATAGCATCTTTATAGTCACCCAGTTATGTTGTGATGTTTGATAGCACACTAAGTGTTCCTCCGTTATTTGGGAGTTGCATAATCTCATAGTCATAGGAACATGTATAAGTCATGAAGAAAGCAATATCAATAAACTAAACGATCATTATGATAAGCTAACGGCTGGGTCTTGTCAATCACGTCATTCTCTAATGATGTGATCCGATTCATCAAATGACAACACATGTCCATGGCTAGGAAGCGTAACAATTTTTGATTAACGAGCTAGTCAAGTAGAGGCATACTAGGGACACTCTGTTTGTCTATGTATTCACACATGTACTAAGTGTCCGGTTAATACAATTCTAGCATGAATAATAAACATTTATCATGATGTAAGGAAATATAAATAACAACTTTATTATTGCCTCTAGGGAATATTTCCTTCAGTCTTCCACTTGCACTAGAGTCAATAATCTAGTTCCCATCGTCATGTGATTTAACACCAATAATTAATACCCAAAGGGTTTACTAGAGTAAATAATCTAGTTCACATCGCTGTGTGATTAACACCCAAAGAGTGATCATGTTTTTATTTTGAGAGAAATTTAGTCAATGGGTCTGCCACATTGAGAGTTGTATGTATTTTGCAAATTTTCTATGTCTACAATACTCTGCACGGAGCTACTCTAGCTAATTGCTCCCACTTTCAATATGTATCTAGATCGAGACTTAGAGTCATCTAGATCGGTGTCAAAAGCTTGCATTGATGTAACTCTTTACCACGAACTCTTTTATCACCTCCATAACCGAGAAATATTTCCTTAGTCCTCTAAGGATAATTTTGACCGCTGTCCAGTGATATACTCGTAGATCACTATTGTACTCCCTTGCCAAAACCATGCTAAGGTATACAATAGGTCTGGTACACATCATAGCATACTTTATAGAACCTATGAATGAGGCAAAGGGAATGACTATTCATTCTCTTCCTATTTTCTGCCGTGGTCGGGTTTTGAGTCTTTAGTCAACTTCACACCTTGCAACACAGGCAAGAACTCCTTCTTTGACTGTTCCATTTTGAACTACTTCAAAATCTTGTCAAGGTATGTACTCATTGACAAATATATCAAGCATCTTGATCTAGCTCTATAAATCTTGATGCTGAATATATAAGTAGCTTCACCGAGGTCTTTCTTTGAAAAACTCCTTTCAAACACTCCTTTATGCTTACCAGAAAATTCTACATCATTTCCGATCAACAATATGTCATTCACTTATACTTATCAGAAAGGCTGTAATGCTCCCACTCACTTTCTTGTAAATATAGGCTTCACCGCAAGTCTGTATAAAACCATATGCTTTGATCAACTTATCAAAGAATATATTCCAACTCCGAGATGCTTGCACCAGTCCATAGATGGATTGCTGGAGCTTGCACATTTTGTTAGCACCTTTAGGATTGACAAAACCTTGTTGTTGCATCATATACAACTCTTCTTTAAGAAAACCATTAAGGAATGTAGTTTTGACATCCATTTGCCAGATTTCATAAAATTTGGCAATTGCTAACATGATGCAGACAGTGTTTTAGCATCGATACGAGTGAGAAAAACTCATTGTGGCCAACATCTTGAATTTGTCAAAAACCCTTTTCGACAAGTCGAGCTTAGTAGATACTAATACTACTATCAGCGTCCGTCTTCCTCTTGATGATCCATTTATTCTCAATGGCTTGCCGATCATCAGGCAAGTCCACCAAAGTCCACACATTGTTCTCATATGTGGATTCTATCTCAGATTTCATGGCCTCATGCCATCTGTCGGAATCTGGGCTCATCATCGCTTCCTCATAGTTTGTAGGTTCATCATGGTCTAGCAACATGACTTCCAGAACAGGATTACCGTACCACTCTAGTGCGGACCGTACTCTAGTTCACCTACGAGGCTCGGTCGTAACTTGATCTGAAGTTTCATGATCATCATCATTAACTTCCTCACTAATTGGTGTATGCATCACTGGAACTGATTTCAATGATGAAATACTTTCCAATTCGAGAGAATGTACAATTACCTCATCAGGTTCTACTTTCCTCCCACTCACTTCTTTCGAGAGAAATTCCTTCTCTAGAAAGGATCCACTCTGAGCAACAAAGATCTTGCCTTCGGATCTGTGATAGAAGGTGTACCCAACATATTCTTTTGGGTATCCTATGAAGATGCACTTCTCCGATTTGGGTTTGTGCTTATCAGGCTGAAACTTTTTCACATAAGCATTGCAACCCCAAACTTTAAGAAACGACAGCTTAGCTTCCTTGAAACATCTTTATGATTTCCAAAACATTTCACTATTTATAGAAAGGTTCACAAATTTGAAAATTGTTCACAGAATATAAAATTAAAGGGAGAATGAGATAAAAAAATAAAGAAAATAAAAAATAGCTAGATTGAAAAGAAAAGAATAATGAAAAAAAGAAAAGAAAACAGGAAAATGAAAACGTAGGAAAAACCAAATAAAAAAGAAGTAAAATAAGAAAAACAGTTTGGGATGGTTCTAGAACCTTGCGTAAACCAGAAATGAGCTATGTTGGGCCGGCGAAACGTAGGCTCCGTGGAAGCAGGGGATGCGTGCGCGGTCACTAACCTGTGACCCGCGCGCCAAATAGGATTCCCATGGGAGCACCTATCTGATGATCAAATGGTCGAGCTAGTCAAATGGTCGAGCAAATGTATAGATTGGTCGCTCCTTGGGCCGGCCTAACTTGATGCATCCTAGATTGCTTCGCCCGGCCCGGAGTAATTGTCATTCACCAGATTACTCTTGTATCTTCTTCCGGTTGGTTTTTAACCGATTGTGGGATTTATTTTGATTGAAAATATAATAATCCAAGATTCAAAATGAATAGGTTTCCATAATTTTTTTAAATTGTTTAGGATGAAATGGTGTCGAGTTGTCGAAGATGAGCCTTCTTTGTTAGGGGTTTAGGGGCCATAGGTCTGCATCGCTATTCAATGCCCCTCTATTCCCTTATACAAGGCCACAAACTCAAATTATAGGTATCAAGGTAGAATTTAATGACTGCTTTGCAAGCTCAGTTTTATTTTCACTAACCGAGATTATTAATAAGCCCGCATGCATGCAAGGAAGGAATGAGAAGAAAGTAACACAATGTCATTATGACTACATGCATGCAAGTATTAAACAAGTTGGTAGTATGAGAAAACATCATTAATTTTTGCCTCAATTACAGTTAGTGGCCTTGTATAGATGCAAAATGTATTTTTCATAATGGCCTTGTATAAGGGAATGTAGGGAGTATGTGTTGACTTTTAGTCTGATGGTGCTCCTTTTGCAAGAGATGTTCTAGGAGCAAGGATCGTATCTGCTGCCATACGAGGCCATCCTTTTTCTTCTCCTCCTCTAAGACCTTGGTAAAGTGGTGGTGGGGGGGGGGTCATTGCGCTCCTCGTATCTTCGTTTGAGACTTTGCTAATGCAAGAAGGGCGGAGTAACAACCATCACCGATAGTCAAAATGCCAGTGAGGGACTGCCCATCATATATACCACCAGTTGAGAGATGAGAGTTATTGAAGGGAGCCTTGACGGACTGAAATTCATCCCACGTGCTAAACAAGTGAGCCTTCTAGGTTAGGGGTTTGGGGGAAGGATGAGCGTCATTTTTTGATGTCAATAAACCAGAAGAAAATTATGCTTTGTTGTCCAATACCTATGTTATCTTTCCTTTCGTGACACAATTTTCGTTAATGAATTATTAGGTCTTAGCATTGACCTTGAGGACATGGCATTACCCGATGATTTCCTTCACTTTAGGGTTAACTCCCTGGCCAAGGAGGTGGATCGCATGACGCATGTCATGGACCAGCATATGCTAGTGAGAACTAGCCATTCTACTTCAAACAAACCCACAACTCCTTGCAGAGAATCATGCAGTCTACGAGTCCCTCAAGGATGAGTGAAAGACCAAGGGCATTCAGCAGATGATGGTTTGCCTGTGTGCCAAGCAGTAGAAGTTTTTCAACAAGCTCAACAAGAAAGATGTGTCAACTAAGGTTAGCAATGACCGGACCCCGTCGAGTTCGCCGATTATCCACTGGGAGATGCCCACCTAGTCTGACTCCACGATCACCGACTTCAACAACTACGACTTTGAGTAGATCTCCATTCTTGGAGTAGCCAAGTTAGATATTTGATGTGGATTTAGTGAATGTAGCTACTAATGTTTAATCAGAGTTGAACTTGAGTATAACTTCTGATGCTTTTGGGTATATGAATCATTCATGCGTACATTGCTTATGTTCCATTTGTTCTTCTAGCCTTGCATTGCTTCTCCTACTTATCAAATCTTGTTCTTCTGTCTTGGTAGATGAAGTGATGTGTGGCATACATTGGGAGGTGCACATGACTATGCAATTCATGGCAGACATGCCATGAACAGGTGTCTGGTTACAACATCTCATTTCCACTACTAGAAAAACCCCTACTAATGGCGCACCTAATATGGCCATTAATGGCGCATCTGTGGTGCGCCATTAACAGCACGCCATTAGTAATTTTTACTAGTGGCGCACCACCTGGTGCGCCATTAGTATCTGGTATACTAATGGCGCACCGTGGGTGCGCCATTAGTATAGGCCAGCGTGCGCCATTAGTATGCCTCCCAGGGGCCATGTATACCCAGGTGCTTTAGCATACTAATGGCGCACCACCACTGGATGCGCCATTAGTAACCGCGGCATACTAATGGCGCACTACCCAGTGATGCGCCATTAGTATGAATATTAGGTTTTTTTTATCTTTTTATTTTCTGTTTTTTGCACAGGTTACAAAATGTATAGTTTGACAAAATATAGACAGCACACATCAACAACAGATTCATCGAATACAATAGAAGATTAGTCTTTGAATACAATTCATCATATTAGTCTCCGAATACAATTCATCATATTAGTCTCCGAATTAAAAAGACCGAACAAAGATAGAACATTATATTACAAGTCTCGAGACCGCGAGTAGCGAGTTTGTCTTCACATTACAAGTCGATATCGATCATCTAAACTACCATCACATAGAAGAGAGCTGCGGTCACCACGATGAGCATCATCACGATGAAACTCGTCTTCATCCGGTTCCTCCAACGCTCCCTCCCCTCTCCCGCTAGATAGCGGGCGTATCTAGATTCGGCCTCGGCCCTAGTGGTGTACCCTTTGTAACTGTTACCGCTGAATCGGTGAACCTGTCTCCGACACTCCTCCCAGTCATCGTAGACTCCGGGAACCTTACCCTTGTACACGACATACGTCGGCATCGCTATGCACTAGCCAAACGAAACGTTAGTACTAATTCACAGACAATACATAAGCAATATATAATTATGCAACAGAACGATCGGAAGAGAAAAGGAAGACATTAATAGCATCGATTACATCTAAGTTGAACGACTCTCGAAACCAAAGAGACATACTACAAGTTCATTAAAGTTTAATTACAACATGAGCCAATCGATGTTTCAGAACTAGACAACTCGACTCAAGGGACCGGAGCGTGGATGAAGCCGCCGTCTATCGTGGGAGTCATGAAAGAACGGGCGTTGTCATCCTGCATTTGTAGCATTGTGTCGATGTCACTGTTGGACGGTTGATTTCTGAGGTGGAACTGCCCCGAGGTACGAAGGACATCTTGATGGATGATTTCCGCAAACTCTGACTGGATGCGAAAGAATTCTTGTCGGAGGTCCGCGTCCTGGATTGCCGACACGCTCGCGGCCCAATCTTTGAGTTTACTCGGTAGCAGAAGTTGATGATGGTCCCGTACGATCGCCCGCATGTGATGGATGGCGTAGTAGGCACCCTTCTGACCGCCAGGCGGCTGCTTGACGCAGCAGAACGTCGTATTGTGGGAGAACACGTGCTTGCCGTACTTATGAATAGGCCTGGTGAAGGTGCCTCCAGATTGGGCGTAGCCGGGGAGAACATCATCAAGAACCTTCTTGACATTTGTGTAGTCTATGTTCGACTGACAGTTCGGGTCGAAATACGTGGCCATGGAATATTTGGGGCTTAGGAGGATGAGCGTGCAACGTGTGTCACTGCAGAAAACACGGAATGTTAAAAGAAAAACGATCGAAAAGTAAGAACTCATATGTTACGGGCCGGTTGAGGGGAGGAATTACTCGGGAAAGTAAGGCACGAGGAAGTTATCCTTATCTTGGTTTGCCAGAATGATGCCTTCGAGGTAAGAACTCGCGACTTGCCGGTCCCCAGCGCTGCCCAAGATCTTGGCACGCATGTAGAAGGGGTCGACTATCACGATGTCCGGGGTCTTGTCGCGAATGATCCGCATCTCCATACTCAGCGAAAATAGCCGAACGAAGGTGTAGTGCAGCGGATGAAGGTTCAACATAGCGTGGATGTCATCAAAACGCAGGACGATCGTACGCCCGATGGAGTTATCCTCAAAGCCCTTGCCCTCTGGCACCTTGGCCGCGAAAACCGGGTATGCCACATCCTTCTCCCTGAGACGCCGCTTCTCCAAAGCAAGAACACTGTCATGCAGACTCCGCATAGCACCGGTTGCAGCATTGAGCATATTTGTCGGTAGCATCGCCCTACCCGCCACATGCACCCTCCTCGAGATATCCTGCGGTGAAGGTGGCCCGTCCTGAGCACGGATCGTACTCGGTGCCGGCTGGCTCGCACCCTTCTTAGTCTTTCTTTTGCGTGCCTTCTTCTTCTCCTGTAATGGGACCGAGTTCTGCTCACAGACCGCCTTCTTGAGTGTGTTGGGGCTGATAATATTTCGCACCTCGCCTATCTGAGGCTCGGTGAAGTCGACAGCTGGAGGCGTCTCCTGAGAGCTGAACGCCAGACGGCGCCCGTTGCAACTTGGCTTCTCCGCGGTACGAGCTAGATCGCACACGTCTTTTGTTGGGTTTGGTTCTTGAGAAGGAGGCCTCATGAAGTCGCCATCGTACCCATGCTCGGCAAAGTACTGATCGACGTTGCCAAATGTATCATCATCGTCGTCGTCGTCGTTCTGATCCTGTGCCATATGCATGTTTGGATCCAGTGGCATAGGGATGTCCGGCACCGTTACGGCGGTCTTGCCATGGGGCCGACTTGGCGCCGGCACGACTGGTGGTGTTGTCTTTGGGGTGGTGTCCCCCGCCCCCAAACGAATCTGGCTCTTCTGCCAAAGCAGGGGCCAGCTCAGGCAGGCGCTGAGGGTCATCACGTCTTCATCGTCGGCCCCGATGGGTCGAATCGGAGGTAACAAGTCGTCGCAGCCTGGCAGCACCCGAACCAGTTGAACCCTAAACAAGTTGGGTGGCATCTGGGTACCGTGGAACAAGGGGTTGCCCGGTTGAACAATTTTTCCCTTGGCGACATCGACCAACTCGTTGTTCACGAAGTGGAGGAGAGTGCACGGAACGTCGGCGGCACCCTGCGAAAACATGTAGGGCGTCAGGGATGCCCAGTCAAAGGCAAGGAGATGAAGTCCTCGGCCGAGAGAGGCTTAATTAGTTACCGTGATGATGGCGTCGAGCTCGGCTAATGTCGAGGCACCGCCAACGGCGGGCGTGCAGTTGACGGAGCGGCCCCTTGCTGAAGAGGTGCCGGCCGGCGTACACCCGGGTGCATTATGCTCCCGTGCCGGCGTCGGAGACACCAATGCCGCCTCCGCCGGAGGCACCAATGGCCCCGCCATCGCATTATGCGAGTTGCTGGCCGTGAAGCTAGGAATCGGGGGCGGCCCCTGTTGGCCGCTCGCAATCCACGCACTCAACCCCGAGATCAAGGTAGGCACAAGGGCGGTGATCGTCGCTCCGAGTCGTTGTTCCACTTGCTCTTGGACAATCTTCGGAATCCGCGCCACCTGTGCCTTGAGTTCTTGAACCTCTCGCGCCTGGCTTTCCGAGCTGGTCTTTTTCTCCTTCCACACACCAGCGGTATAGTATGACCCCCATTTTGTCGACAAGCCTTTGCCGGCCACACGACCAGCTGACGTCGGCTTACTGAGCTTATCCTTGTTCTTCATTACATTCAACCCCCTATTTAGAGTGGTGTCCCAAGGGTTGCTCTTAGTCGACCCCGCGCTACTGCTTTCAGTCGCCTGCGGAAGGAATGTGAACCATTTAGAAATTTGGCTTCATTAATTAGAATGCAACCATATGGAGCTAATTACGCGGGGGTGTATTCCTTACCAGAACAAGCTCAAGCTGCCAGGTCTTCGGATCCGTGGTAAGCTCCTTTGTTTTCGGGTCCTTCTTGTACCGGGCCCTAACAAAGTTCCTGGTCTGCTTGTCACCGTATTTATCGAAGAGGGGCGGTAGGCCTTGCTCGGCACGGTCCGCCTCCTCCTTGTCCATATAGGCTCCGCCACTCTGTAACCGCCGGGACCGAGTGTGTGTTCCCCTATGTTCAGCTCCCGCATTTGTTTCCCCCACTCACTTGATTGGGAGCTTGCGGTGCTCGAGCAATTGATCTTGAAGTCGTTGTAGTCATCTTCAGTGATCGAAGGATTTTTCTCCTTGATCTTCTGATAACTCTCACCTTTCTCGATCATTCTCTTCACATTGCTTTTCCAAGTAGACAGGGCCTTTCTCATCTTCGTGAGGGCAGCATTGTTCACTTTATTCCCTTTGAGGCTTGTGTTTTCAAATTCAGCGGGGAACTTGTATCGTTCGTGCAGCTTCGTGAAGAGGAGGTGGCGCAAATTCCCTCGGTCAGGATGCCTCAGGTTCTCGGTGTTGATCGAGACGGTGCTCCGGACAATGCACCCGAGCTGAAGCGAGTACCCCTTGACTATTCGTTCGGGCGTTGTTGGATTCCCGTTGGAGTCCACTTCAGTAACTTCCTCCTTGAGGGTGCGGAGCACGATCGGGCGCCGGTCCTCCCGTTGCCTCTTCGGTTGGCTGCCATCTGTGCGTGCGCCGCCATCATCAGTGGTGGCATCCTCGGCGGCACCATCAGTGGTGGCATCAGTGTGGTCATCCTCGGCGGCACCATCTGTGGTATTAGGATCGGTGGGGAAGGCGGCGTCCTCATAGAAGTGAGGTTGTTCCTCCATCTCCTGGGACAGCTCCCAGAATGCCTTGCCACCCGAACCCCCGGCCTCATCGTTGTGGGCCATGTTTCTCTCTAAATAGAAACAAAGTTTGGTCAAAAAGTTGGTTATTGTCAAGGAACAAGATCTCTAAGTTGACCAAATAACCTAATTCTCGAGGAATGTCGCCAAAAAGTTGGTTATTGTCAAGGAACAATTGAGAGATGTTTGTGATATTTCCTAGGTGTTTTGGGATAGAACCTGTTAGTGTGTTGTTGCTAAGGTCCAAGTCCACGTTCTCAGGGTAACCTAGTTCTTGAGGGGTGTGTCTAGAAAGTTGGTTGCTGCAAAGATACAAGGTTGTGAGTTTGGTCAAATTGCCTATGATGTTTGTGATATTGCCTTGGATCTTGAAGGCACTGTTGCATGATAATCCAACCAATAAAGAATAAGAATACTATTTTTGTTCATAGGCAACACTTTTTGTTCTTGTTTTTGTGGTCGAATTGATGTTGAGCTAAAGGGTCAGGACAACTGGAAAAGGGGGTCGACGGGTCGAGAGGACACACCGCATGCTCGTATTCAGCCGCCCGGTACGTTATTTCTTGACTCAACACCACGTGAAATGACGAGGCATTTGCTATGAGTATACTACTAAAGTTTAGCTCGATATGACCCCAAGACACATTATCGAGACAAGAAAGAGCATAATACATTTGTCAAACCATTCCGTAGTTATTGGTTGCCAGCTGAATAAGATGTATCCAACCAAGGATATCCATCAGTCCGCTACCCGCACAGACATGTCTATCCGATCCATTTTCATGTAACAATTTTTTGTGTCGCTTCCCTTTGTTGCAATTGTGACCGGGCAAACTGTTACTTGTCGATCAATGCCACACGAGAAACATTATCAAGACCAAAAGCAGCACGATATATACTATTCTCAATTATTGTTTGCCCGCCGAATACAAGGTCCTATACTACAACCAAAGTCCAAAGACAACCAGAAGGCGTTTTTAATGGTAAATAGCATCATTAACAGTTTTATTATAACATTACTAGTTGCAACAAGTGACGGTTAAATAAATAGAAAAAGTATGAGTATTCTCAAACCAGTTGCTTGCCGGCGCAAGTATGCTCTACGCGTTTGCAACAGAGCAGAGTAATCAACATTGTAGACTAGGCTCAAAGACATCTTGGCCATTAATTAATTAATCACATATGTAAGCAAGCAAGCAATCAACATTGTACTCCTTCGTAGGAGTAATTCTTATTCTACTGTACACTAACAGCAGGAGCAGTACAAGTATGAAGCAACAAAATAGTATTATATGGACAAAAAATACTAAACTAATCCAACCACTAAAGCAAATTAATTTTTATTTCGGTTGAGAATCGGGCACCTTCTAGGTCAAGAAAATTGGGCATGACCTTTGCTAATTTCTTGACCTTGGAGTGCCCCATTTCTCAATCGAAACGGAAATTAATCAACGTTTCAGGAGAAAGGGGTCATTTTAGAAGATCACAAGTAGCAGCAGCATCACTTGACAAAATCACAACTAGCAGCAGCTCGCAGATAGCAGCAGCAGCATCACTTGACAAGTAGTACAGCAGCAGCAGCAGCATGCATGCACTGGTCCATGGCACAAAGTCCATGACCCAGAACAGAGTACTTTACTAAAAATGAAGAAGAAAAAAGGCATGCATGCACTGGTTGTAGCAAATCATCATTTCTGAATCAAAACAACAATTAGGACAGGGAAATTATGACACACTTCTGAAGAAAAAATGATTTGTGTAATCTGGTTGGTACTCTTACAGTTGCATAAATGATTTTTGCATGCCTACACATCATGGTGCATGGTCTAGCACTGCAAACTCAGTCCTCAGGATTACTGCCTTTGTAAACATGATGTTTTGCTCTTGCCCTAGCTTTGTTATGTCTAGTGGAATGGAGATGAAAATGATGAAATGTGACAGGTACTTATGATGAGGCTTTTACATGGGTACTCATGGTGCAGCATTGTTTAGTTGTGCCGAGAAGCTAGTCTAGGCCTCTGTGAATATTACATATACTTTGTTCTGATTCACTCCATTCTGTTCAAACAAGTAGAGATCATGGCTAGTGTCTTGTGAAATAACTATTGAGCTTCATTGTTTATTTCTGTTTCTTTAAGATCTATGCATAGCATCTTGTCAGTTCCCTTTTGGTGGTTTCTGTTAATTTTGCCTTGCTTTTGGTTTGATTTGGGAGTTTGGGACCATGAAGATAAATACATCCGATCCCTTGGTTGACAGATGTTGCCTGGTCTTCCACCATGGCAGCTCTGTCAAGATTATCTCCCCAGGAATATGATATGTACCTTACTCATCTGAGTTGTCCCTTAGCCTACAATGAAGCAGATTTTTGACCTAGGTCTGGCATGTCTGGGCCCAGTGCACGCAGGAACGAAATTTTGTACTAATCAAAATATAGCTCCATAATTTTGTTAAGATGGATTGATTTTTTTTCTTTTATTTGTATTGTTCTGTGTGTGAAGATGACCGAGTCGCATTTTCAAATTTCACATGAAGCAATATAAGGTAAAATACAAGAAAATAGGCAATTTGCGTAGGCATAATTTGTGGAATATTATGATGTGAGGACTGAACCAAATAGTTCCTTTGAAATGAAATATGAAAACATATGAGATCTCTACTTACAAAGTACCAAACAGAATGGCAGAAATACTGCACTTTCTTTTGCAAGGCAGGGAGTTCCTTTCATTTTTAGACAGATACATCATATATGTTTGATATTTGCTGGAACATGATATATCATATATCTATGATATTTGCTCGAATTTTGTATGCACACACTATACTAAATAACACTTATGAAGTAGCCTAAAGCCCTAAACAACATTCCATCAAGCCCTAAGCTAACTCTTGTCTGCAGAAGTAATAAGTTGTTTGCTTGGTATTTCACGTAATTTACTTCTTCAGAGAGAATCAAACAGTAGCATTTTACTTAAGCCTTAGGCTAGTTCAGCTATAAATTGGTAGAAACCGATCAAATCTAACAGCAGAATATTCTAACTCCCCTTAACTTCTCTAATGCAGAACAATAGCTTACCTTGGAGGAGCGGGCCGGGGTGGAGGAGGCGGTCGGAGAGGATAAGGATGCTCCGGCGACGGGTGGTGGTGGTGGTGCTCCGGCGACGGTGGTGTGGACGGGGCGGCGTCCGGGCGGTGGGGTCACATCGAGGCGGCGGGGCAGCGTCGAGGTGGCGGGGCAGCGGCGTCGGGG
>NC_041384.1:17891624-17907800 GCF_002162155.2 Triticum dicoccoides
AGGGGATCTAGGGCGAGGGAGAGGGCGAGGGAGAGGGAAGGCGAGGAGAGGGCGAGGGAGGGACAGGGCGAGGGCGAGGGCGAGGGGGAGGGTCAGGGCAGCGGCGGCGGCGGCGGTGGATCGAGAGGGAGAGGGAACTGTCGAGGGGGAGAGGGAAAGGGGGGATCGGGCGAAGGGGGAGAGGGAAGGGGGATCGGGCGAAGGGGCACAATACTAATGGCGCACCTCACCGTGGTGCGCCATTAGCATGTCCATACTAATGGCGCACCTCACCGTGGTGCGCCATTAGTATTTTTTTTTATTTCAACTCGAGCCAACAGGTTATGTACCAACAGGTTAGGAGGTCCTGGGTTCGACTCCCAGGCTCCACAATTTTAAAAGCTGTTTCATACTTATTTGTGTTTAAATATGTTCAAACTTGTTTAAATAATAACAGTAATATTTTTTTATAAGACAGTAGCATTTAAAAAGCTGTTTGATACTTTTTATAAGACGGTGCGCGGGGTGCGGGGGGTCGGCGACGGCGGTTGAGTAGGGGAATCGAGGGTGCGGGGGGTCGGCGGCGGCGGCCGGTGGACTGGGGGGGTGATCGGCGGCGAGGGGGACCGGATCTGGCGAGGTGGGATAGCGATCGAGATGGAGGGGGCCGGGATCGAGATCGAGTGTCCATGAAATTTAAAAATATTCATGATAGTTCAAAAAGTACCCATGAATTACAATCGAGAAATGAAGGCTACGATTTAAATACAATCGATCTTAGCTAGCTATCTGTTCACAATCTTCTTGCCCTTCTTTTTCGCATATGGAGTTCTTCTGTGGAACGGACGTCCTTTAGGTAGGGTGGTCCTGCTTCTTCTTGTGGTGTATGCTGCTACTTCATCATCGTCGTCATGTTCGATCCTCGGGTCGCCGTACTTGTCGAAGTCTTGCTCATTGGCTACTCCATCCATTCCGATGATCTTCCTTTTGCCTCTCCTCACGACAACACGACTGGGCTTTGGCGGGTCGGTAATGAAGAAGCATTGGTCCACTTGGGAAGCCAGTACCCATGGCTCATTTTTCGCGGTGACGTTTGCACTCTTCGGTCAGAAAGCCCCTGGCTATGCTTCCTTCTGGACGTGACATGTTGCGAACGTATCGTTTGATGACACCATTCATCCTTTCGAACGACATCATGTTGTGCAGGAACGTCGGCCCGAGTTGGATGATATCCTCCACTATATGGACCAGCAGATGCACCATAACATCGAAGAATGCGGGCGGGAAGTACATCTCAAGCTCACATAGTATCACCACGATCTCTTCCTGTAGCCTTCTGAGTTGCCTCACGCCAATCGATTTCCGAGAGATGACGTCGAAGAAGTTGCATAGGCCAAATAGCGTTTCACGGACGTGCGCGTCCATGATCCCACGGATTGCAACTGGAAGTATCTGCGTCATCAGCACGTGACAGTCGTGAGACTTCATCCCGTTGAACTTCTGCTTCGCTGGGTCTAGGTATCTGCTTATCTTCCCCGCGTAACCGTAAGGAAGTTTTACTCCTAGGAGGCAGGTGAAAAACTGCTCGATCTCCTCCTAACTTAGAATGAAGCACGCGGGAGGGTAGTCATTTCCGGTCTTCTTGGCCTTTTTGCCTTTGCGACGACTTTCTGTGTCCTGCTTCGCCTCATCATCATCATCATCATCATCATCATCATCATCATCATCATATATAGCGTGAAGCTCCTGCCTGATGCCCATTGATTTCAAGTCTGCCCTTGCTTTCGGCCCATCTTTGGTCCTCTCTGGCATGTTGAGCAGGGTACCAAGCAGACTCTCCCACACGTTTTTTGTGATATGCATGACATCAAGGCTGTGAGGCACACGGTGGATCTTCAAGTACGGCAAGTCCCAGAAAACAGACCTCGTTTTCCATACCTTCAGCAGCGGCTCTGGCGCCTTTCGCTTCTTTCCCGGCTCTGGTGCCTTTTGCTTCTTTCCCGGCAGTGGGCAGTCTTTCCAATTTTTCAACAGCTTGTCTATTTCCTCGCCGCTCCTCGTACACGGGCGTTTTCGGGGTTCGGTTTCACCATCGAACAGATCCTTGCGTTTCCTCCACGGGTCATCGTCGCGAAGCCACCTTCGATGTCCCATGAACACGGTTTTCGAAGACCCGGGATCTCTATCTAGCTGGCGATACGTTGTGTCATCCATGCACCTTACGCATCCAGAAAATCCGTGGACTACCTGTCCCGCAAGATATCCGTAACCGAGATAGTCGTGCACCGTCGTGAGCAGTGCGGCTCTCATAGGGAAATATTCTTTCTCTGCGGCGTCCCACGTATTGGCTGGCGTTTTCCACAGCGTGTGAAGCTCCTCTTTCAGCAGCCCCAGATACAGATTGATGTCGTTCCCTGGTTGTTTCGGCCCTTCAATTAGCATACTCATGTGAATGTACTTCCTCTTCATGCACAACCAGGGGGGAAGGTTGTACATCCACACAAACACAGGCCAGGTGCTATGTGTGCTTCTCTGGCTGCCAAACGGATTGACTCCATCGGTGCTCGCGCCCAGCACGATGTTCCTTGGATCGTTCCCAAATTCTGGGTATTCGAAGTTCAATGCTTGCCACTGGCTCGCATCCTTAGGGTGACTCAGCATCTTGTCTTTTTTTATCTATCTCCGGATCATTTGCGTCATCTTCTCGCTTCTTCTCCTCCCTATCCGCGTGCCAACGCAGGAGCTTTGCTACCTTAGGATCCGCGAAATACCGCTGCAGACGAGGAGTGATCGGAAAGTACCACACCACTTTTCGAGGAGCTTTCTTCCTCTTCTTGTATCGAGTGACACCGCACACCGGACATATTGTAGACTCCGCGTGCTCGTCCCGATAAATGATGCAATTGTTCATGCACACATGGTATTTCACGTGCGGTAAATCCAGAGGACACACGATTTTCTTTGCCTCCTCCAAACTGGTCGGGCACTTGTTCCCCTTGGGAAGACGTTCGTGCCAGAATGACATGTTCTCGTCGAAGCATGCGTCGGTCATTTTGTGTTTTACCTTCATCTCCAGAGCCATGAGCGTTACTTTCAGGCGGGTATCCTCGGGTCTGCATCCTTCATACAACGGAGTAACCGCGTCTAACTCAAGTTGATCCATCTTGGCTTTCTCTCGGGCGGCAGCTCTTGCGTTATCCGTCTGCTTGAGAAGCAGCTCTTGAATATGAGGGTCCTGCACCCAGCCCATCGATGGTCCAACGTCGTCTGCTCCGCCGGCATCATCATCATGTCCTGCATCTTCTACATGATGACTGTGTACAGCATCACCGTCGTGATCATCTCCTGGGGATTCTTCGTCTTCTCGCCCCCCCGAGCCGCGGTGGTTGTCTTGCTGCCCTTCCTCATTTCTTGCCCGGCCCCCATGAACGACTTCGTAGTCATCTTCATCACCTTGCCACCGATAGCCATCCATGAAACCACGCAAGAGCAGGTGGTCCCGCACCTACCCGGAATCCGGGTCCGCAATAAGGCTATTCATCTTGCATCTTCGACAGGGACATCTTATCTCCGTCTCGTTCTTTTGAAGCATCTCGGCCTTCGCGGACCTCAAAAACCTATTCACGATGCCTTCGGTCATCGTGCGGACCATGGTCGCCTGCGGGGTAGAGCAAAACGATATTTTAGAACCAAGAAAAAATTTGGCATGACTTTCCCTAAAAATAGGACCAAAAAGAATGCTTAATGCCAAAATTCTCGCCGAAACGGAAATGAATCAACATTCCGGCAAAATATTGGCAACTATCGCATTTCAAATACCGGTACACCTCCAAACACAAACACATATTCAACACCACAAACATATGCAACACCACGAACATACATAGATCTAGCTAGGCCATAAAAAGTGCATGTGCACATTGTTTGTAGGGAGAACAACATAAATATAGCTTCCCCCCCTTACTTACCTAGCAAAACAAGGTAACTTAACCACTTAATTTGAATGAATCTATGGTGGAAATGAGGTGAAAAAGAGGAGGCACCCGAGACAAGGAGGAGGCGGTGGAGAGAATGAAGTGGGGAGAAAGTGAGTGTGGGAGGAGAGGTTGTCCAAAATATCTTGTTGCTGCCCACTTACTAATGGCGCACCAGCAACAAATGCGCCATTAGTAATCTAGGTTACTAATGGCGCACCCCCCGGCGGTGCGCCATTAGAACTTTTGCAAAAAAAGGAATAAAAGCAATAATAAAAAAAATAACATTAGTGGCGCACCTCCTGGATGGTGCGCCATTACTAGTTACAACTAGTAATGGCACACCACCAGGGGATGCGCCATTAGTATGTTTGGACAGGCGCACTAGTTCAAAAAAAAATTTTGGTACTAATGGCGCACCGTGGTCAGGGTGCGCCATTAGTAGTTTCAACACTAATGGCGCATCAGAGGGTGGTGCGCCATTAGTATATACTAATGGCGCACCACTTGTCTGGTGCGCCATTAGTGTCATTTCCATCTATAGCCCTTTTTCTAGTAGTGTTCAAGGGTTTAAGACTAGGCATGGGGGATACGATGCTTACTCCAAGTCTGTGCTCAGAGCGAAGAGCAATGTTAGAGTAGGCAAGGGTGCATGTCAGATCGGGTTTGGTGGGTTAAAAACTTGATAATCTTTGTCAAGTTTGGCTAGTGTATTGATGTTATCATGTCCATGGTTAGTACATCTGGGTGAATATTACTTCATTTCTACAAGACATGACCAACAACATGATCTGATGAAATTGTTTATTGTGATCCTTTTGTAGCTGCTTCGGCAAAATATGAACGTTGTGAAGAGATATATCTAGAGTTCCTGTCCATGGAGACCATCTTCTACTCCAAGAGTGTGTGGTGCTTATTGTTTATGAACTTCGTAGTATCTTACTTATTCTTATTTCTGAACATGTAACTCATGCTTTCTTGTGAACTTAACTAGTATATGGATCTGTATGGTTGTTTATCATGAAATTGGACATGGTTGGTTCTGAGCTTGGACTCATGCTTTTAGTTGTGAACTTGTATATATGCTAAGTTCTCAGTGGTGCTATGTATATGTTGCTTATATTGTTGTTGGACATTTACTGTTGGATATGTATATATGATGTCTGAATTGCATGGTTGTCCCAATAGAAAAAGAATTATGTGATATAAGGCAGTATTGACTCTCGGTTTACACATTTAAACCGAGCATACCTCTCAGCTTACTAGACATGTGTTAGTTCCTGACCAAATGAAATTGCCAGTGCATGTAGAAGGCGAGAGGGCACCTTAGCTTACATGTATTGAATTCATGCTCCAGCCAACTCATCCAAAAGTCTGAACTGATGGAGGGAGGCGGGTGAGGGAGTCCTGGATTAGGGGGTGTTCGGATAGCCGGACTATACCTTCAGCCGGACTCCTGGACTATGAAGATACAAGATTGAAGACTCCGTCCCGTGTCCGGAAGGGACTTTTCCTTGGCGTGGAAGGCAAGCTTGGCGATACGGATATGAAGATCTCCTACCATTGTAACCGACTCTATGTAACCCTAACCCTACTCGGTGTCTATATAAACCGGAGGGTTTTAGTCCGTAGGACAACATACACATCAACAATCATACCATAGGCTAGCTTCTTGGGTTTAGCCTCCTCGATCTCGTGGTAGATCTACTCTTGTACCACCCATATCATCAATATTAATCAACCAGGACGTAGGGTTTTACCTCCATCGAGAGGGCCCGAACCTGGGTAAAACTTCGTGTCCCTTGCCTCATGTTACCATCCGGCCTAGACGCATAGTTCGGGCCCCCCTACCCGAGATCCACCGGTTTTGACACCGACATTGGTGCTTTCATTGAGAGTTCCTCTCTGTCGTCGCCATCAGACTTGATGGCTCCAACGATCATCAATAGCGATGCAGTACAGGGTGAGACCTTCCTCCCCGGACAGATATTCGTCTTCGGCGGCTTCGCACTGCGGGTCAATTCACTTGGCCATCTGGAGCAGATCGAAAGCTACGCCCCTGGCCGTCAGGTCAGATTTGAAAGTTTAAACTACACGGCCGACATCCGCGGGGACTTGATCTTCGACGGATTCGAGCCACTGCTGAGCGCGCCGCACTGTCCTGACGAGCATGATCTAGCTCTACCGCCGAACAGTGCCCTGGAGGCTGCACCCGCATCGGTTTCGACCCTTAATTCGGAGCCAACTGCGCCGATCGAGGATGGGCGGTTGGACGCTGCCTCGGGGGCTGCGATCCCAACGGCGATCGAGCCAAACACCAGCCCCGTACTCTGCGAGACTCATGACTCCAAGGAGCCGGACTCCTCTCCGGACTCCGAACCCTCCGCGCCCCTGCCGATCGAATCCGATTGGGCGCCCATCATGGAGTTCACTGCCGTGGACATCTTTCAGCACTCGCCTTTTGGCGATATTCTAAAGACACTGAAGTCTCTCTCTTTATCAGGAGAGCCCTGGCCGGACTACGGCCAGCAAGGTTGGGAGTCGGACGATGAAGAAATTCAAAGCCCACCCACCACCCACTTTGTAGCCACTGTCGACGACTTAACCGACATGCTCGACTTCGACTCCGAAGACATCGACGGTATGGACGCGGATGAAGGAGATGATGAAGAACCAGCGCCTACTAGGCCCCGGAAAGCCACCTCGTCGTATGACATATACATGGCGGACACCCCAAAAGAGGGAGATGGCGATGGAACAGCGGAGGATGACCCCTCCAAGAAACAGCCTAAGCGCCGACGTCAGCGGCGCCGCCCAAAATCCCGCCAGAACAAACACGGTGATTCCAGCATGGGAGATAATAATACTCCGGAAAGCGCCCACGAAAACCCCCTCCAGCAAGATTTAGCACAGGATGATGGAGAAACTAGCCCTCATGAGAGAGCGGCAGACAGAGAGGTCAAGGATGATAATTATATGCCTCCCTCCGAAGACAAGGCAAGCCTCGACGACGACGAATTCGTCGTGCCAGAGGATCCCGTCGAGCAAGAGCGTTTTCAACGCAGGCTTATGGCCACAGCAAGAAGCCTCAAGAAAAAACAGCAACAGCTAAGAGCTGATCAAGATTTGCTGGTCAACAGATGGACTGAAGTCCTTGCGGCCGAAGAGCATAAACTCGAACGCCCCTCCAAGAGCTACCCAAAGCGCAGGTTGCTACCCCGATTAGAGGAGGAAGCACTTGATGCGGCTGACCAGCCACCTCGTGGCCACGACAAAGAGGCCTCCCGACCCTCCACTCAAGCCGCACCCTGTACCAAGTCATGGGAATATGAGCCGGACTTACGAGATATGTTGGAGGACAAGGCAAGGCAAACAAGATCGATCTACGGATCGCGTGGGCGCCCCATGGCTCGAGACGGTAACCGTCACGCCGGCCACAAATTTGGCAGGGCCGAACACAGTAGACAAAGCTCATTGGAGCTACGTCATGATATAGCCCAGTACAGAGGCGCCGCACACCCACTATGCTTCACAGACGAAGTAATGGATCATCAAATCCCCGAGGGTTTCAAACCCGTAAACATCTAATCATATGATGGCACAACAGATCCTGCGGTATGGATTGAGGATTATCTCCTTCATATCCACATGGCCCGCGGCGATGATTTCCATGCCATCAAATACCTCCCACTCAAGCTTAAAGGACCATCTCAGCATTGGCTTAACAGCTTGCCAACAGGATCAATCAGCTGTTGGGAGGACCTGGAAGCCGCATTCCTCGACAATTTCCAGGGCACTTATGTGCGACCCCCAGACGCCGATGACCTAAGTCATGTAATTCAGCAGCCAGATGAATCGGCCAGGCAATTCTGGACACGGTTCCTAACAAAGAAAAATCAAATACTTGACTGTCCGGACGCTGAGGCCCTAGCAGCCTTCAAGCACAATATCCGTGACGAGTGGCTAGCCCGGCACCTTGGACAGGAAAAGCCGAAATCTATGGCAGCACTCACGACATTCATGACCCGCTTTTGCGCGGGAGAAGACAGCTGGCTTGCTCGTAGTCACAATATAACCAAGAACCCTGGTAATTCGGACACCAGGGACAGTAGTGGCAGGTCGCGTCGCAACAAGTAGAAGCGCCGTATTAACAGCAACAATGCAGATGATACGGCAGTTAATGCCAGATTCAGAGGCTCTAAATCCGGTCAGCGAAAAAAGCCATTCAAAAGGAATCCTAGGGGCCCGTCTAGTTTGAACCGAATACTCGACCGCTTATGCCAGATACATGGCACCCCTGAAAAGCCGGCCAATCACACCAACAGGGATTGTTGGGTGTTCAAGCAGGCAGGCAAGTTAAACACTGAAAACGAAGACAAGGGGCTGCATAGCGATGACGAGGAGGAGCCCCGGCCACCGAACAATAGTGGACAGAAGGGTTTTCCCCCACAAGTGCGGACGGTGAACATGATATATGCAACCCACATCCCCAAGTGGGAGCGGAAGCGCGCGTTAAGGGACGTATACACGATAGAGCCAGTCGCCCCAAAGTTCAACCCATGGTCCTCCTTCCCGATCACCTTTGATCGAAGGGACCATCCCACTAGCACCCGTCACGGTGGATTCGCCGCATTGGTTCTAGACCCAGTTATTGACGGATTTCATCTCACTAGAGTCCTTATGGACGACGACAGTAGCCTGAACCTGCTTTACCAGGATAGAGTGTGGAAAATGGGCATAGATCCCTCGAGGATTAAGCACACCAAAACGACCTTTAAAGGCGTAATGCCAAGTGTAGAGGCCAACTGTACAGGCTCAGTCACACTTGAAGTGGTCTTCGGATCTCCGGATAATTTCCGAAGCAAGGAGTTAATCTTCGACATAGTCCCGTTTCGCAGTGGTTATCACGCACTGCTCGAGCAAACTGCATTCGCTAAGTTCAATGCGGTACCGCACTACGCATACCTGAAGCTCAAGATGCCAGGCCCTCGAGGAGTAATTACAGTCAATGGAAACACCAAACGCTCTCTCCGAACGGAGGAGCACATGGAGGCCCTTGCTGCGGAAGTACAAAGCAGCCTCTCCACGCAGTTCTCTAGTCCGGCCACTAAACGATCGGACACCGTCAAGCGCGCCTGGAGTAACCTACAACAAGCCCGCCTGGCACGATCCGAGCAGGCGTAGCAATGCGGCCCCAACCCCAACCCTCGCAAAAAGGCGATGCCAGTACTTCGCGTACATAACTACGCTCTAGAGATACCATGGGCACAAGGGGCACCATCACGGCACGCCCAAAACATGGCTTCAACCGTACCAGGGCTGCCGATTTTTTAATTTTCTCTTACTTTCAGGACTCCACTCGTTGGAAGGCCTGTTCGGCAGTTCAATTACCGCACAAACGATGCAAGAACTAGGGAAGCAGACAAGCCATGCCGCATTACGGAACTCCTAGGTGGTCTCTATCACGAGCAGTATACCTGTTTCGTATACTATTCCACAGCTTGCCCCTGGAACGGACATGTCACATAGTCCAACCTTTTGCTTATTGCTTTAATTGTATCGTTCTGCTTTGATCGTAGCCCTCTTTAATAAACAATGCATAGCTTTTGTCTATTTTTGCATTACTCTTTTTTTATATTTATATATGTTCCTTAACGACATGTTGCACCCGTACACTTTGGTACGACCAGAATACGCTAGGGGCTTCAGTACCCCTCAATATGGTGTGAGAAGTCCGAACACTTTAAACAAGTGCGGCACCCCGAACTTATAGCATTATATGCATCGGCTCTGAATCATGTCTTGGGTCAATAGTTGGGTTTGCCCGGCTCCTATGTTTTGGTGCCTTACGTTCCGCTATATCGGCTAAGGTAGCACTAGGAGAACCACTGCGATTGTGCCCCGGTTGAGGTTGGTCGAGCACCTCAGTGGAGAAAGCTAAAACTAACTGTCATGATGAAGCGAGAGCTGGTCACTGTTCGAGAGGTTTTTTTCGAGTCCCTAAAGACTTATGCCGCTTAGGGCGAGGAGCCGGCTCTGTCCGGCCAAGCGGTGGATAGCGCCCCGAACTCGGTCTTCCGAATACCAAGGGCTTCGCCGAAATTTAAAATTATAGAATTCTATGGCTAAGTGAGAGTGTTCAGGCATTATAGTCCGATTGCCTCATTCGTTGGGCTGAGCGCCTCCCTCGAAGGACCCAAACCTGGGAAAAAGAGCGCTCAGTTTATCCCCGAACACCCCAGCACTAGCGGCACGGGGGCAGAAGCCGACGACTCGCCATCTCTCAGAATTGATAAACAGCCACACAGAAGGTAATATTTTAAATTCAAACAATATTTCTTAGCGCATACGAACAAGTTTTCAGCGCACAGGACAAAACAAGCGAGTTTTACTCAAAAATTACATCCATAGAACATTCATCCGCCACAAGGCGGGAACCCTTCAGAACATCCTTATAATAATTCTCAGGCTTGCGATGCTCTTTCCCCGGCGGTGGCCCGTCCTTCTCAAGCTTCTCAGCATCCAGCTTGCCCCAGTGCACCTTCGCACGAGCAAGGGCCCTATGGGCACCTTCAATGCAGACGGAGCGCTTGATGACTTCGAGCCTTGGACAGGCCTCCACCAGCCGCCGCACCAGCCCGAAATAGCTCCCAGGCAGAGCCTCTCCAGGCCACAGCCAAACTATGAGGCCCCTCACGGCCTGTTCGGCCGCCTTGTGGAGCTCGACCAGTTGCTTCAGCTGGTCGCTCAGGGGCACGGGGTGTCCGGCCTCAGCATACTAAGACCAGAACACCTTCTCTGTCGAGCTGCCCTCCTCGGCTCGATAGAATGCGGTGGCATCAGAGACACTCCGATGAAGATCTGCGAACGCGCCTGGAGAACTCCGGATTCGGGTAAGTAACAAGTAACTCATGCTTATGTGTTTGCTTTGCATAAAGAATGCCTTACCCGCCGCTATCTTCTTCACCTCATCCAACTCCTGGAGGGTCTTCTGGGATTCGGCCTTGGCAGACTTGGAACTTTCAATAGCCGCCGCGAGCTCGGACGCTCGCGTCCTTGAGTCACGCTCCAAACTCTCATGTTTTTCCATGAGAGCCTGGAGCTCTTGCCGCACCTGGCCAACCTCGGGCTCATACTTCTCCCGCTTGGTGCGCTCCGTGGCCGCCGTCTTCTCGGCCGCGAGCAGCGCTTGGTTAAGGGTCGCCACCTCAGACGTGGCCCCTACAATAGCCACGATAATACTGTCATTTTTTGCAATTGCACCTTTATATATATATTCAAACAAGGTATTTCTTACCTTCATTGTCCTTGAGCTGCTTCTTGACATGCCCGAGCTCTTGCTCGGACTGCTCGAGGTCCTGCTTCAGCGTGTCCACTTCCGCAGTCAGTGCGGCGGACGCCAGCGGGGAAGCCTGCACACGCATATTGACTCTTTTTTTGTTAGACTTCTGCGAATTTTATTTGATCCTCTATTCAGCTTTTCTTCACGAACACCGAATAGAGCATCAGGGGCTACTATCTATGAGGTAATATTATTTACACATTCTTTACTTACCTCAAAGCCTGTTAAAAGGCTTGTACCAGCTTCAGTCAGTCCGCTCTTGGCAGACTGAACCTTCTGGACCACCGCACTCATAATGGTGCGGTGCTCTTCGTCGATGGAGGCGCCTTGGAGCGCTTCCAACATATTGTCCGGCGCCTCCGGTTGGACGGAGGTCACCGGCACGGCGGGCTTGCTCCTCTTGGAAGGAGGTCCCCCGCTGGACTCTGGAACCTTTGAAGGTTCCGGAGTGGTGTTCGACCCAGGGCCGGACTTGGAGCCCTGGGGGTTTCATCCCCTTTACTCCTAGAGTCCGGGAGGTCGCCTTGCGGCGCCTCCAGGACCACCTCCTCCTGGATTAGAACCTACTGGGACAACACTTCGATGTCGTCCGTAGGGCGGGGGGAGGAAGCTGTCGGAAGCGAGTTCACATCCGACGAGTCCAGCGAGCCGCTTAACGATGCATCGAGCTGGTCTTTGGGTGGGCTGCATAAACATATTCGACATAAGGGAAAGCTGTACAATAAACAAATACTATGAATTACTCTGGTATCCGGATACTTACGATTTGGCCAGGGGCTTAGCCCTGGGCGCCCACTCTCTGCCGTCGTCGGCGTCGATGGAGTAGTCCGGAGAAAGGGTATTCCCCTTCTTGGACCCTTCGGCCTCCCCGGTTGGGGCGGCCTTCCTTTCCTTCCCTTCCCCCGCTGGAGGGGGAGGGTTCTCTTCTTCCTCCTCCTCGTCTTCATGGGAGGAGTGCGTCTTGGATTCGTCGGATGGTGAATCCGACACCTCCGGGCGTCGGGCACTCTTTCGAGTTCCCGTGGCCTTCTTCTTGGCCCTCTTCTCCGGCACCACATGGGGTGCCGGAACCAGCAGCTTTGCCAAGTGAGCGTCCGCTGGGCCTTCGGGCAAAGGAGCCGGACAGTTGATCTGTCCAGATGTCACCTGCCAATCCTGTCAAAGGTAAGGGAGCTTAGATCCCGCATGGAGTCAAACTATGAAAAACTGATACCCTATAAAAGTAAAAAACAGCTTACCGTGAGAGCGTGATGCTGCGCACTAAATCCGCGATCCTCGGTAGCGGATGCGGGAGCCTCGGCGCCCTTGAAAACCACCTTCCAGGCATCTTCGTATGTCGTGTCGAAGAGCCTTCTTAGAGTTTGGTGCCACGCCGGGTCGAACTCCCACAGGTTGAAAGCCCGTTGTTGACACGGGAGGATCCGGCGGATGAGCATAACCTGGACTACGTTGACAAGTTTGAGCTTCTTGTTCACCAGGGTTTGGACGCATGTTTGGAGTCCGGTCAGCTCTCCTTTTTTACCCCATGACAGGCCGGTCTCCTTCCAGGAGGTGAGCCGCGTAGGGGGTCCGGACCGAAATTCGGGGGCTGCGACCCATTCGGGGTCGCGCGGCTCGGTTATGTAAAACCACCCCGATTGCCACCCCTTCAGGGTCTTCACAAAGGAGCCCTCGAGCCATAGGACGTTGGCCATCTTTCCCACCATGGCGCCTCTCCACTCCGCCTGGTTTCCGCCCACCACCTTTGGCTTGACATTGAAAGTCTTGAGCCATAGGCCGAAATGGGGGCGGATGCGGAGGAAAGCCTTGCACACGGCAATAAACGCCGATATGTTGAGGACAAAATTCGGGGCCATATTGTCGAAATCCAGGCCATAGTAGAACATGAGCCCCTGGACAAATGGATGGAGAGGGAAACCCAGTCCGCGGAGGAAATGGGGGAGGAACACCACCCTCTCATGGGGCCTACGGGTGGGGATGAGCTGCCCCTTTTCTGGAAGCCGGTGCGCAATGTCGTTAGACAAGTATCTGGCCTTCCTTAGTCTTTTGATGTGCCCCTCCGTGACGGAGGAGGCCACCCACTTGCCTCCCGCTCCGGACATAGCTGGAGAAGGTTGAGATGGGGAGTGCGGACTTGGGCGTTGGAGCTTGAGTGCGCTAGAATGGATAGGCAAAGGAGGAAGAAGGCGTAGGTGAAAAGGTGGATCCTTATCCCCTTATATGGGTGGACGCAACTACGTGTCCCCACCAGCCTGGTAAAACTCGCTTATCTCCCAAGCGCCGTAATCAATGGCGTGGTTGGGTTACCCACGCCCGTATTGATGAGAATCCCGGAATAAGGGGACACGACTCTGCTTTAACAAGACGTGCCAAGGAAACCGCCTCGCATGACACGCTGAGGTGGGATAATGAAACGACTCGGATAAAAGCTTGGCCGTGGTGTGTCGCGCTACGAAATACGTCAGCAGATTAGATTTGTGTAAATATTATTCTCTCTGTGGCAATATGTGGAAACTTATTTTGCAGGGCCGGACACTATCTTTGTGTTCGAAATCTTCTATGAAGTACTTGGAGGAGGAACCCGCCTTGCAATGCCGAAGACAATCTGCGCGCCGGACTCGTCGTCATTGAAGCCTGGTTCAGGGGCTACTGAGGGAGTCCTGTATTAGGGGGTGTTCGGATAGCCGGACTATACCTTCAGCCGGACTCCTGGACTATGAAGATACAAGGTTGAAGACTCCGTCGCGTGTCCGGAAGGGACTTTTCCTTGGCGTGGAAGGCAAGCTTGGCGATACGGATATGAAGATCTCCTGCCATTGTAACCGACTCTATGTAACCCTAACCCTACCCGGTGTCTATATAAACCGGAGGGTTTTAGTCCGTAGGACAACATACACATCAAGAATCATACCATAGGCTAGCTTCTAGGGTTTAGCCTCTTCGATCTCGTGTTAGATCTACTCTTGTACCACCCATATCATCAATATTAATCAAGCAGGACGTAGGGTTTTACCTCCATCGAGAGGGCCCGAACCTGGGTAAAACTTCGTGTCCCTTGCCTCCTGTTACCATCCGGCCTAGACGCACAGTTCGGGACCCCCTACCCGAGATCCGCCGGTTTTTACACCGACAGCGGGCAATATATTACAACACCCCTCTCACATCTAGGCTCAAAATCATTTTATTTAATACTGCGTAAGCAGGGTCTTGAACTCAAGACCTCTTGGCTCGGATACCATATTGAATTCATGCTACAACTAACTCATCCAAAAGTCCAAACTGATGGTTGTGTACTAACCCACTCAGGATAAGCCGTGCCAAACCTACGAGGATCTCAGGCTTAGATATAAGCCGCGGTAGTGTACTAACACACTCGGCTTATAGATGGACATGTGGTTGGTCCGAGTAGGGAAATAAAGCCGAGCAAGGCACACAACTTACTTTTAAGCCATGCATGGACGCAGGTTCTAGGCTTAACTATAAGGTGTGAACATATGTAATACACTCGGTTTATATCTTGGCACATGGAAGCACGGGGTTGCTCAGGGCAGAAAAATTAACCCGAAGTGGCAATCGGCTTATAGAGAGGCCACCTGGCACTCAGTCTCCATTGGATGGCCGTCATGTGTCTTTATGTTGTTGAGAGGCAGGGTTTGGAAAATAGGCTTAGAGCATCTTCAGCCACGCCCCCAACAAGCCCTCCAGACAATTTTTTTGTGCCGGCGCCCAAAAATCGGCACAGCCGCGTTTCCAGGAGCCCGATTTTCGTCGGTTTGGGCAAAAACTAGCACCGGCGGACCCATGCCGAACCCGCCGCGGTGGGGGACACCCCTGGGCGCCGAGGCGAGCGATTTTGGCGCGAAGGTTGCCGCGGTGCGGCACCGGTTGTGATGCCCTCGATTCAATCATACACTAATCATACACGCAAATGTGTATGATCAAGATCAAGGACTCACGGGAAGATATCACAACACAACTCTAGACACAAATTAAAATAATACAAGCTTTATTTTACAAGCCAGGGGCCTCGAGGGCTCGAATACATAAGCTCGAATACACAAGAGTCAGCAGAAGCAACAATACCTGACTACAGACATAAGTTAGACAAGTGTGCCTTAAGAAGGCTAGCACAAAAGCAACAACGATCGAAAAGGCAAGCCCTCTGTCACGACCGGTTTTCCGGGTAATAAATTTCCAGAAAAGACCGTCGTGCTCATCAGCCCCAGGATTACTGTTAGCTGATGAGGCTCCAACTTGATACAGAAATTCCAAGCAGAATACAACATATGTAGTACAAGACCATTCTGGCCTGTGAGTACAACAAATGGTTTCTAGTGGTTGATGGCGAAAGCGGGTTGTGAAACATCAGTGTCTATGGGACTCCATTTCCCACGGGAACAGCTGACCAGGTTAACTCCTATCTTCGTGAGGCTGCTATCTCCATTACTTAGGTTCCGGGGCTGTCATCGCGTCGCTCCTCTTCATGCAAGAAAATCTGGCCAAGACAATAGCCAGGGACAAGCCAGTGAGTACTTTGAATGTACTCGCAAACATTATGAACACAGGTATAATATAACAATGATGTGCTGAAAATATTTTATGCTCATGACGTCAGTCAAAAATAGTAAATAAAATTCTGATGCGTGTAGGCGGTTATTTATAAAAATGCAATAACATAGTAGTATAAAAATTTATGAAATAAATAACAAGCAATGCCATCGTCGGGCGTCCTAGCGACACCACATAAAGGGCTTTAAAAGAAATGCCACAGTCGGGCGTCTGAGCGACACCACATAAAGGGCTTTAAAAGAAATGCCACAGTCGGGCGTCTAAGCGACACCACATAAAGGGCTTTAAAAGAAATGCCATAGTCGGGCGTCT
>NC_041384.1:17908109-18003053 GCF_002162155.2 Triticum dicoccoides
GTTATTTATAAAAATGCAATAACATGGTAGTATAAAAATTTATGAAACAAATAGCAAGCAATGCCACAGTTGGGCGTCTTAGCGACACCACATAAAGGGCTTTAAAAGAAATGCCACAGTTGGGCGTCTGAGCGACACCACATAAAGGGCTTTAAAAGAAATGCCACAGTCGGGCGTCTGAGCGACACCACTAAAAGGGCTTTAAAAGAAATGCCACAGTCGGGCGTCTGAGCGACACCACATAAAGGGCTTTAAAAGAAATGCCACAGTCGGGCGTCTGAGCGACACCACATAAAGGGCTTTAAAAGAAATGCCACAGTCGGGCGTCTGAGCGACACCACATAAAGGGCTTTAAAAGAAATGCCACAGTCGGGCGTCTGAGCGACACCACATAAAGGGCTTTAAAAGAAATGCCACAGTCGGGCGTCTGAGCGACACCACATAAAGGGCTTTAAAAGAAATGCCACAGTCGGGCGTCTGAGCGACACCACACAAAGGGCTTTAAAAATAAACAATCATAGTGAATATCCCGGAGGTAGAACCATCCCAGAGGTACTCGATAATACCAATAATATCACGGGTTAGTCAACAATAATAATAATCATAATTATCACAAGTCACAGGTAGTAGTTCCAGTTCTGGTTAACAGTTTCACCTCCGAAGACCAACACTAAGACCGACACCTGACCCATCCCAGACTGTAATCCTTAACCATGGACACGGCTATTCGAATAGGTTTATTCTCTGCAGAGGGTGTACTCTTTACCCACGAGTAACGGATTTCTTTAGTCCATCGGGACTAATTCCGTCTACGGTCTTTTTGTTGAAATCACACCTAACTTGCACACACCAGCTTAACTCACACGTGTCTGGAATCACCCACGACACCTGTCAAGCAAACTTTAAGTGGGGAGGCTACAACCTCGCATAGCATGGGATCAAATTTACATCGCGCGCTCTAAGGGGTGGCCTCCCCTCTCGGTCCCACCCGGAAACACCCATGCCCCCGGACCAGGTGGCCTGCCTACCATCTACAACCGGTATCTTCCACCATGGCCTCTCTGTACGGTGTGTGCTAGAAAGAGGTTGACGACTTACTGAACCGTACTCTACTTGCTGTAGAGATGAGTGGTAGTACGAAACAAGTATGGGGGTTACTGGAACAAGACTCGATCTACGGTCGACTCAAGAGGTTTAAGTATTCCCTGCATGGTTAGTATAACGAATATATTTCGTCCAACAGAGTCACCGCTCATATCACCTTACCATGCCATACCAGACATAACCGTCCCGACGGAGACCGGCGACAAACTCATGCCTACCCAAGGCAGAGGTTTTCCCGGGTTCCTGCCGGTAGGCATGCAAGGCACATGAGGGTGATTATCATCACAAGTGTGTTCATTTCCAACAGCATGGAAATCACTAATATGCACTCATGCATATGATCATACTACATGAAATAACAAGTCCTTCGAAATGCGGTGGTGTTATAAATGTATCAACGATCACACCAAAAATATTATGCCGGGATTCAGAATGCTTGCCTTCAATGTGTGGAAAGGCAGTGTGCACTCCAAAACTTGAAACATTTCTCCTCTCTTCAAAAATCCTATTTTAGCAATATAAAAGAATTAACACACAAAATAAAAACAGCACCAAAAGTTGTTCTGAATTTTTTTCAAATAAATCTTAAAATAAACTAGGTGAAATATGAGAGAGGTAGGAAAAAGAATCATTTCATTTGGAGTTGTATTTAAAAAGTTATAGCCAGTCAAAGTTCTGGTCAAAATCTGTTATTTAAATAAAACAGAAAAGAAAACGTTTCGGAGGGGAATACGCATTCGGAGCGGGGGAAACGTACTGGGGGGATTACGCCTTCACTTAATCCCACGTGGACAGGCACGGGGTCGCTGACAGTGGGTCCAGAGAGTCCCACTAGTCAGGTTTGACTAGTCTCTCTTTCCCCCTCCTTCCCCTGTCCCGAGCGGAGGCGGAGCTCAGGCGATCATCGCTGGCGACTGGCAGCTCTTCGCGGGGCCCCGAGGGCGGGGATGGATGCGCCACTCCAGTGCGGTCCTCCCGGTGGTTGCCAGGCCAGTGGGGACAGAGGGAGCTGCCGGCGGCGAGCTTTGCGGTGGAGGAGGCTTTGGGGGCAGAGTGAAAATTCTCCCGCAGTGAGCCCCGATCGAAATCGAGTAGAGGGAAAGGTTCATGGGAGGATGAGGATGCTCTTGGTGGAGAGAACGGAGAGGGGGAGGCCCTGGTGGTGCCGAATTGGCCAGGGCAGTGGTGGCGGCTGCAGTTGCCGGAGGTGGGGAAGAAGACCTCCCCGGGTCGATTGGTTGCCATAGGAGAACTAGGGGAGCATTCTAAGGTTGCCTGTGTGCTCGGGGAAGCTCGGGGGCCTCCTTTTATAGCTCGTCGAGGTCGGTTCCGCGGCGGCCGGATAAGCTCTCCGGCGAACCGCCTCTCTGTAGCTTGCAGGGCAACGTGGCGTGGCTGGGGATGACGGCAGGAGCTAGCGGACGAGTGGGCACTGATCCAAGGGCGAGCTGGCGAGCGGAGGTGGCTTTGGTGGCGCAGACCGTGGCAGAGGCGCGCCGCGGACGCCGGTGTGCCGCCAAAAATGCCCTGGCGGTGGCGCTGTAGCACGCCAGGGTGGCTTGGCGCGATGCTGCGAGGCGGGGAGTGCGTGGCAAGGTGCTGCCGTGTGGGCCAAAGCCAGGGGGGCCAGCGTGTCGGCTCGGGCGCGGCATCGTGCAATACGCGCGCTCTGGGCGCGTCCAGTGCACGCACGGGAGATGCTCGACACAATGTCGCGGCATGCTACAGGTCGCAGGTGAGGTTGGGGTTTACCAGATCGAGGTTAGGAGCAACTGGGAGTCTAGTCGACATGCTAGTTTGATCAGAGGTGCAAGCTCACAGTGCAATGCCAAAACTCATGTCAAAACTGGTCATGCCTACAGGGTGCTCGATAGAATGCCACATGCACCTAGGCATCTCTTGGGGTAGCCAAAACTTCCAGGTTGGGGTCTCTTTAGATGTACAAGAGGGTGGTGAGGTTAGTTTGCCAAAAGAAGAAACTTGTTAGTGCAAGTTTTGCAAAACTACATTTCTGGACAGGAAATAAATGACATTATTTCATGAACCAAAATTAATCCAAGGGTTGCATGCTCCTGGATTTAGGGGTTTGGTAGGGCTATCTACCAGTAGGAGAAAACACAAGATCATTGGAGCAAAAATAAATAGGGTTGTAGTAGAAATCACAGGGCTGGACCAGAATGAAAATGAGGTTGATTCACTCAAAATTTTCAAAGAACAGCACTAGGTTTTTGCACAAAGTGGAATAATATGCTCCTACTGACCTCCCCTAATTTTGGTAGAAGTTTTAAATAAATATTTAAATAGGTTGTAGTGTAAAATTGCCCACTGGACCACATTTGAAAACTTGGTGTAGAACTCAAAATATCCAATGAATGAAATATATTATTGCATAAAAGTGATTTAGAGACATCACATGTTATCTCCAAATTTTGGTGAAATTTTTAGTTAAATATATCAAAAGGTTGTAGTTCAAAAAGAGCTCCAAATTTTAAAACAACTCATTTAATGAATAAAGCTCAGGGTGAAATAATTTTATAAATAAATCTCCTGATTGAGAGATGTTTTTTTTATGAGAGGGAAAATAAGTCCAATATATTTTGGAAGGATCCACTTGGGAAAAATTTCTTAATATTAAAAGAAAAGTTTTGAAATCAACAGAGATATACTTGCATGCAAAAATTTTAAACTCTTGGCAAAATTTTAATAACTAAAACCTGGTTAAATTTTTGGGGTGTTACAATACTACCCCCCTTAAGAAAAATCTCGTCCTCGAGATTTGCTAAGAGCCGTGTTAAGAAAAAAATACGCAATAAAGATGTGGCTTTAGTGAGAGGGCAATAAGTGGTGAAAAAATCACAGTGTGAAAACTGGTGCTGCGTGGAAGAGTCTACGGTTCGGGACAAAATCGTGAGATTTCTACGCTGGATATAAATTTAGAATAACTCCTAAATTTAGATATACGCTGGTCGTACCCGAGAGCACAGTGCTCCCTCTGGCTGACAGGTGGACACGGGGTCCACTGTCAGTCTCCTCTTCTCCCTCTGGTTCTCTCTTCTTCCTCTCTCCCGCGTGCTTTCTCGCGCTTTCTCCGCCGGCTATGCCTAGCGCGTAGGGCATCTAGGCCGTACCGTGGTAGTGCGCGGCGTGCTAGCTGCCGGTGCAGCGTGCACTCACCTCGCGGGCCAGCGCGCTGTGGGCACTGCTCGCGGATTCGACTCCGAACACCGGCGATCGGCGATGAGCGGCGTTGGTGGACTTCACCCACCGTACACCGAGCTCGAGCTATAAAAACGGCCGGGGTGCCTCTCTCTTCTTCCTCACACCTGGCCTCACTTCTCCTCCTCCTTCTTTCTCCATTACTGCTTACAGAAGCTCGGGTGAGGCTCTAATGGCGGAGGCGATGCCGGACTGGTTTGTGATCCTGATATTTGGAGGGCTGGCGACACTACTGGGGCTCTCTGTGCTCCTGTGCGTGATGATCCTCGACGAGTGTCGTGACGCTGCGGCTCGGGTGTTGGCTCTCCGCGGTGGTGGTGATCATGAGGAGTAGATGGGGTGTGCCGGGTGCTAATTGTTGTTAGGGGGTGATTAGCTGGATGCAAGACTGTTGCAAAGTTTTGCACACAATGTATGTGTCCGAATGATTATGGTTGTGAGTCTGCTGCGTGGTGCTGTGTGAAATTAAATAATCCACGTCATGAGAAGGGGCAGGTGTAGCAACTCAGGGAAAAGAAATCTCACTCCAGGATTTTGCGAGGGAAAAACAGTTAATTTAAAGGAGCATAAACCACAACAAAAACTACACCCATTAGTAGAAGCCAAATAATTGACTCGTCGTACAAACTCAGGGTATCACGCATAAGTCACACACATAAATAAATGTTGCAATAATGAACACCGCACCGATGTTCTAAAATGGAAACGGCAACTGGACGGGGTCCTGATAAAATGTCTCTGGTACTGGGATACACTCCTCTTCTATCGGAGGCTGTGGATTGACCAGTCGATGTATGCGTCTCTCCGGGTCGGGTCTTAGTGATCTGCCGATGGCAATCTGAGGACTTAAATCTGCGAGGCTCTGGAGATAATCCATCACTCACTGGTTCAAATGCTCTTGAGCAATGATGTACCGGATAAGGTTGGCTAGCACTGGGTCTCTCTCAATGCGTCCACCGGGAAAAGATGTTACTTCTCCGGGTGCTGCACGGCTCAGAAAGTAATAATATCCTCATTCGCGGGCATAGGGTACAGCGGATCGAAGGCGAGCAATCGCTACTTTCGCAGCAGCTTCTATGGCCAGGTGTGGGGTTGGCATAGATTTCCCCACGAAGGAAACTTCTGTTGGATATTGGTTGGGGTCTACAGGAGGAATGTGTACTGCTGCCCAATATTCCGAGGTGGATGGGGTGATTCTAGATTTGAACAGCTCATACTGAGGTGGCTGGGTAGAACCCATGGTACTGCGGGTAAAATCCCACAATATTTTGACAAAGCAACCTGGGGTTGCATCTGGGGTTCTCAGGTGAATGCTGGGGCTCGGCATGACAGGAAAAAGTTGTGAGTGTGGTGCACAAAGTGAGGGTTGCTGGGTAAGGTCACAAGGTGGCCTTTATATAGCAATGGAGCCGGATCGTTTTACCGTGGTGAAAGGTAATATATTTGCCAGCTTAGCTCCAAAGGTCAGGTCAGTGTCAGAGATACACATATCTCATAAAGAGACGTGTTACTGTGGTTGTCGTCAGGTTGGTTTTGGTAGTTGTGCCCGGAAAAATATGCAACTATGCGCTGACCAAAAATGCAAGGCCACTATTAAAACAGAGGCACAACGACAGGCTGCGTTAATATACACGGTCGCACGATTACAATGTGAGGATACACTGAGACTCGGTACTACTCGTACGGCTTAGTCTACCTCATTAATGTCTAAACGGGCGTGCCTGGTGGATGTCGAGGCTTCTCCACGTGTCTCACTGGCGGGATTAGTCGGAGATGGCGGAGGAACTGCAGGGTCGGGGTAGTGATGTTGACCATCGCGGGGATTGATGGCCACAACCCCGTTGGAGTGTGCTCCCAATATGCGACGAAGCACCTCTGGGGTTATCGCAGCACCTTGGCCGATGGCTGGGGCAGGCCTCAGGGACTCGATCGGGTGTCCAAACAACACGACTGGGTTGTCGGCGTTGGGCTCGTTCTCTTCTCTCGCCGGGGCTCGACGAACCAGCTCTCCACGAGCTGCGATCAGATCAATAGTGATCTGGTCGAACAGTGCCTCTAGTGCACTTACATAGCACACCAGGTGCAACAATGCGGGGTCCGTCTCGTGATCTCCGTTGGCAACTTGGGGTGGTCTACCATACCCTTCACGTCTGGGGTAGTAGTGGAACGAGCGACAGTTTACTCTGGGCGACAAGTGCCTGAGATGAACTATAGCTTCTCGAGCGGCTAGCTGGATGGCTTGTGGCACGAAGGAAGTTGTTCTTCCGGTGAACCTGTAGGGGCGCTCGGGTGACAGTCCCCTACCGTAGATGTGCACATTGGCCCAAAATTGACGGTCTTCACCGCTCATGGGTCCTTGGTACACAACAAATTCTGGTGGCTCTTCTAACGCATAGGCACGACGGGTGAGGTTTGCGAGTATGGTCACAAAACCTCCAAGGTAGGTTGCTGTGGTTTCATTGTGCACGACAGGGCTAGGCATTGTGGCTCGGTTTGGGGTAGAGGCTGTGATGTGCTGTGTTGGGACTAGTGTGCCCCTTTTTATAGGAAAAAGGGGACGGAGTCTTCCTTCGCACGCTTGCGAGAAAGGACTATTTAGGGGCCGGTCACTGGCGCATGAGTGACAGGTTAGGTTGATAGGTTGGGCACCGACTGCCAAAAAGGTGTAGGGTCATTGTGTGGCTATCTTGCACGAGAAGCTTGGCTGGGGTTTGGTTATGGTTTGGTGGGTTGGTGGGTTGGTTTGCCTAAATTTATTGACCTGGCTAAGATAGGATTAGCCAATGGTCAGCCTGGCTCTGATACCAAGTCTGTCACGACCGGTTTCCCGGGTAATAAATTTCCAGAAAAGACCGCCGTGCTCATCAGCCCCAGGATTACTGTTAGCTGATGAGGCTCCAACTTGATACAGAAATTCCAAGCAGAATACAACATATGTAGTACAAGACCATTCTGGCCTGTGAGTACAACAAATGGTTTCTAGTGGTTGATGGCGGAAGCGGGTTGTGAAACATTAGTGTCTATGGGACTCCATTTCCCACGAGAACAGCTGACCAGGTTAACTCCTATCTTCGCGAGGCTGCTATCTCCATTACTTAGGTTCCGGGGCTGTCATCGTGTCGCTCCTCTTCGTGCAAGAAAATCTGGCCAATACAATAGCCAGGGACAAGCCAGTGAGTACTTTGAATGTACTCGCAAACATTATGAACACAGGTATAATATAACAATGATGTGCTGAATATATTTTATGCTCATGACGTCAGTCAAAAATAGTAAATAAAATTCTGATGCGTGCAGGCGGTTATTTATAAAAATGCAATAACATAGTAGTATAAAAATTTATGAAATAAATAACAAGCAATGCCACCGTCGGGCGTCTTAGCGACACCACATAAAGGGCTTTAAAAGAAATGCCACAGTCGGGCGTCTGAGCGACACCACATAAAGGGCTTTAAAAGAAATGCCACAGTCGGGCGTCTGAGCGACACCACATAAAGGGCTTTAAAAGAAATGCCACAGTCGGGCGTCTGAGCGACACCACATAAAGGGCTTTAAAAGAAATGCAACAGTCGGGCGTCTGAGCGACACCACACAAAGGGCTTTAAAAATAAACAATCACAGTGAATATCCCGGAGGTAGAACCATCCCAGAGATACTCGATAATACCAATAATATCACGGGTTAGTCAACAATAATAATAATCATAGTTATCACAAGTCACAGGTAGTAGTTCCAGTTCTGGTTAACAGTTTCAACTCCGAAGACTGACACTAAGACCGACACCTGACCCATCCCAGACTGTAATCCTTAACCATGGACACGGCTATTCGAATAGGTTTATTCTCTGCAGAGGGTGTACTCTTTACCCACGAGTAACGGATTTCTTTAGTCCATCGGGACTAATTCCGTCTACGGTCTTTTTGTTGAAATCACACCTAACTTGCACACACCAGCTTAACTCACACGTGTCTGGAATCACCCACGACACCTGTCAAGCAAACTTTAAGTGGGGAGGCTACAACCTCGCATAGCATGGGATCAAATTTATATCGCGCGCTCTAAGGGGTGGCCTCCCCTCTCGGTCCCAACCGGAAACACCCATGCCCCCGGACCAGGTGGCCTGCCTACCAGCTACAACCGGTATCTTCCATCATGGCCTCTCTGTACGGTGTGTGCTAGAAAGAGGTTGACAACTTACTGAACCGTACTCTACTTGCTGTAGAGATGAGTGGTAGTACGAAACAAGTATGGGGGTTACTGGAACAAGACTCGATCTACGGTCGACTCAGGCGGTTTATGTATTCCCTGCATGGTTAGTATAACGAATATATTTCGTCCAATAGAGTCACCGCTCATATCACCTTACCATGCCATACCAGACATAACCGTCCCGACGGAGACCGGCGACAAACTTATGCCTACCCAAGGCAGAGGTTTTCCCGGGTTACTGCCGGTAGGCATGCAAGGCACATGAGGGTGATTATCATCACAAGTGTGTTCATTTCCAACAGCATGGAAATCACTAATATGCACTCATGCATATGATCATACTACATGAAATAACAAGTCCTTCGAAATGCGGTGGTGTTATAAATGTATCAACGATCATACCAAAAATATTATGCCGGGATTCAGAATGCTTGCCTTCAATGTGTGGAAAGTCAGGGTGCACTCCAAAACTTGAAACATTTCTCCTCTCTTCAAAAATCCTATTTTAGCAATATAAAAGAATTAACACACAAAATAAAAACAGCACCAAAAGTTGTTCTGAAATTTTTTCAAATAAATCTTAAAAAAACTAGGTGAAATTTGAGAGAGGTAGAAAAAAGAATCATTTCATTTGGAGTTGTATTTAAAAAGTTATAGCCAGTCAAAGTTCTGGTCAAAATCTGTTATTTAAATAAAACAGAAAAGAAAACGTTTCGGAGGGGAATACGCTTTAGAAGCGGGGGAAACGTACTGGGGGGATTACGCCTTCACTTAATCCCACGTGGACAGGCACGGGGTCGCTGACAGTGGGTCCAGAGAGTCCCACTAGTCAGGTTTGACTAGTCTCTCTTTCCCCCTCCTTCCCCTGTCCCGAGCGGAGGCGGAGCTCAGGCGATCGTCGCCGGCGACTGGCAGCTCTTCGCGGGGCCCCGAGGGCGGGGATGGATGCGCCACTCCAGTGCGGTCCTCCCGGTGGTTGCCAGGCCGGCGGGGACGGAGGGAGCTGCCGGCGGCGAGCTTCACGGCGGAGGAGGCTTTGGGGGCGGAGTGAAAATTCTCCCGCAGTGAGCCCCGATCGAAATCGAGTAGAGGGAAAGGTTCACGGGAGGATGAGGAAGCTCTTGGTGGAGAGAACGGAGAGGGGGAGGCCCTGGTGGTGCCGAATTGGCCAGGGCAGTGGTGGCGGCCGCAGTTGCCGGAGGTGGGGAAGAAGACCTCCCCGGGTCGATTGCCTGCCATAGGAGAACTAGGGGAGCATTCTAAGGTTGCCTGTGTGCTCGGGGAAGCTCGGGGGCCTCCTTTTATAGCTCGTCGAGGCCGGTTCCGCGGCGGCCGGATAATCTCTCTGGCGAACCGCCTCTCTGTAGCTTGCAGGGCAACGTGGCGTGGCTGGGGATGACGGCAGGAGCTAGCGGACGAGTGGGCACTGCTCCAAGGGCGAGCTGGCGAGCGGAGGTGGCTTTGGCGGCACCGACCGTGGCAGAGGCGCGCTGCGGACGCCGGTGTGCCGCCAAAAATGCCCTGGCGGCGGCGCTGTAGCGTGCCAGGGTGGCTTGGCGCGATGTTGCGAGGCGGGGAGTGCGTGGCGAGGTGCTGCCATGTGGTCCAAAGCCAGGGGGGCCAGCGTGTCGGCTCGGGCGCGGCATCATGCAATACGCGCGCTCTGGGCGCGTCCAGTGCATGCACGGGAGATGCTCGACACAATGCCGCGGCATGCTACAGGTCGCAGGTGAGGTTGGGGTTTACCAGATTGAGGTTAGGAGCAACTGGGAGTCTAGTGGACATGCTAGTTTGATCAGAGGTGCAAGCTCACAGTGCAATGCCAAAACTCATGTCAAAACTGGTCATACCTACAGGGTGCTTGATAGAATGCCACATGCACCTAGGCATCTCTTGGGGTAGCCAAAACTTCCAGGTTGGGGTCTCTTTAGATGTACAAGAGGGTGGTGAGGTTAGTTTGCCAAAAGAAGAAACTTGTTAGTGCAAGTTTTGCAAAACTACATTTCTGGACAGGAAATAAATGACATTATTTCATGAACTAAAATTAATCCAAGGGTTGCATGCTCTGGATTTAGGGGTTTGGTAGGGCTGTCTACCGGTAGGAGAAAACACAAGATCATTGGAGCAAAAATAAATAGGGTTGCAGTAGAAATCACAGGGCTGGACCAGAATGAAAATGAGGTTGATTCACTCAAAATTTTCAAAGAACAGCACTAGGTTTTTGCACAAAGTGGAATAATATGCTCCTACTGACCTCCCCTAATTTTGGTAGAAGTTTTAAATAAATATTTAAATAGGTTGTAGTGTAAAATTGCCCACTGGACCAGATTTGAAAACTTGGTGTAGAACTCAAAATATCCAATGAATGAAATATATTATTGCATAAAAGTGATTTAGAGACATCACATGATATCTCCAAATTTTGGTGAAATTTTTAGTTAAATATATCAAAAGGTTGTAGTTCAAAAAGAGCTCCAAATTTTAAAACAACTCATTTAATGAATAAAGCTCAGGGTGAAATAATTTTATAAATAATCTCCTGATTGAGAGATGTTTTTTTTATGAGAGGGAAAATAAGTCCAATATATTTTGGAAGGATCCACTTGGGAAAAATTTCTTAATATTAAAAGAAAAGTTTTGAAATCAACAGGGATATACTTGCATGCAAAAATTTTAAACTCTTGGCAAAATTTTAATAACTAAAACCTGGTTAAATTTTTGGGGTGTTACACCCTCCTGCCTGGGAGCCTCCTAACTACTCCTAGTCGTCTGCGGTCTTCACGTAGTAGTAGGCATCCTCCGGGTAGTAGTAGTCATCAGCGGCGTTGTCTGGCTCCTGCCTGGGTCGCAACAACCGGGTATAGGGGAAAAAATAGGTAGCAAAGCAACCATGAGTACTCATACAAAGTACTCACTAGACTTACATCAGATCTAAACCAAGTATGCATCTGTATCAAAGGAAATGGGTAGTATCTGTGGACTAAACTGCAGATGCCAGAAGGGAAGGGGAAAGCCTAGCCTATCGAAGACTAGCATCTTCTGGAAACCACCATCTTACAGCAACAGGAGGGAGTAGAGTAGCATAAAGTAATGTAGCAGTAATGTTATCAACCTCGGCCAGAGATCCTTTCTCGACTCCCTACGAGAAAGCAATCCCAGAGCCATACTATCCAATTATCATCACAATCCAATTCTCATCACCATGTCTCATCTCAAGTATCTAGTTCTAGTTGTATCGACAGGGATACACGTCCAAGTGTCCATTACCGTAGGACATGCTATCGATAGATGTTTTCTTCCCTACATGGGTGCACCAACTTACCCACCACGCTCGATTAACTCCGGCCGGACACACTTTCCTGGGTCATGCCCGGCCTCGTCCAAACAATACGCCGCAACCCGACCTAGGCTTAATAGAGAGGTCAGCACGCCGGACTAAACCTATGCCCCCAGGGGTCATGGGCCATCTCCTCGGGAACTCCTGCATGTTGCGTACGCGGCCGGTGAGCAGACCTAGCTACCTCCTTCAACAAGGTAGGTGCTTACCAGTCCAACCCGGCGCGCACCGCTCAGTCGCTGACATCTATTAAACTTCGGCTGATGCATACGGCACAGAACGCCCATACTATGCCCACGTGATGGTTAGTGCTATTAGGACAAAGGCCCCTCGGATCAAATATCCAAATCATAGTGGATTAGGAGCACGCAGTAACGAGCAGAGACTCATGATTGATGTGACCCCGTCGCCCTGTCTCGAGTACTTGCGGCAAGGGCTAAGAATGCCCGGCCACGCCTCGTAAGTATCTCGCGGGCACCTTCCAGGTTAACCCGACTCCACATCACTCGCGGGTACCCCTCAGGGTTAACCCACCTATCCAAGTAACAACTATAAAGTCCAAGTATCCGTGTGTGCAAACATCAAGGGGAAAACCCGAGGAATCACCCCCGGTAAATTCCGCTCGATGTCATCATCAAGGTGAACATAAGAGGATCCACCCTCGAGGTTCACACTTGAGGGGTTGCACGACAGAGCCGTATCGGAAGTGGTTAAGGAGGAAATCACCCTCGATGACCACGACCAATTAGCTACACTACGGAGATCTCATCAGGAGTGATGTAAGAGGTTCCACCCTCGGCACTCGATGGTAACTCTACAGAGTCGTACAACTAGGGGGGTGATGTGCGGTGTCGGGGCCTGTACGTCGATCACGTTGATCGAGTCATCGAACATAAAGTGGGGCAACTGGGACAAGGTGGGGTCACTGATGGATCACTAACCAACCTATACTAAGCAGTTTAGGATAAGCATGTAAGGTATGAAAGCAGGTAACAACAACGGGCTATGCATCAGAGTAGGATCATACAGAAAGTAGTAGCAGTTCTAATGCAAGCATGAGAGGGAAAGAAATAGGCGATATCGGAATGCTCAAGGGGGTTTGCTTGCCTGGTTGCTCTGGCAAGGAGGGGTCGTCGTCGACGTAGTCGATCACAGGGGCAACATCGGTCTCTGGGTCTACCGGAGAGAAGAGGGGGAGAAACAGTAAATATAAACCAACATAGCACCACAAAGCATAATATGGCAATAAGATGTGCCGGGTGTGACCTAACATATGGCTACATGCTATGTCTTGAGCTTGCGTTGGTTTTCCCCGAAGAGGAAGGGATGATACAGCAGAGTAGCGTAAGTATTTCCCTCAGTTTTTGAGAACCAAGGTATCAATCCAGTAGGAGGCCACGCTCAAGTCCCTCGTACCTGCACAAAACAATAGTTACTCGCAACCAACGCAATTAGGGGTTGTCAATCCCTTCACGATCACTTATGAGAGTGAGATCTGATAGATATAATATTTTTGGTATTTTTGGTATAAAGATGCAAAGTAAAAAGTAAAGGCAAAGTAAAAAGCAAAGAAAGATTAAAGTGATGGAGATTGATATGATGAGAATAGACCCGGGGGCCATAGGTTTCACAAGTGGCTTCTCTCAAGAGCATAAGTATTCTACGGTGGGTAAACAAATTACTGTTGACCAATTGACAGAATTGAGCATAGTTATGAGAATATCTAGGAATGATCATGTATATAGGCATCACGTCCGTGACAAGTAGATCGAAACGATTCTGCATCTACTACTATTACTCCACTCATCGACCGCTATCCAGCATGCATCTAGAGTATTAAGTTAAAAACAAAATAACATCTTAAGCAAGATGACATGATGTAGAGAGATAAATTCATGCAATATGAAATAAACCCCATCTTGTTATCCTCGATGGCAACGATGCAATACGTGCCTTGCTGCCCCTTCTGTCACTAGGAAAGGACACCGCAAGATCGAACCCAAAGCTAAGCACTTCTCCCATGGCAAGAACTACCAACCTAGTTGGCCAAACCAAACGGAAATTCAAAGAGACTTGCAAAGATAACCAATCATGCATAAAAGAATTTAGAGAAGATTCAAATATTATTCATAGATAGACTTGATCATAAACCCACAATTCTTCGATCTCAACAAACACATCGCAAAAAGAAGATTACATCAAATAGATCTCCATGAGAGAGGGGGAGAACTTTGTATTGAGATTCAAAGAGAGAGAAGAAGCCGTCTAGCTACTAACTATGGACCCGAAGGTCTAAGGTAAACTACTCACACTTCATTGGAGGGGCTAGGATGATGTAGAAGCCCTCCGTGACGACGGCCCTCTTCCCGCGAAGCTCCGGAACAGGCCCCAAGATGGGATCTCGTGGATACAGAAAGTTGCGGCGGTGGAATTATGTTTTTGACTCCTGTTCTGATCATTTGGGGGTACGTAGGTATATATAGGAGGAAGGAGTACGTCGGTGGAGCACCGAGGGGCCCACGAGGCAGGGGGCGGGCCCTAGAAGGGGCGCCCCCACCCTCGTGACCTCCTCTTTGATCCCTTGCAGTAGGGTCCAAGTCTCCTGCATCACGTTCGGTGAGAAAATCATGTTCCCGAAGATTTTATTACGTTTAGACTCCGTTTGATATTCTGTTTCTTAGAAACACTGAAATAGGCAATAAACAGAAATTCTGGGCTGGGCCTCCGGTTAATAGGTTAGTCCCAAAAATAATATAAAAGTGGAAAATAAAGCCCAATATAGTCCAAAAAAGTAGATAATATAGCATGGAGCAATCAAAAATTATAGATACGTTGGAGACGTATTAGGCATCCCCAAGCTTAATTCCTGCTCATCCTCGAGTAGGTAAATGATAAAAAGAGAATTTTTGATGCGGAGTGCTACTTGGCATAATTTCAATGCAAATCATCTTAATTGTGGTATGAATATTCAGATTAGACAGATTCAAGACAAAAGTTTATATTGACATAAAAATAATAATACTTCAAGCATACTAACAAAGCAATTATGTCTTCTCAAAATAACATGGCCAAAGAAAGTTATCCCTACAAAATCATATAGTTTGGCTATGCTCTATCTTCACCACACAAAATATTTAAATCATGCACAACCCCGATGACAAGCCAAGCAATTGTTTCATACTCTAACTTTTTCAAAACTATTTCAATCTTCACTCAATACATGAGCGTGAGCCATGGACATAGCACTATAGGTGGAATAGAATGGTGGTTGTGGAGAAGACAAAAAGGAGAAGATAGTCTCACATCAACTAGGCGTATCAATGTGCTATGGAGATGCCCATCAATAGATATCAATGTGAGTGAGTAGGGATTGCCATGCAACGGATGCACTAGAGCTATAAATGTATGAAAGCTCAACAAAATAAACTAGTGGGTGTGCATCCAACTTGCTTGCTCATGAAGACCTAGGGCAATTTTAGGAAGCCCATCATTGGAATATACAAGCCAAGTTCTATAACGTAAAACTCCCACTAGTATATGAAAGTGACAACATACGAGACTCTCTATATGAAGAACATGGTGCTACTTTGAAGCACAATATATGAGACTCGCTATATCATGGTGCTATTTGAAGCACAAGTGTGGAAAAAGGATAGTAGCATTGCCCCTTTTTATTTATTTCCTTTTCTAGGCCTTTTTTTTCTTTGGCCTTTTTATTTATTTATTTGGGACAATGCTCTATTAAATGATAATCATCACACTTCTATTTATTTACAACTCAATGATTACAACTCGATACTAAAACAAAGTATGACTCTATATGGATGCCTTCGGCGATGTACCAGGATATGCAATGAATCAAGAGTGACAAGTATGAAAAATTATGAACGGTGGCTTTGCCACAAATACTGTGTCAAGTACATGATCATGCTAAGCAATATGACAATGATGAATGTGTCATGACGAACTAGATGGTGGAAAGTTGCATGCAATATATCTCGGAATGGCTATGGAAATGCCATAATAGGTAGGTATGGTGGCTGTTTTGAGGAAGGTATATGGTAGGTGTATGATACCGGCGAAAGGTGCGCAGTATTAGAGAGGCTAGCAAAGGTGGAAGGGTGAGAGTGCGTATGATCCATGGACTCAACATTAGTCATAAAGAACTCATATACTTATTGCAAAAATCTAGAAGTTATCAAATCAAAGTACTACGCGCATGCTCCTACGGGGATAGATTGGTAGGAAAAGACCATCGCTCGTCCCCGACCGCCACTCATAAGGAAGACAATCAATAAATAAGAGAATCACATAACGGTTCACCATACGTGCATGCTACGGGAATCACAAACTTCAACACAAGTGTTCTTTAAATTCACAGCAACTCAACTAGCATGACTTTAATATTATCACCTCCATATCTCAAAACAATTATCATGCTTCAATCTTTTCTTAGTATTCATCACACTCAAAAGAAAGTTTCACAAATCTTGAATACCAAGCATATTATTATTAAGAAAATTACCATGCTATTAAGAGACTCTCAAAATAATTTAAGTGAAGCATGAGATATCAATAGTTTCTTTAAAACAAATCCACCACCGTGCTCTAAAAGATCTAAGTGAAGCACATAGAGCAAAATTATAACGCTCAAAAGATATAAGTGAAGCACATAGAGTATTCTATCAAATTTTAATTCATGGATGGCTCTCTCAAAAGGTGTGTACAGAAAAGATGATTGTGGCATACTAAGACACAAAGACACAAATAATACAAGACTCTCCAAGCAAAACACATATCATGTTGGCGAATAAAAATATAGCTCCAAGTAAATTACCGATGGAAGTGGACGAAAAGAGGGGATGCCTTCCGGGGCATCCCCAAGCTTTGACTTTTTGGTGTCCTTGGATTATCTTGGGGGTTCCATGGGCATCCCCAAGTTTAGGCTCTTTCCACTCCTTGTTCCATAATCCATCACAAGAATTCACCCAAAATTGAAAACTTCACAACACAAAACTCAAAATAGAAAACTCGTGAGCTCCGTTAGCGAAAGAAAACAAAAGAACACTTCAAGTACTGTAATGAACTCATTATTTATTTATATTGGTGTTAAACCTACTGTATTCTAACTTCTCTATGGATTATAAACTAATTTTCTAGCCATAGATTCATCAAAATAAGCAAACAACACACGAAAAACAGAATCTGTCAAAAACAGAACAGTCTGTAGTAATCTGTAGCTAGCGCAAGATCTAGAACCCCAAAAATTCTAAAATAAATTTCTGGACGTGAGGAATTTATCTATTAATCATCTGCAAAAATAATTAACTAAATTGCACTCTTCAAATAAAAATTACAGCAGTTCTCCTGAGCGCTAAAGTTTCTGTTTTTTACAGCAAGTTCAACAAGACTTTCCCCAAGTCTTCCCAACGGTTCTACTTGGCACAAACACTAATTAAACACAAAAAACACAACCAAAACAGAGGCTAGATAATTTATTTATTACTAAACAGGAGAAAAAAGCAAGGAATAAAAATAAAATTGGGTTGCCTCCCAACAAGCGCTATCGTTTAACGCCCCCAGCTAGGCATAACAAGCAAGTACAGATCTAGGTATTGCCATCTTTGGTAGGAAATCCATAAGTGGCTCTCATGATAGTTTCATATGGTAATTTTATTTTATTTCTTGGAAAGTGTTCCATGCCCTTTTTTAATGGAAATTGGAATCTAATATTCCCTTCCTTCATATCAATAATCGCACCAACCGTTCTAAGGAAAGGTCTACCAAGAATAATAGGGCAAGAAGGATTGCAATCTATATCAAGAACAATGAAATCTACGGGCACATAATTCCTATTTGCAACAATAATAACATCATTAATTCTTCCCATAGGTTTCTTAATAGTGGAATCCGCAAGATGCAAGTTTAGAGAGCAATCATCAAAATCGCGGAAATCTAGTAAATCACACAAAGTCTTGGGAATAGTAGAGACACTAGCACCCAAATCACAAAAAGCATAAAATTCATGATCTTTAATTTTAATTTTAATAGTTGGTTCCCACTCATCATAGAGTTTTCTAGGGATAGAAACTTTCAACTCAAGTTTTTCTTCATAAGATTGCATCAAGGCATCAACAATATGTTCGGTGAAGGCTTTATTTTGACTATAAGCATGTGTGAAGAATTTAGCACGGATTGCAACAAGCAAATACAATCAATTAAAGAGCAACTTTCATAATTAAATTCCTTGAAATCCAATATAGTGGGTTTAGCAACATCTAGATTTTTATTTCTTTCAATCCCACTTTCATCAATTTCATCATTAAGATCTAAATACTCCAAATTTTTAGAACGCCTTCTAGGTAAAGGAAGATCATATTCAGTTTCATCAAGATTGATATTGCAAAACAAAGATTTAATAGGGGACACATCAATAACTTTTAGATCTTCATCTTGATTTGCATAGGAATCGGAAGAACATGCTTCAATGAAGGCATCTTTTGAAGCACGCATCTTGGCGGTTCTTTCCTTACACTCATCAATCGAAATTCTCATGGCTTTTAGAGACTCATTGATATCATGCTTAGGTGGAAAAGATCTAAGTTTCAAAGAATCAACATCAAGAGCAATTCTATCAACGTTCCTAGCCAAATCATCAATCTTAAGCAATTTTTCTTCAATCATAGCATTAAAATTCTTTTGTGAAGAAATAAATTCTTTAATATTAGTTTCAAAATCAGAGGGCATCTTATTATAATTTCCATAAGAGTTGTTGTAGGAATTCCCATAATTATTAGAAGGATCACTAGGATATGGCCTAGGATTAAAATTCCCTCTATAAGCATTGTTACCAAAATTATTCCTACCAACAAAATTCACATCCATAGATTCATTATTATTCTCAATCAAAGTAGACAAAGGCATATCATTAGGATCAGAAGAACCACTCTCAGTAGTAAATAATTTCATAAGTTCATCCATCTTTCCACTCAACACATTAATTTCTTCTATCGCATGCACTTTTTATTAGATGATCTTTCAGTGTGCCATTGAGAATAATTAACCATAATATCATCTAGGAGTTTAGTAGCATCTCCTAAAGTGATTTCCATAAAAGTGCCTCCCGCGGCCGAATCTAAAAGATTTCTAGAAGCAAAATTCAATCCGGCATAATTTTTTTGTATAATCATCCACAAATTCAAACCATGAGTAGGGCAATTACGTATCATTAATTTCATTCTCTCCCAAGCTTGTCCAACATGTTCATGATCAAGTTGTTTAAAGTTCATAATATTGTTTCTAAGAGAGATGATCTTAGCGGGAGGGAAATACTTAGAGATAAAATCATCTTTGCACTTGTTCCATGAATCAATACTATTTTTAGGCAAAGACGAAAACCAAGCTTTAGCACGATCTCTAAGAGAAAAAGGAAATAGCTTCAATTTAATGACATCATTATCGACATATTTTTTCTTTTGCATATCACATAAATCAACGAAGCTATGCAGATGAGTAGCGGCATCTTCACTAGGAAGGCCGGCGAATTGATCTTTCATAACAAGATTCAAAAAAGCAGTATTGACTTCACAGGATTCAGCATCGGTAAGAGGAGCAATCGGAGTGCTAAGGAAATCATTATTATTGGTATTGGTGAAGTCACACAATTTAGTATTATCTTGAGCCATCGCGACAAACAAGCAAACTAACACACGAGCAATCAAGGGAAAACAGGCAAAAGAGGCAAACAGAGAGGGAGGATAGAGAGAGAGGGCGAATAAAACGGTAAGGGTGAATTGGGGGGAGAGGAAAACGAGAGGCAAATGGCAAATAATGTAATGCGACAGATAGGGATTGCGATGGGTACTTGGTATGTTGACTTTTTGCATAGACTCCCCGGCAACGGCGCCAGAAATCCTTCTTACTACGTCTTGAGCTTGCATTGGTTTTCCCCGAAGAGGAAGGGATGATGCAGCAGAGTAGCGTAAGTATTTCCCTCAGTTTTTGAGAACCAAGGTATCAATCCAGTAGGAGGCCACGCTCAAGTCCCTCGTACCTGCACAAAACAATAGTTACTCGCAAACAACGCGATTAGGGGTTGTCAATCCCTTCACGGTCACTTACGAGAGTGAGATCTGATAGATATAATATTTTTGGTATAAAGATGCAAAGTAAAAAGTAAAGGCAAAGTAAAAAAGCAAAGCAAGATTAAAGTGATGGAGATTGATATGATGAGAATAGACACAGGGGCCATAGGTTTCACTAGTGGCTTCTCTCAAGATCATAAGTATTCTACGGTGGGTGAACAAATTACTGTTCAGCAATTGACAGAATTGAGCATAGTGATGAGAATATCTAGGCATGATCATGTATATAGGCATCACGTCCGTGACAAGTAGACCGAAACGATTCTGCATCTACTACTATTACTCCACTCATCGGCCGCTATCCAGCATGCATCTAGAGTATTAAGTTAAAAACAGAGTAACGCCTTAAGCAAGATGACATGATGTAGAGAGATAAATTCATGCAATATGAAATAAACCCCATCTTGTTATCCTCGATGGCAATGATGCAATACGTGCCTTGCTGCCCCTTCTGTCACTGGGAAAGGACACCGCAAGATCGAACCCAAAGCTAAGCACTTCTCCCATGGTAAGAACTACCAATCTAGTTGGCCAAACCAAACGGATAATTTGAAGAGACTTGCAAAGATAACCAATCATGCATAAAAGAATTCAGAGAAGATTCAAATATTATTCATAGATAGACTTGATCATAAACCCACAATTCATCGATCTCAACAAACACACCGCAAAAAGAAGATTACATCGAATAGATCTCCACGCGAGAGGGGGAGAACTTTGTATTGAGATTCAAAGAGAGAGAAGAAGCCATCTAGCTACTAACTATGGACCCGAAGGTCTGAGGTAAACTACTCACACTTCATCGGAGGGGCTAGGATGATGTAGAAGCCCTTCGTGATGACGGCCCTCCTCCGGCGGAGCTCCGGAACAGGCCCCAAGATGGGATCTCGTGGATACAGAAAGTTGCGGCGGTGGAATTAGGTTTTTGGCTCCTGTTTTGATCGTTTGGGGTACGTAGGTATATATAGGAGGAAGGAGTACGTCAGTGGAGCACCGAGGGGCCCACGAGGCAGGGGGGTGCGCCCTAGGGGGGGCGCCCCACCCTCGTGACCACCTCTTTGATCCCTTGCAGTAGGGTCCAAGTCTCCTGGATCACGTTCGGTGAGAAAATCACGTTCCCGAAGATTTTATTCTGTTTGGACTCCGTTTGATATTCTGTTTCTCCGAAACACTAAAATAGGCAAAAAACAGCAATTCTGGGCTGGGCCTCCGGTTAATAGGTTAGTCCCAAAAATAATATAAAAGTGGAAAATAAAGCCCAATATAGTCCAAAACAGTAGATAATATAGCATGGAGCAATCAAATATTATAGATACGTTGGAGACTTATCACTACACGATATAGGTGAAGGGGGAATTCAACCGGGAATGTTTTCCTGGTTCCGGATCTGTGTCAGATAGATGATCGGAGGGGGAAAGTTCTAGGTTCAACATGCTAGGGGCATGTGACAGATGAACGGACCGCCTAATCGGATTCGTTGGATTTTTCTGAGCAACTTTCATATAGAAAACAGTTTAATTTCTATGAATTTCTAAAGATTTTCCTATTTTCTGGATTTATTTTATTTATAGAAAAAGATATATGACATCAGCATGATGTCACAGTGACATCAGCAAGTCAACAAACGGCTGACTAGGTCAAACCTGACATGTGGGTCCCACATGTCAGCCTCTGTGACTTTAATAGTGTTAATTTAGACTAACAGAGGGTTAATTAGAGGGTGGGCCCCCCTTGTCAGTGTCTCATTTAGTTAACTAATTAGTTTTCATTTACTAAACATTTTAGTTAATTAACTGAGCGATGGGGCCCGCATGTCATAGACATGGGGCTGCCACGTCAGCAGTTGACTGGGTCAACCCAGTCAACTTGGACCCGCGGGGCCCACTGGTAGTGGCTCTAAGGTGGCCCCAGGCCAGCCACGTCAGCGGTGGCCGGCGGCTCGACGCCGGCGATGCCAAAATGCGGCGGAGGGCCTCGGGTGTGGCCAAAAAATGTGCTCCGGCCACCATTTTGCTCGCACTTGAGCGCGTTCTAAAGTGGAGACCAAACCACGTCGAACTGTGGCGATCTCGCGGCCATGGAGGCTCTATGGTGAAGACGGCGAGCACGTCGGCGGCGGAGCTCGTGGGTGCGCTACGGCGAGGCGGCTGCGGTGCGAATTTGCACGCGCGTTCAGGCTTATTCGAACGCGGGAACATCACCGTGTCGTTCTAACCCAACGGCGCAGGCTATGGTGGTCGAAAGCGACGGCAGCGACGAGCTCGGACGGCGGACAGAAAAGTGGCGCAGTGGCGAGCTAGCTACGGCGATGCACAAGGCGCGAGGAGAGGAAATGAGGGAGGGATGAGCTCAGCGCGCGGCACACGGAGGCCGGTGAGAGGCTTAGTAGCAGCAGCAGGCGTCGCCGGAGATGGAGAAGAACGACGACAACCAGAGATGGGGACGAAGGGGATCCGGTGCTGCCGCGCCTCTGAGCTCCAGCTGAGGCCACCGGTCGAAGGAGTAGACCCCCGCGGAGCTCACCGACAGGGTCAGCGGGCGAGGGGCCGCGGGTGACCGCGACAACAACGGAGGACGGCGGCGACCGCGCTCGGGCGGTGGCTCTAAGAAGGAGGCGAGGCGACGAAGCGAGCGCCGAGACACTAGTAGAAAACAGGGCTTTGGTCCAGGCCGGGTCAGCCCATTAGTCTCGGTTGACCCGATCCTTGTTTGGTGGCGGTCGCGTGGGCCAGTGACGGTGCCGAGGCTTCCGGACACTGTGGAGGTGGTACGTCACCGTGTCAGCGAGGAGGACCAGCATGTCCGTCGCTACATGGTTGCGTTGGCGGGCAGGTTCGAGAATACCTGGCAGGTTCTTCAGGGATCTCACTGGAGCTATGATCCTGTGATGGTTCCTTCCCTTTGGGTGTCCACCGCCCGCGCCGATACCCGTCGGGCGCTATGGTTCTAGCTGTACTGGCGATATGTATGATAGTATTTGACGTGTATTAGTGATAATATTTGATGTACGGACACATGGAGATGATGTAGTTTTTCTTATAATTGAATGCATCCTAATTTGAATACTACTTTATTTTGCGATTTGATTTTTCTTATTGAATGCTCAAATTGGAGAGCACTATGCAAGGCATATGCATATGATTAGTTGAATAATAATGATCTAATTTAGTCTTTGAATTATGAATGTATAGGAAATGTCATCATCTGACGACGGAAGTCTCCCGGGGGAGTGCGACTGGTGCCACGACGATCAAGGTCAGTGCGACAGGCCTCACCTGGACGATGGTCGGCGCTTCAGCATTAAGCTCGAGGAGACCTTCGAAGTTGAAACGGTACGCAACGACGACAAGTGTTTTTTTTTCATAATTAAGCATGACTTCAACTATTTCAACGTGTAATTTTCATCCTTTACAATTCGAGTATAGTTTATCCCATGCCATGCAAGACGCTATGTCTTGGAGAGGATGGATTTTGAAGACCATGAAAATTTTGAAACGAAGAAAATTCACCTAAGGACCCATCATGATGTGGATTTGGAAGTAAAGTTGTATAATGCTGAGAGCGTAACCCATTTTGGTTGCAAAAATTGGGAAGCATTTTGCAAATTGTATGGTTTTGATGAGCGTATGCTTGTCACCATGGATCTTGGTGATCCTGAAATCGAGCAAGACAATATGGACATTTGGGTCCTTGTTGATACGCCTCCAGTTCTACCGCTATGTGAGTTTCTCAAACATAGTTAATTATTAACTAATTTATATTGTTCATTTCAAAATAGTTGACATCTTATTTCCATTGACAACTTATTTTGAAGTATCAAAGAATGTCCAGAAGATGGTAGATAGAACTTACTACACCGATGGCTCTGAGTTAACTTACAAGGAGAAAACTCATCTGGTTGGATTTTGTAATGATCTTGAGAATTACAATATCTACAATCGAACTCCTCAACATTCTGGTCAATACGTGCCACTAGTGCACGTGTTGAACTACGGTAACTACTATGGAGATACCCTGGTAAGATTTTTTACTATTACGACATCCGTGCATCTTTTTGCATACTTCTAAAACTACTACATCATTGCTAACTACGAAGTTATTACTATGTTTTTCAACAGAGAATCCCAGAGGATTGTGTGCCTCATTTGATGTATCAGAATGGCGGCAGCCTTCGTGTTTTGAACATATATCCAGGTCATCCTACGAATCTCAACTGTCCATACGAGATTTCTAAAGGAAGTGGAGACATGAAAAACAAAGGATGGAAAAAATGTATGGACAGTCGTAAGGAGCTTGTTGGAAGCAAAAGGAAGCGAGGCGCAAGAATTGGAGACAGGATGATCTCCATTCTTCATAATGGAGAGTCAGGGTCTCTATTGTTTTATGCTATTTTACCTTAAGTGTGTTTAGGTCCTACCTGATACTAATGATCATGTGCTAAGAACAATTATGTAGGGTTGGGTTCGATGACTATGAGGATGATGATCGTATGACTTATTATTAATAACGAGTAGAAGTTGTATGATGATGCTTGATTAGTAGGACTTGTTATTATATATGATGATGTATGATGCGAGCATGCATGAGTTATTATATATCTGCGAGTTATTATATATCTGCGGGTGAAATGAACATAGCAGCAGCTAGCGTTGGTAAACCAAGGATGAAGATATAAGAGAGGACACTTCTCTCTATTAGCTAGCTAATAACAACCTAAAAATAACCCCCTAAACCCCTAAAACAGCCACTTTTTTTAAAAAAAGAAAAAACTCAGCTCCAGCCAGCTGCTGACGCGTGGAAGCCTTTTGGTCCCGGTTTATGTCATCAACCGGGACCAAAAGCCCCCTGCCTGGGCTGCCGGCAGCGGCCACGTGGATGCCCATCTGTCCCGGTTTTGGTTTGAACCGGGACTAAAGGGGGGAGGTATTAGTACCGACCCTTTAGTCCCGGTTCCAGAACCGGGACAAAAGGCCCTTACGAACCGGGACTACAGGCCCTTTTTCTACCAGTGAGAGGGGATAGGGACTGGCGCGAGTGGGGGCGGCAGGTCAAGTGGGAGGGGAGAGGGGAGCCTGAGCCGTCCGGGGTCTTATCCCTCGTCATCGACGCCGACGAGGCGGCTTGGTGGCGACTGTGGGCACGGTCGGAGGAATAGGGAGGGGGAAAGGGCGGCCCAGCGAGGAAGGTGGATGGGCTGGCCAGCTGGAGTGGGCCGGCCCAGGTGGGTGTAGTCCAGGGAGGGGGTAGCTAGAGGGCCTCTCCCACTTTTCCTTTCCATTTTTGCTTTTCTTTTTTATTATTTTCAGCAGCTTTTGCATTTTCCTTTTTGTCAAAAATGACTTTGCAAAATTACGCCACTGATCAAAACAAATTCATAGAATTAAGGTGCACTGCCACAAAAGGTTGGGAGGCTTTTGGAATAGTTGCCAATTTTATAAATTAAAAAGGGCATTTAGTTTATTGTTTAGGTCACTGTTTTAAGTAGTTCAGGCCACTTAATCCCTTTGCAAAAATGTTGGTTCACCACCAATATTAGTTGTGGATTATTTGGCACATGATGAACATTTTTGTTTTCATGTCTGAGCATTTTGAATTTCACACAGAATTTTAATTTGAATTCAACCGGAGTTTTGAAAGAACATGAGACAATAATGATCAGGCACATGTTTAGCAAAAAGATTAACTTAACCCCAAGGGTTACTGTAGCATCATTACACCGGGGTGTTACAACTCTCCTTCTCTAAAAGAAATTCTCGTCTCGAGAATTAAGAGGTAGAAGGGAACAGGTCGGGGTACTCAGCACGGAGGTTATCCTCGCGTTCCCAAGTGGCTTCATCTTTAGAATGATTTGACCATTGCACCTTGAGGAACTTGGTAACCTTCTTGCATGTTCGACGTTCAGCTTTTTCAAGAATGAAGATCGGATGCTCTTTGTATGTGAGATCATCTTGCAATTCAATCAGTTCTGGATCCATTTCATGTTCCGGATCCTTGAAGCATCGACGAAGTTGCGACACGTGGAAGACATCATGGACGTGAGAGAACTGAGGTGGCAACTCCAATTGATAAGCCACCAGTTCATGACGGGCGAGGATGCGGAAGGGATCAATGTAGAACGGAGCTAGCTTGCCCTTGACTCCGAACCGATGAGTGCCTCTCAAAGGAGTGACACGCAGATAAGCTTGTTCACCAAGTTGATAAGTTGAACCCCAGTGTTTCCGGTCATAGTTGCTCTTCTGGCGGGACTGGGCTGCCTTGAGATTATCTCGGACAATGCGAACCTGCTCTTCAGCTTGTTGAATAATGTCTGGACCAATGAGCATCCGTTCCCTAGTTTCTGACCAATTAAGAGGGGTTCGGCAATTACGTCCATAAAGCACTTCAAAGGGTACCATTTTCAAGCTGGCTTGATAACTATTGTTATAAGAGAACTCCGCATAAGGGAGAGATTCTTCCCACTTCTTGCCGAAAGAAATAACACAAGCCCGAAGCATGTCTTCAAGAATTTGATTGACTTGCTCGACTTGGCCTTGGGATTGGGGATGATAAGCAGTGCTTCATGTTATATGAGTTCCCATTGCCTCCTGGAAACTATCCCAGAACTTTGAAGTAAATATACTTCCACAGTTTGAACTGATCTCCTTCGGGATGCCGTGGAGTGACACAATTCGGGAGATATACAAGTTTGCTAATTGACTAGCAGTGATAGTCTCCTTGACTGGCAGAAAGTGAGCGACCTTCGAGAATTGGTCGATGACGACAAAGATAGCATCGTTACCTTTCTGAGACTTGGGAAGGCCAGTGACAAAGTCCATCTGAATCTTATCCCATATCCATTCAGGAATAGGGAGAGGTTGCAGAAGTCCATCCGGTTTCTGATGTTCTGCTTCGGCGCGACGACAAACGTCACATTCTTCAATATATCGAGCAATGTCTTGCTTCATATTAGACCACCAGTACTTCTGACGGATGTCTAGATACATCTTGGTCCTTCCCGGATGAATAGAGAGAGGGGTATCATGCGCTTCTTTCATCACCTTCTCTGTCATAAGCTCGAACCGGAGTACGACAATGTGATCTCTGAAATATAAGGTTCCATCTTCACCAAGCGAGAAATCTCTGGATTTCTCTAAGGCAAGATCCTTTTTCATCAAATCCACGTGAGCATCTTTGGCTTGAGCAGACTTAATTGCTTTCGGTAGGGTTGGTTCCAGGACAAGGTTATTCAGAGAACCTTGTGGAACTAGTTGAAGGTTTAGCTTGCATAGCTCTTCATAAAGGCGGGGTTGGGCTTTGAAGACCATGTGATTGTTGCAATAAGACTTACGGCTCAGGGCATCAGCCATTACATTAGCCTTGCCAGGTGTATAAGATATACCGCAGTTGTAGTCAGCAATAGCTTCCATCCATCGCTGCTGACGAAGGTTCAAATCTGGCTGAGTAAACAAGTACTTCAGACTCTGATGATCAGTGAAGATCTCGCAACGATTACCGAGAAGGTACTGTCCCCATAACTTCAATGCATAGATAACCGCAGCAAGCTCAAGGTCATGAACTGGGTAGTTCTCTTCATGAGGACGCACTTGACGAGAGGCATAAGCAATCACTCTGCACTCTTGCATTAGGACACAGCCTAATCCTTTACGTGAAGCGTCGCAATAGATGACAAAGTCCTTGCGAGAATCAGGGGGAGCAAGCACTGGGGAAGATGTCAGCTTGTCTTTGAGTGCCTGGAAACTTTCCTGACATTTGTCTGTCCAATCGAACTTAACGCCTTTGTGAAGCAGATTGGTCAGTGGCTTGGCGATCTTGGAGAAGTTCTTGTCAAAGCGGTGACAATAGCTGGCTAGACCGAGAAAACTTCTGACTTGCTTGACAGTCTTCGGAGGGGTCCAGTCAAGAATAGCCTGAACTCGCTCTGGGTTGATGACAATACCATCTTTGGAGATGACATGACCAAGGTAGGTGGCTTCGGGTAACCAAAATTCGCACTTGGAATACTTGGCATAAATTTGATGTTCTCGAAGCTTCTCTAGAACAAGTCGGAGATGTTCAGCATGTTCTTCTTTGTTCTTCGAATATACCAGGATATCATCCAGATAGACTACGACGAGCTTGTCGAGGTAATCCATGAATATGTAGTTCATCAGACGAGAGAATGTGGCAGGAGCATTGGACAAGCCAAAAGACATGACGTTGTACTCGTAAGAACCATAACGAGTGACGAATGCGGTCTTTGGAATATCCTCTTCACGAACACAGATCTGGTGGTAACCCAACCTGAAGTCAAGTTTAGAGAATATTGATGAACCAGAAAGTTGATCATACAGATCATTGATCCGAGGAAGGGGATATTTGTTCTGAATTGTAGCTTGGTTGATAGGACAGTAGTCTTGGACCAAACGATTCGTTCCATCCTTCTTCTTTACAAAGAGAGAAGGTGCTCCGCAAGCCGAGGAACTGGGACGAATGAAACCACTGCGAAGAGATTTGTCGATTTCCTCCATAAGTTCAAGGAGTTCATGAGGTGGCATCTTGTAGGGTCATTTGGCAATAGGAACGGTGCCTGGTTTCAAATCGATGACGAACTCGACAGCCTGGGCAGGGGGTATTCGTAGAAGTTCTTCTGGAAAGACATCTAGGAAGTCACGAACAACTGGAATCTTTTCAATTCCCTCAAGAGGTGCTGCGTTTAATGCATTCAAATCATAAAGTCGTGCTTCAGCGTTTTGAACAATCTGAGCATGGTAGCTTACTATCTCATTGGAAGGATGTAGGAGGTGAACGACCTTGGTGGTGCAAACGATAGAAGCAGTATGCGCTTTCAACCATTCCATTCCCAGAATGAGGTCAATATTGGAAGACTCCAGAATAATGGGGGAAACAAGAAATTCCAACCCTTCAATCTCAACGGGAACATCGCGACCAATCATGGTAGTTTGACATCGGCCCGCAGGGGTGCGTACCACAATCGAAGTGTTCATGGGCTCGCATCGAATGTTGTGTGCATATGCAAAATTTTCTGACATGAATGAATGCGATGCTCATGAGTCAAATAAAACAGATGCCGGTACTGAATTAACAAGGAGAGTACCCATCACAGTAGCAGGCTGGTCTTGAGCTTCATTCAGATCAACATGATTAGCCTGACCATGACCATAAGGTTTGGCATTGTAGTTGTGGGGCTGGTTGTTACGACCAGTTGAGGGCAAAGCCAGCTGGTTCCTTTTCTGATTGCACTCTTTGGCAAGGTGACCTGGACGGCCACATCTGAAGCACAGACCATCATTGGGATTGGTAGCAGGCGCTTGGGGTGGTGCAGTCCGAAGAGGCTGCCTCGTTGGCGGAGGAGGCAAACGCGGAGCAGCATAGGATTGTCTTGGTGCCGGTGCAGTTGGACGATACATGTTGTGGGGGATCCATATCCGACGCTTCTGCGCTGATGGGCCCGAAGATGAGCCAGCGTCACGTCTGCGCCTATGGGATCCCTGGTGTTCCTGAAGACCCGTCTCAACCTGAATAGCCTTGTTCACCAAGGTGGCGAAGTCGGCAAAGTCATGAGCGAGCAGTGCTAGCTTAATATCAGGGTGAAGTCCATCATGGAACTTTTCTTGCCTACGAGCATCAGTTGCAATGTCTTCTTCAGCATAACGAGACAAGTCCAGAAATTCTCGTTGATAAGCATCTACAGTATTGTTGCCTTGGGTGAGGTTGCGGAAATCTCGCTTCTTCCTGTCCATGATTCCTTGAGGAATGAAGCATGAACGGAAAGCAGCTTGGAAATCCAGCCAAGTGATGACCGTTCCAACAGGCAGGGTACGCCTGTGGCTGTCCCACCATTGAGCATCGGGACCCTTCAGAAAGAAAGATGCAAAGGTGACATAGCTAGCAGGAGCCACACTAGCAGACTCCATTTCATAAGTGATGTCGCGGAGCCAATCATCGGCATCAAGGGGTTGAGTTGAGCTGCGGTAAATAGTTGGGTTGAGACGCATGAAGTCTTGCAGAGTTACTGGGGTTGGCTGTTGATTCATGTTCGGACGAGGAAACCGAGCCATCATTCCTTCCACGAACTGGCGGTTCAGCTCAAATTGTTACATCATTCCAACAAAGAATTCGGGCGGTGGTGGATCGTTGGCACCACGACCATGACCAGCGGGTCTAACCATCCTGCTAACATGGAATAGGGGGGTAGTTCAGCATTGAGCATTTGTAAAATCAAGGATCATTCATGATGAAACATGCATAATGAAAGAGGTACGATGGATACCACTTCGTTGTCATCATGACAGTGTGTGTACTATCCAGAATACTATTCTAAGGAAAAACTATGGCTTATCCAGCTTTGGGGTGAATGTGGTCACGGGATCCTAATGTTAGAGTTAGTAAAACCATTTTAACCCGAATAGAAGCGGGATCAGAGTCCCAGAGTATAGACGAGGAATAAATATCCTAATACCACCCATATGGCGTCGTGGGCCCGTAAGACACACAGCCATGTTAGTAAAAGTTTTTGTAGTGACTAGACTCGACTTCGGCCAAGTAGTTGGAAAGGGGGCTACCTACAGGCAGTCAGCTCTGATACCAACTTGTGACGCCCTCGATTCAATCGTACACTAATCATTGATATGTCTCCAACGTATCTATAATTTTTAATTGCTCCATGCTATATTATCTACAGTTTTGGACTATATTGGGCTCTATTTTCCACTTTTATATTATTTTTGGGACTAACCTATTAACCGGAGGCCCAGCCCAAAATTGCTGTTTTTTGTCTATTTCAGTGTTTCGAAGAAACAGAATATCAAACGGAGTCCAAACGGAATAAAACCTTTTGGAACGTGATTTTCTCACCGAATGTGATCCAGGAGACTTGGACTCTTCTCCAAGGAACAAAAGAGGCGGTCGCGAGGGTGGGGGCGCGCCCCCTACGGCATGCCCCCCTGCCTCGTGGGCCCCTCGGTGCTCCACCGACGTACTCCTTCCTCCTATATATACCTACGTACCCCCGAACGATCAGAATAGGAGCCAAAAACCTAATTCCACCGCCGCAACTTTCTGTATCCACGAGATCCCATATTGGGTCCTGTTCCGGAGCTCCACCGGAAGAGGGCCGTCATCACGGAGGGCTTCTACATCATCATAGCCTCTCCGAATGAAGTCTGAGTAGTTTACCTCAGACCTTCGGGTCCATAGTTAGTAGCTGGATGGCTTCTTCTCTCTTCTTGGATCTCAATACAAAGTTCTCCCCCACTCTTGTGGAGATCTATTCGATGTAATCTTCTTTTTACGGGGTGTTTGTTGAGATCGATGAATTGTGGGTTTATGATCAAGTCTATCTATGAATAATAATTGAATCTTCTCTGAATTCTTTTATGCATGATTGGTTATCTTTGCAAATCTCTTCGAATTATCCGTTTGGTTTGGCCAACTAGATTGGTAGTTCTTGCCATGGGAGAAGTGCTTAGCTTTGGGTTCGATCTTGCGGTGTCCTTTCCCAATGATAGAAGGGGCAGCAAGGCACGTATTGCATCGTTGCCATCGAGGATAACAAGATGGGGTTTATTTCATATTGTATGAATTTATCTCTCTACATCATGTCATGTTGCTTAAGGCATTACTCTGTTTTTAACTTAATACTCTAGATGCATGCTAGATATCGGTCGATGAGTGGAGTAATAGTAGTAGATGTAGAATCGTTTCGGTCTACTTGTCACGGACGTGATGCCTATATACATGATCATGCCTAGATATTCTCATAACTATGCTCCATTCTGTCAATTGCTCAATAGTAATTTGTTCACCCACCGTAGAATACTTATGCTCTTGAGAGAAGCCACTAGTGAAACCTATGGCCCCCGGGTCTATTCTCATCATATCAATCTCCATCACTTTAATCTTGCTTTGCTTTTACTTTACCTTTTACTTTTACTTTGCATATTTATACCAAAAATACCCAAAATATCATATCTATCAGATCTCACTCTCGTAAGTGACCGTGAAGGGATTGACAACCCCTAATCGCGTTGGTTGCAAGTAGCTATCGTTTTGTGCAGGTACGAGGGACTCGAGCGTGGCCTCCTACTGGATTGATACCTTACATCTCAATAACTGAGGAAATACTTACGCTACTCTGCTGCATCATCCTTTCCTCTTCGGGGAAATCCAACGCAAGCTCAAGAGGTAGCAATCATACACGCAAATGTGTACGATCAAGATCAAGGATTCACGGGAAGATATCACAACACAACTCTAGACACAAATGAAAATAACACAAGCTTTATATTACATGCCAGGGGCCTCGAGGGCTCGAATACACAAGAGTCAGCGGAAGCAACAATATTTGTGTACAGACATAAGTTTGACAAGTGTGCCTTAAGAAGGCTAGCACAAAAGCAACAACGATCGAAAAGGCAAGGCCTCCTGCCTAGGAGCCTCCTAACTACTCCTAGTCGTCTGCGGTCTTCACGTAGTAGTAGGTATCCTCCGGGTAGTAGTAGTCATCAGCGGTGTCGTCTGGCTCCTGGGATCCGTCATCTGGTCACAACAACCGGGTATAGGGGAAAAAATAGGTAGCAAAGCAATCGTGAGTACTCATCCAAAGTACTCGCAAGACTTACATTAGATCTAAACCAAGTATGCATCTGTATCAAAGGAAATTGGCTGTATCTGTGGACTAAACTGTAGAATACCAGAAGGGAAGGGGAAAGCCTAGCCTATCATAGACTAGCATCTTCTAGAAACCACCATCTTGCAGCAACAGGAGGGAGTAGAGTAGCATAAAGTAAAGTAGCAGTAATGTTATCAACCTTGGCCAGGGATCCTTTCTCGACTCCCTGTGAGAAAGCAATCCCAGAGCCATACTATCCAGTTATCATCACAATCCAATTCTCATCACCATGTCTCATATTAAGTATCCAGTTCTAGTTGTATCGATCGGGATACAAGTCCAAGTGTCCGTTACCGTAGGACAGGCTACCGATAGATGTTTTCTTCCCTTCAGGGGTGCACCAACTTAACCACCACGCTCGATTAACTCCGTCCAGACACACTTTCCTGGGTCATGCCCGGCCTCGGCCAAACAATATGCCGCAACCTGACCTAGGCTTAATAGAGAGGTCAGCATGCCGGACTAAACCTATGCCCCCAGGGGTCATGGGCCATCTCCCTGGGAACTCCTGCACGTTGCGTACGTGGCCGGTAAGCAGACCTAGCTACCTCCTTCAACAAGGTAGGTGCTTACCAGTCCAACCCGGCGTGCGCCGCTCAGTCACTGACGTCTATTAAACTTCGGCTAATGCATATGACGCAGAACGCCCATACTATGCCCACGTCATGGTTAGTGCTATCAGGCCAAAGGCCCCTCGGATGAAATATCCAAATCGTAGTGGATTAGGAGCACGCGGTAACGAGCAGAGACTCACGATCGATGTGACCCCGTCGCCCATCTCGAGTACTTGCGGCAAGGGCTAAGAATGACCGACCACGCCTCGTAAGTATCTCGCGGGCACCTTCCAGGTCAACCCGACTCCACATCACTCGCGGGTACCCCTCAGGGTCAACCCGCCTATCCAAGTAACAACTGTGAAGTCCAAGTATCCGTGTGTGCCAACATCAAGGGGAAAACCCGAGGAATCACCCCCGGTAAATTTCGCTCGATGTAATCATCAAGGTGAACATAAGAGGATCCACCCTCGAGGTTCACACTTGAGGGGTTGCATGACAGAGCCGGACCGGAAGTGGTTAAGGAGGAAATCACCCTCGATGACCACGACCGGTTAGCTACACTACGGAGATCTCATCAGGAGCGATGCAAGAGGTTCCACCCTCGTCACTCGATGGTAACTCTGCAGAGTCATACAACTAGGGGGGGGTGATGTGCGGTGTTGGGGCCTGGACATCGATCACGTTGATCGAGTCATCGAACATAAAGCAGGGCAGCTGGGACAAGGTGGGGGTCATTGATGGATCACTAACCAACCTATACTAAGCAGTTTAGGATAAGCATGTAAGGTATGATAGCAGGTAACAACAACGAGCTATGCATCAGAGTAGGATCATACAGAAAGCAGTAGCAGTTCTAATGCAAGCATGAGAGGGAAAGAAATAGGCGATATCGGAATGCTCAAGGGGGGTTTGCTTGCCTGGTTGCTCTAGCAAGAAGGGGTCATCGTCGACGTAGTCGATCACAGGGGCAACATCGGTCTCGGGGTCTACCAGAGAGAAGAGGGGGAGAAACAATAAATATAAAGCAACATAGCACCACAAAGCATAATATGGCAATAAGATGTACCGGGTGTGACCTAACGTATGGCTACACGATATAGGTGAAGGGGGAATTCAATCGGGAATGTTTTCCCGGTTCCGGACCTGTGTCAGACAGATGACCGGAGGGGGAAAGATCCAGGTTCAGCATGCTAGGGGCACGTGACAGATGAACGGACCGTGTAATCGGATTCGTTGGATTTTTCTGAGCAACTTTCATATAGAAAACATTTTCAACCGAGTTACGGTTTAATTTCTAGGAATTTCTAAAGATTTTCCTATTTTCTGGAATTATTTTATTTACAGAAAAAGATATATGACATCAGCATGATGTCACAGTGACATTAGCAAGTCAACAGACGGCTGACCAGGTCAAACCTGACATGTGGGTCCAGTGGGTCCCACATGTCAGCCTCTGTGACTTTAACAGTGTTAATTTAGACTAACAGAGGGTTATTAGAGGGTGGGCCCCCCTTGTTAGTGTCTGATTTAGTTAACTAATTAGTTTTCATTTACTAAACGTTTTAGTTAAGTAACTGGGCGGTGGGGCCCGCATGTCATAGACATGGGGCTGCCACATCAGTAGTTGACTGGGTCAACCCAGTCAACTTGGACCCCCGGGGCCCATTCGAAGTGGCTCTGAGGTGGCCCCAGGCCAGCCACGTAGGAGGTGGCCGGTGGCTCGACGCCGGCAACACCAAAATTCGGCGGAGGGCCTCGGGTGTGGCTGGAAAATGTGCTCCGACCACCATTTTGCGCGCACTTGGGCGCGTTCTAAAGCGGAGACCAAACCATGTCGAACTATGGCGGTCTCGCGACCAGGGAGGCTCTACGACGAGCACGTCGGCGGCGGAGCTCGCGGGTGCGCTACGGCGAGGCGGGTGCGGTGCGAATTTGCGCGCATGTTCGGGCTCATTCAAACGTGGGAACATCACCGCGTCGTTCTAACCCAACGGCGCCGGCTATGGTGGTCGAAAGCGACGGCAGCGACGAGCTCGGGCGGCGGATAGAAAAGTGGCGCAGTGGCGGGCTAGCTACGGCGGTGCACAAGGCACGAGGAGAGGAAAGGAGGGAGGGAGGAGCTCACCGCGTGGCACACGGAGGCCGGTGAGAGGCTTAGTAGTAGCAGCAGGCGTCGCCGGAGATGAAGAAGAACGACGACAGCCGGAGATGGGGACGAAGGGGATCCGGTGTTGCCGTGCCTCCGAGCTCTAGCTGAGGCCACCGGTCGAAGGAGTAGACCCCCGCGGAGCTCACCGACAGGGTCAGCGGGCGCGGGGCCGCAGGTGGCCGCGACAACGACGGAGGACGGCGGCGACCGCGCTCGGGCGGTGGCTCTAAGAAGCAGGCGAGGCGACGGAGCGAGCAAGGAGAGGGGATAGGGACTGGCGCGAGTGGGGGCGGCATGTCAAGTGGGAGGGGAGAGGGGAGCCCGAGGCGTCGGGGGTCTTATCCCTCCTCATCGACGCCGACGAGGCAGCTCGGTGGCGACCGTGGGCATGGTCGGAGGAACAGGGAGAGGGAAAGGGCGACCCAGCGGGGACGGTTGATGGGTTGGCCAGCTGGAGTGGGCTGGCCCAGGTGGTTGTAGTCCAGGGAGGGGGGGTAGAGGGCCTCTCCCACTTTTCCTTTCCCTTTTTTCTTTTCTTTTTATTATTATTTTTAGCACCTTTTGCATTTTCCTTTTTGTCAAAAATGACTTTGCAAAATTATGCCACCGATCAAAACAAATTCAAAGAATTAAGGTGCACTCCCACAAAAGGTTGGGAGGCTTTTCGAATAGTTGCCAATTTTATAAATTAAAAAGGGCATTTAATTTATTGTTTAGGTCACTGTTTTAAGTAGTTTAGGCCACTTAATCCCTTTGCAAAAATGTTGGTTCACCACCAATATTAGTTGTGGAATATTTGGCACATGATGAACATTTTTGTTTTCATGTCTGAGCATTTTGAATATCACACAAAATTTGAATTTGAATTCAACTGGAATTTTGAAAGAACATGAGACAATAATGATCAGGCACATGTTTAGCAAAAAGATTAACTTAACCCCAAGGGTTACTGTAGCATCATTACACCGGAGTGTTACACAGGTCATCCTCCATTGATGCCTCACGGGCGGCGCAGTGCAGGCACCGCGACCCGCGTCCCGCCCTCTCCCGCCACGCGTTGCCCGACATGTAGCCTCTTGCCGCCCCGCTGCAGCTATAAAAGGCGATCTCCCCGCCAGTGGACGCCACCGTTCAAATTTTCCCCCTGTCCGGCAAACAAAGCAACCCTCCCCCCTTCTCGCCGACCAACAAATGGCCGTGAGGTTTCCAGGCGACGGCGAATGGCGTTGGCCGCCGCCATCTCTAAGAGCCAGAGGTGCGCCTCCTCTATGAGGTGGAGTATCCGGCGCCCCCGGACATGCGTGTGACAGGGGCGTAGAGGCTGAGCGCCAGCAGGGTCCCGGTGCCTCCTGTGCCCGAAGGGGCGGCTCGGCGGGCCGAGATCGCCCGCATCCGCTCGTCCCTGATGGAGGAGCAGCGGAACGAGCTGAGGTACGCTGCCGACAGCGAAATGTTGTGGATGATGTACTTCAAGCGTCGCCGCCAAGAGCAGATCGCCTCCGTCAACGGTATCATCCCCCGTGGCTGCCTCAACGCCGACGGGCGGCACGAGTGGTGGGGCGTGCCAGGCCGCACCCTCGAGGCCGTCCTCGACCACATCGAGACTGGCAACGTGTCGCGCCTCGAGTACCCAACGCGGCCATCCTTCTCTCACCGGCATGGCAGCTCCTGGACGCCGCACCAAATGGAGCCGGGGACGTCATCATAATCGGGCTCCGGCTCGCTCTCCTCCAGCTCGCCGGCTCTCCGCCCCGTCAAGCTAGAGCCTGAGGAGACGCCACTCCGGCGATGCACCCACGGCGGCGCCCTCGTCATCAACGAGGGTTCCCGTCTCTCCGCGTGCTCCCTCTGTAGGGTAACGCAGCAGAAAACAAAAAAATTCGGACCTACGCACCATCCTAGGACCACTATGGAGACTGCATATACGGTTTGATCTTTTTCGTTACCAACTCGTAGCGCAGCGGGAAGTAGAGTCGATGATGATCGGCGGCGCAGATCCCCGCAGCTAGGATTTACAACCTTCCAACTGCGAGGATGTATACCCTCATCCGCCCCACGGACAGCCCTCCGGGAGGCGGTCGGACAGTCCCTCGGACGGTGTCGCTGACAATCCTTCGGGAGGACCCTTAAAACTCGGACGGTCACTTGGACAGCCCTTCGGGAGGACTCACAGAACTCGGACCGTCACTTGGACAGCCCTTCGGGAGGCACTCTCAAAACAGCCCCTCAGGCAAAAGGATCGAAACTATGACCTCTCTACGAGGATGCACATATACGGTGTCATCTATCCGGTAGGGATTCGCCATCCAGAACTAGTTCATGCCAGAACCCAGACAACCTTTCGGCTCTACGAAACTATTTCGCTAGGAGGGAGGGAGAGAGCCAGATCATGCATGGCATTTGTATGAGAGCAAGAGTGTGTCTTTAGTCAGCCCCCTCCACCCGTATTTATAGGCCAAGCCCAAGGGTGGCTTCTCCAAGAAGCCAAAGGGGATAATACCAAAAGGCCCTCAAGGTGGCTTCTCCAAGAAGCCAAGCAAAAACACTTTCACTATTCATGACGACATTTTTTAGCGTCCATTCAAACAGGAAATATTTATGTGGGCTCAGAACATTTCCAGTACCCACTAAAATAATTTTCATCGCGTTCCGAACTAATTTCGGTTTAGTGAATTTCATCTGCGAAAAGCAAACAAGAATGTGTTTTCACTGTTCATGAAGACAATTTTTCCCGTCCATTAAATCTGAAAATATTTCTGTGGGTCTTACAATAATTCCAGTACCCACTAAAATGATTTTGCATACATTCCGAAACAATTTCATATTAGTGAATTTCATCTGTGAAAAGCAACCAAACCGGTGTCGACAGCTCCGGAACAATTCCAGCTTTTATCCAGGAAAATTCCACAAAGTTTCCAGAATGACAATGGCACCCTCCAAAAATTATCAGGCATGTGCCGAAACCAATTTTACTTAATAGTATATCCCGAAATAACTTTTTGGTTTCAATGAAACTCATCCGATGACCTCTCTCTGCGGAACTTTTTCGCTGTCCGAAACATTTTGGTGTCCGAAACTTTTTCGGTGATTTTCTCTCAAACTCCCTTTCTAGTATTCAGCAGATAGATCACCCTTAAGCGCGTGACCCTATAGGTTCGGTGAAGCATAGACATGACCGGAAAAACTTTTTGATCAATGATCAACATCGGAGCCGTGGACACCCATATTGACCCCTATACCCACACGAATGAATATTCGAGCGAACCTCCAGTTGCCGTGTGTTATTCCTGTTGCTTCATGATATGTTACAAATACCCGAGGTGAGACATGTTGGCATCCCCGTGGATCAACAACTTGTCCACTATGCCAGTTACCTCGTTAACGATATTGTTTTCTTTTCTTGTTCCCATGTTCCGGCATCCCCGTGATCAAATCACAAAGTGTCTGGCTAGACGATGATGGATACCGTAACACCAAGAGGGCCCAGAGATATCTCTCCATCGTCGGAGGAGCAAATCCCAATATTGAGCTACCAAGTTACTTGACATACTTTTCCATGAACCTGTAAGCCGCCGTCATAGCCACCCATTTACGGATGACGTTTAACAAACCCCAAAGTTCATGAAGCAAGCATGAGGAAACTCGATAATCTCATGGTCTAATGAACCAGGCAAACGTTAACCATCTCTATGTTATGTACCATTAACTTGTGACGAATGAATCTCATAGCATAACATCAATCCGAGTCGATTCAGCACAAATGTTCTCTTAACATTGTGCCCTCAAAGTTGCTGGCATAGACATGCCCATGATCAGGAAAACAGAACCATCATGCAACACTTGAGCTAGTCTTAGAGCCCGGACTAATAATACTTCTTACCCTTTATTATTCCACACATGCATATGAGTCTTCCTCCGAGCCTCGTGTTATTGCAGACTCGAGAACAATATCAGTTATAGCATGGAGCATAAACATAATTATGAACTTGGAGATAAATAATATCATTTATTATTACCTCTAGGGCATATCTCCTACAGACTGCCACTTACACTAGAGTCAATAATCTAGTTAATGCTAATGCACTTTACACCTATGGTATACTGGTGTAAAAGATGCTTCGCCTGTGGTATAGCCTGATGTCCATCGGATCTGACAACTTTAGCTCCGTGTGTATCTCTGCATATCCACGTGTTTTCACGCTTTCACAAAATTCAAATTTTGTGCGGACTTGGCTTTGTATACATGTGAATCGTTGGTTGAAACCTGATTCTCAGACTGAGTTATGGAGCAACTATCTGCAATAGTGGCCCATTGGCTAAAGCCTTCTTGGAACCATACTAAGTTCATGAATGAACTATATGATTCAACATCTTTGTCTTTGTCACTTCTAAAGCGGCAACATACTTCGCCTCTATTATAGAATTCGCCACAGTAACTTGTTTGGAACAATTTCCAACTAACTGCACCACCATATTATGTGTTACACAAAACCCTCAATTTAAATCGAAAATCGCATGGAGAAATGATGAAGATTGTATCGATGTAACATTTTACAACGAACTCTTAATGATATCCACTTGCGAAAAAACATGTCATCAGTGCTACTTTAGTACTCAATGGTCCTTTTTCACTGTTGTCCCATGATCAGTACTTTTGATCACTTTGGTATCTACACTCGCAACAGCTTGAGAGTATTCGACATATCTGGTTGTTTTACATACCATGGATTACATGATTAATCCAAACACAGGAGTGTGTGGAATCTCTATCATGTATTTTGCTCATCAGTGTTTTGGGACACTAATTCTTGCAAGAACTCTTTCCATGTGACTTCGGCAAGAATCACTCCTTATCGTTCTTAGTGCTAAACGGTTTTAGAATCTTGTCAATATGTATTTTTGCTCAGCCCTATTAGGTAAATCTATCTCCATAGATCATTATGCCTAATATCAAGGCCATTTAGCCCAAGCACTTTATCGAAAAACTATTTTCAAATGAAGTCCTAATTCGTGTCAAGAAATTTATTTCCAATTAACAATGTGTCAAGCACACAAGGTTTTCAGAAATATTATTATGCTCCCACTTACTTTCTTGAAACCACAAGCATCTTCGTTACGCATTGATGAAGTCAAATCCCTTTGACCATTCCATCAAAAACGAAGATTCCAACTCCATTTTCCTCTCTTCTGTCCATCGCTGGAACTCTAAAGCTACGATACTTACTAGTATCCTTTGGGCCGACAAAATACTTTGGAATGTATCACATACAAGTCCTAGATTGTAATGCATTTCATGGAAATTCTGTTGTCATCCATGTTTCATGTATCACATTTTGAAATATGTATTAATTGCTAGTTTAACCCGAACCGACTTTAAGCATTGCTACGGTGAGACAATCTCATTGCAGTCAACTCCTTGAAATTGTTATTGCAACAAGTCGAGCTTAATGGGTAAAACATTTTTATCCATATCAGTTCATAGTCCCATTACAATTTGTTAGACTCCAAGTCTTTCGAACGGTTTATCAAGATTTAAATCTTGAATCATTTATGGAAAATATCTCGGATTATATTGGCATTCAGCCAATTCCGGAGTCAGGGCCCTTCAACGCTTCCTTGTGTATCATAGGTATACTGTTATCTAACAACAATATCTCATTTGCGCACCTGAGAGGTTTGCACGAGCTTTGCCTATGTTGTTTAGCTACAAGTTCGACCGAAGTCCATACATCTAATGTAGAGGCTTCCGTATCAGTCGCAGTAGGAAACTCTGGAATTACTTCCAAGGTTCCTTTCCTTTGACCTGATGATGAAGATACTTGTTATCTCGTCGAGTTGCACTGTCCTCCCACTTACCCTTTTGCAAGAACTATTCTCTTTAAAAGCTTACCATTCTGTGGCAAAAATCCTTTGCCTCGGTATAGTGGTGGAGGAATACCCAATGACTTGGGATAACTTACAAAGTAGCACTTGTCTGATTTGGAATAGGTTTGTAACCTTTTACACAAGCCCTATATTCCAAATGTTAAGAAAAGATATAACATGGTTGGGCGACCATACCATGCCGTCATTTCAACAGACCTGATGGAGCCCTTTTCAGTGTAAAAGCCGCGGTCTCTAAAGCATTACTCTTCAAAAGTGATAATGGAAAATTTATTTATGTCATCTTTGACCTTACCATGTCATAAATGGTTTGATTACATCTTCACAGACATTCCACTCATAGTGGTGTTATGGGAGTTGTAAGTTATGAAACTCTTTTCACAACTCATTAGACATTCGCTAAACTTGTAACTCAAATATTCCTTTCTGCAATAAAATTGCAGAAACATAATTTCCTTGTTACAATAACTTCTACTTCATTTTTGAAAACCTTTCGAATGATTTCAAAAGATCCAGACTTACGTCTCATCAAGCAAATATCCATATATCTACTCTCGAGTCATTTATGAAGATATATAAATCCACTACATGCAACAACATTTATTGAACTACACACATCAAAATGTATGATCACCAATAAGTTTGTTTCTCGTTCCTTATGGCATGTGAATGGTATTTCAGTCACTTCACTTTTCGGAGAAAAGTTGCAAGTGCTAGATGATTCAAAATCAAACGACTTCAAAATCCATCATAATGGAATTTTTCCATGCGGGTTTCTCCATTGTGACCAAATGCATTGCCACACATGTGTGGTATTCTCATAGTCTTGCGACATTTAGTGTCAGTGTTATGGATGTATCATTTTACCATCAATATTCATAACATACATCCCATCTTGGATGGAAGCATGGCTCTTCATGTTATTCATAATACTGAACAACAATTGTTCTTTTGTGAACAACCCTTTTGCAATAAACATTGTGCAATGGGCTAGAATGTAAGAAACTCTAAAATGAATTATGAAAGTAAACATAGAGGTAATATATTAATATCATTATTCATAACATACATCTCATTCATAATGAAAGTATGGCCTTTATGTTTATTCATAATGCTGAACATCAAAAGTTCTCTTATGAACAACCTTCTTGCAAGGTACCTTATGCAAAGGGCTAGAGTGTGAGAAACTCTAAAATGAATTATGAAAGAAAATACATAGGTAATACACCGATGGAAGATATAGTAACTTTTACTATGTTCCTAGCATGTATTAAAACCTCATTCCTGGCCAATCTTTTAGGCCATAGTAGTTCTTACATCGAGTTGCAACAAAATGCAATCGAGCGGGTATCTTCGTGATTAATTCAAAATACCCTAGAATTAGTGATTAACATGTTTAACCATAACTCCTAGGAACTATATCTTTGACCAGCCTTCTATACATCAAAAACTTGTATGACATTCATACATGAGATGGATATTCTAGTCATATTTCTTTCTGCCTTTATACGTCTAACCGTTTAACTATTAGTATTTCCTACTCGCAAAAGAAGCACCCAACTTAAGAGTGGCATTAGCCCCGGATTTCCTAGGCGTGTAAGCATAATAACAACCTTTGGACACTTCATTTCTCTTTAAGTTGTTGTTGTATTCACCTTTCATCATATGACAGGCGTTCTTCTGGATCCCTCTCTTATCAGTCTAATGCATAGTAAACTCTTTACTAATAATTTTCAAACAACCATTTCTTTGTATATTTCATATCTTTCAGCCTTTGTTTGTATCTGGAAATTAATTTTCAGTTCCATGAATATCACATAACTATCCCAAAACTTTCGAAGTTCGGGTTTCAAGGAAGCAAACATATTGCACTTGACCGTAATGGAATTGTAGCTTTTGGATCGATGGACAAGAGTCTCATCATCCATTGCATTTAGCGGGAGTACACGGAAAGCATGCGATAGGACAAAGTCTTTCTCGACACTTTTGAGGACAATCCTCACATTACGTTACCAATCATAAAGTTTTAACCAGATATTTAACAACTATTCAATTTTAACATGGAAGGTGGAAACGCGAGCCATTATTCTACAATTATTTTGCAAAAAACACTTAGACAGTGTTCATAATTAATTGCACTGAGAATTAAACATGTTAATTTAACAGTGTGCTCCCACTCAAATCAATATATCTCAAAATTGATTATGAGTAACACAAGACCCGCATATCCATTCAACGCCATTGAACGAGATGAACACTGATGGCGCGAAATTCAATCGGTAGGCAAACTTGCCCATCACATCTCTATGTGACTCTTGTTCATCTTTCGATGGGAGTGTTCTGGGCTCACGGAGATCCTTCCAGAACGTCAAGAAAACCAAGTGACCTTGCTGCGAGGTCTCAACTCACCCGCCTCACACTTCCCTAATCATTGGTACCCAGGGAGATCCTGTGATACCCCGAAAAGTTAGGTGTCGTGACGGTGCTACACTTGGGAGAACATGGACTATTTGATATTTTTTTTTGAGAGATCACCCTAATAAATGTGACTACCGCGCAATCAAGAAGGGTGCATCAAGAGGGATAAAGATCTCAGGCAATTCATAAGAGCATGATATGGTATAGCCTCTTCTGACGGAGAAGTCAAGTATTTCTTCGTCTTCGGCATTCGCGTCGGTGTTCACCTTCGCGAAGATTGCCACCACCTTGTCGATTCACCAGATAATATTGCTATCTCCATAGCGGATGAAATAAATGCATTACTTAAGGTTGACACGCAGGTCATTAAAGTGCAATCATATGGCTCTAGCCATCATGCCGAATCATGACATGCAGGTCATGTTAATTACATCATATAGTCATCTCATACATAATCAAATTATTATGAGCATTGCTATACCACATCACATGCACATGCAAGCCCTCCTGCGAAACCAAGTTAGACGCCTCTAATCGGTTCATGCAAAAACTTGTTTTTCGTGGCTTCTAAGGTTTCGAAACAAACCGAAGCTACCAATGTCCATCATCAAGTTTGATAATTCAAGTCACTAGATTAACTTTGCGGGGTGTATGAAACATGAGATAATAAAATCTCGAGCCCCATACTGAACTTCGTCATACGCATGACCCCCGTGCAAATCATATCTGCATTGCCCTTTTGTCTGCGAAATTTCATCTTTCTTTCTAACTATGGTGGATTTCAACGAAGTGTTAGCACTTCGTTGATCAATCAGGATCGCAGATTGCCAGAACATTGAAAATCCACCATGCCGTTATCAAGATCAGAAATATGCAAATTCCAGGGAAGCAACAAGAACATCGGGTAACAGATTTCATCTGCTACCCGCACAAATAATTCTCAGTAATAGAACTCATCTACTAGAAACTATATTGTGCAACACCCATACATTTCTATGTATTCCAGATCACAACCTGCATCTACGCATAGCACAGCTCATGATGCCACTGTAGGGTAATGCAGCAGAAAACAAAAAAATTCGGACCTACGCACCAGCCCAGGATCACTATGGAGACTGCATACATGGTTTGATCTTTTTCGTTACCGACTCGTAGCGCAGCGGGAAGTAGAGTCGATGACGATCGACGGTGCAGATCCCCGCAGATAGGATTTACAACCTCCCAACCGCGAGGATGTATACCCTCATCTGCCCCACGGACAGCCCTCCGGGAGGCTGTTGGACAGTCCCTCAAACGGTGTCGCGGACAGCCCTTCGGGAGGACCCTCAAAACTCGGACGGCTACTCGGACAGCCCTTCGGAAGGACTCACAGAACTCGGACCATCACTTGGACAGCCCTTCTGGAGGCACTCTCAAAACATCCCTTGGGCAAAAGGACCGAAACTACGACCTCTCTACGGGGTTGCACACATACGGTGCCATCTATCCAATAGGGCTTCGCCGTCCAGAACTAGTTCCTGCCGGAACCTAGACAACCTTTCAGCTCTAAGAAACTATTTCGCTGGGAGGGAGAGAGAGAGCCAGATCATGCATGGCATTTGTATGAGAGCAAGAGTGTGTCTTTAGGAAGCCCCCTCCACCCCTATTTATAGGCCAAGCCCAAGGGTGGCTTCTCCAAGAAGCCAAAGGGGATAATACCAAAAGGCCCTCAAGGTGGCTTCTCCAAGAAGCCAAGCAAAAAGCACTTTCACTATTCACGATGACATTTTTCAGCGTCCGTACAAACTGAAAATATTTATGTGGGCTCAGAATATTTTCAGTACCCACTAAAATAATTTTCATCGCGTTCCGAACCAATTTTGGTTTAGTGAATTTCATCTCCGAAAAGCAAACAAGAATGCATTTTCACTATTCATGAAGACAATTTTTCGCGTCCATTAAATCCGAAAAAATTTCCTTGGGTCTTACCATAATTCCAGTACCCACTAAACTGATTTTTGATTCATTTCAAAACAATCTCAGCTTAGTGAATTTCATCTGCGAAAAGCAACCAAACCGGTACCGACAGCTCCGGAACAATTCCAGCTTTTAACCGGAAAATTCCAGAATGACTCTGGCACCCTCCAAGAATTATCAGGCATGTACCGAAACCAATTTGACTTAATAATATATCCCGAAACAACCTTTTGGTTTCACCAAAACTCATCTGATGACCTCTCTCTGCGGAACTTTTCCGCTATCCGAAACATTTCGGTGTTCGAAACTTTTTTTGTGATTTTCTCTCAAGCTCTCTGTCTAGTATTCAGCGGATAGATGACCCTTAAGCGTGTGACACTATAGGTTCGGTGAAGCATAGACATGACCGGAACACTTTTCGATCAATGATCAACATCGGAGTCATGGACACCCATATTGATCCCTATACCCACAGGAATGAATATTCGAGCGAACCTCCAGTTGCCGTGTGTTATTCCTGTTGCTTCGTGATATGTTACAAATACCCGAGGTGAGACATGTTGGCATCCCCGTGGATCAAAAACTTGTCCACTATGCCAGTTACCTCGTTACCGATATTGTTCTCTTTTCTCGTTCCCGTGTTCCGGCTTCCCCGTGATCAAATCACAAAGTGTCTGGCCAGACGATGATGGATACCGTAACACCAAGAGGGCCCAGAGATATCTCTCCATCGTCGGAGGAGCAAATCCCAATATTGAGCTATCAAGTTACTTGACATACTTTTCCATGAACCCGTAAGCCGCCGTCATAGCCACCCATTTACGGATGACGTTTAACAAACCCAAAAGTTCATGAAGCAAGCATGAAGAAACTCGATACTCATGGTCTAAGGAATCATGCAAACGGTAACCATCTCTGTGTAATATACCATTAACTTGTGACGAATGAATCTCATAGCATAACATCAATCCGGGTCGATTCAGTACAAATGTTCTCTTAACATTGTGCCCTCAAAGTTGCTGGCATAGACATGCCCATGATCAGGAAAACAGAACCATCATGCAACACTTGAGTTAGTCTTAGAGGCCAGACTAAGAATACTTCTTACCATTTATTATTCCACACATGCAGATGAGTCTTCCTCCGAGCCTCGTGTTATTGCAGACTCGAGAACCATAGCAGTTATAGCATGGAACCTAAACATAATTATGAACTTGGATATAAATAATATCATTTATTATTGCCTCTAGGGCATATCTCCTACACCCTCCACCTGGTCCGGACGAAGGCCGAGCCGGGGCTGCTCCTGGTGAAGCCGGAGCATGCAGACATGGTGGCCCCCTGACGACGAGGCCGCCCTCAAGTGGGCGAGGGAGGACTACGTCCACGAGAAGGTGCTCCGCTAGCACCGGGCATATGTGGAGCTGCAGGCCCGGCGCGGCGGGTGCGAGGAGGGCGGTGTCATCCTCCTCGACAGCGACGAGGAGGACGAGGCCGGGCCGTCCAGCGCCCCACAGTGCATCGGTGACCCTGGCCACGGGTGCAGCAGGGATGCCGGCAGCTCCGGCGGGGCGCACGGCGACGACGACGACAGCGGCAGCGACTAGACCCGCTTCTGCAAGCTTCTCGGCATGTAAATGGCGGGCGGTGGACGCAGGCGCAGTGGTGGCTAGGCGTAATTTGGCGTATTAGTAGGCGTAGTTTGCATGTTTTTATGTTTTTTGTACAAATTTCAATGAAATTTCACCGAGTTCGTGAAAGATCGCCGAGTTTGCAAAAAAATGTATGAAATATCGCGGTGCCCGCGGCGGCCTGTGGGCCGATGACTAGGAATGGAGTCGCCCCCACGTGCCAATCTAGCGCCAGTTCACCCCAGGTGGCTCTTTTTCGGCACCCTGGAAGGCTGAACGGCTGAAGATGCTCTTATGTTGGCGCAAACCCGGAAACCATATACACAAAGAAACTCAACTCGAGCACGAACTCGGAGCAATGGCGACGAATGCCGTGGCCGGCCAACCGGCCTGTATCTTGGCAACCTTTATTCACTAGGTTTGGCACATATCGGCGCTTGGTGGCCCGTACCACACCGCGCTGATCAATACAAAAGGCTGGAGTCTTTATACGCGGGTGCTCACCCGACGCACGGCCAAGCCATCCACCCTGATCCACTTCCTATGCCCACGCCCACATCCAGGATGTGGCCAACTACTTCACTAATGGAGGATGCATACAACCGCCATCAGCTACGTGCGTGTACTAATTAATATGGGGAGCATCTAGGAAGCAGCCGAGTGCTCCCTAGCGTTTCCTGGCAGCCACCCAGAAAAGGTAATTTTCTGTCCTCCCTGTCCAGGATAGGAAAGTACCTGGCCCCCGCTCCCGATTCCCGCAGCCACCCATCGAGCGGGCAAATCACCTGGTCCTCCCCTTCGCCCAATCCCTCCCCCACCCCTGCGCATCTTCTTTTCTCCTTTCTCCTCACCTAACCGCCAGCCCCATCTTCTTCTCTCCCAAGCAAAGAAGGACAACACGCCCTTCCCCTCACCACTTCCAGATCCAAGAAAACCTTCGCAGCCATCCAATGGAGGCTCCATTGATATTTCTTCTCTAGGCGCCTCGTTCCTGATTGCCTTGCAAAAAGGCAAAAATACAAGGCAAAAAGGTCAGATTTAGCTCATCTTCCAGATCCCCCTCCTCTTTCCCCACGATTTGTACAAGGCTTCAGTTGTGCAAAACATTGTGTAAAAAGATGTGATGTTAAGCATGTTTAGTCTGCTGTTTGGGCAAGTTTCAGCCCCCTGATTTGGGCAAATTTATTCTGATGTTAAGCATCATATTTCTTCCCTGTTTTCAAAATCTATTTGCAAATCTGTTGCATATGAACACATTTATAAATCTATAGGTGCTGATAGTAAATGCTGACAAAAATATTAGGAAAATATAATGCCTTAAGCAAGAAAAACAACTGAGCAAAAAAAGTACTTATAAGAGGATGAGAAACAAACAGATGATGATCTATTTCTGATGTGTTCCGGTTCTATTAATTGCTTATAACCGTGCAAAAATAAACATTCTGTTTGAGCAAAAACAGTGCTATAATGAGGCAACTAAGTATATGTCTGCACAAAACTTTGAAAACTTATGCCACGGCAAAACATGAACACTTTTGAAACTTATAAGACAATGAATACTGACATCACTATGGCTTATTGGAGCAACTTACATTATAGGATTAAGAAAAAAAAAGCATAATGATGTCAAGGCAACTCTTGAAGAAACTAGAAAAATATTCCTCTTGGACATTTGTTTCCATTATTCCTTCGTTTCGATAGTGAAAACACACTAGAAGAAAATAAATGTAACTAAACTTGCAACTAAAAAACAAGAGACAGTTGCGTAGTACAATTTACCTTTGTTGTATCATATCCTTCACCATGATCCAAGAAAAGTTGGAAAGTTGCCAGGATACAGTGGCAAAATTATTAGTATTTCATCCTGCAAAAGAAGGAAAAAGCCAACAAGAAAATCCATATACCAACAACTATCTCAGCTGCGAAACGTTACTTCAAAACATACTGAGCATATCCAAAAACACACAAACTTGCTGCTGTAAAAGATGAAACCTAAAAATGTCAACTTAAGTTCTTTCTAACACACAAACATAAGTACTAAAAGCAGAAATAGTCTGAAATATAAAAGAGCAATCATGCCCATAATTCTAACTTAAGTTTTTCCTAACACTAAACATGCTCTAATCTCTCTGAATTGGGAGTGAATTCCATTCTGAAGACACTTCAAAGTAGCACTTCTATGGCAGTATGCTTGCTTCCCCAAAATCAAATGTTGCATGCGTTTAAAGAAAAACAAAATAAGAAAAATATATTATGAAACACAAAAAACAAAAAGCCTATGTTATGTTTATATGTACAAACATGGTTCATTAATACAAAAAAAACCATGCATATCCTGAAAATAATATATTGCCTGACATATATAGTTTGACTTGCCTGATTATATGGTTTGGGTTGCCTGATAGTGCACTTTCAATTGCCTGGTTATGTTCAATTGCTATCTTGTGAATCTGGTGTGCTTGCGTTGCTATGTTCTTTGCTTGCCTAAGTTTAGTGTGGTACTAGCTTGCCTCAACAACGTAAAAAATGCTTTAATTTTTCTGGTTGAAAAAATGCATAGGTTGAACATGATTGAGCTATTTTTGTGTGCTTTGGTGGGTGAGCTATTGGCTTGCTTGTATTTACTGTGCTACTTGCTTGCATCCCTCTGCTTACTTGCTTTACATTTTCCCATATTCTCAATAAATAAATAGGTTGACAATGATTGACCTGAATGAAGAACCAGCTGAAAATAATGAAGATCCATTGTACTGTACACAACATGCTGCTGGAAATGCAGAATTTGTGGCGGAATCACCTAATCCCCCTATCATCCAAAGAGTCGATGGTGCTGCTATAGAAGCAATGGAGACAGATGGGCAGTCAAGTCATGGGGGCCGTGCTCCGGGCAGTACACAAGTACCTGCAGCTATAGCAGCTGGGAGTGATGCTCATACCCTTGATGGCACAGGTGCTGCAGGTGATACCGGTGGCACTGTTGGTAATGGTTTGGGTGCTGAAAATGATGATGAGGCTTGGTCACAGCCCAGGGAGCCTTACGTGGGCATGAGGTTCGACACTTTGGAAGATGCCAAGTTGCATTACAATGCATATTCCTTGCAAATGGGGTTTTCAATCAAAATGAATAGTTGAAGGAAGGATCTCAAAACCGGGGAGCTGATAAAACAACAGTTTGTTTGCAACAAGTTTCGGAAGCCTGATGTTGATGACGGAGGGGCAGAAAAGATTCCCGTGCTAGATGACATTGTTGAGCAAGCAAAATATGATAATGAAGATGAGGCTATTGTCTTGCTTGATGATGATAGTAAAGGCAAAAGGAGGAGCAAGAAACGAAAAAGAGATAAAATTGGGCAAACTGGTTGCAAAGCTAAGATGACGGTGAAGGTAATAGATGGCAGATGGGAAGTGATCTACTTTGTTAGCGAGCACAACCATCCGTTGGTTGACAAGCCATGTTTGACTAAGTATTTGCGATCACACCAAGGGATCCCGCCAGAAGAAAGGGCCTTCCTTACTCATCTTCATAACTGCAATTTAACTACAGGTATTGAACCAAACCCACCTCCCCCCTATCTTCTAACTTTAAGAACCTGGACATGCCTACTGGTTGTGTGTTTCTTAGCCTATCAACAAGTACCTGTTTTTGCTTGAAACATCTCACTGATTTGCTTCAAACAAATGCCTTAGTTGCTTGATAGTGCCACTAAATTGCTTACAACAGTACAAAAAGACATAAAATGCCTGATTTGTTTCTGGATGCTGGACTTGCCTAATGTTTACCTGTTTGTTGCTCAATGCAAAGTTCCTTCTTGCCTAGTTTTTTTATAAAACAAATTTGGTGTTGAATCTGAACTTTCCTATGGTTAGTCTCTTTGTAGCTAAAATGTACAATAGTACTTGTTTCTGGATGGGGCCAACTTGCCTATGATTGAAATTTGTATTGCTCACTAAATGCATAGTTACCCCCTGGTTTGTTTTGTGTATTTTGCTCATGTGTTGCCTGGGGCATATGGTTGTAGTTGCTTGTATAGCTTCATGAATTGCCCAAGCTTTGCATTTGAGTTGCTTTGCTGAAAACAGAAAAGAAACTATTTTTGGCACTGTTTTTGTGTAGAAAAAGTATTGACCACCATTGTGACTTCATGTCAACAGGTCGTATGATGCACATCATGTCAGATTTCTATGGGACAGAACTCATTGTACCTTATGGCAGTAAACACATTACAAACCTCAAGACGCTCTTGAACAAGGATGATACAAAAGAAGGGGATCTGATAGAGACAGTTGCTTACTTTAAAGATCAGCAGAGAGAGGATCCAGATTTTTTTACAAGATAAAATATGATGAGGAAGACAGGGTTGAGAATATTTTCTGGGTCAATGGTGCAACAAGAAAGGCGTACGTGGAATATTATCAAGATTGTATCTCCTTTGACACAACGTATATGACTAACATGTACAACATGCCCTTTGCACCATTCATTGGGATTAACAGGCATGGGCAGTCGTTCATGTTGGGTTGTGGCTTTGTTAGGCAAGAGTTGGCATCGAGCTTTGATTGGCTATTCCAGACCTTCCTTGAGGCAATGCATAATGTAGCACCCACCAACATCATAACCGACCAAGACATCGCAATGGCACAGTCAATTAAAAAGATATTTCCTACAAGTGTGCACCACTGTTGCCGCTGACATATTATGAAAAAAGCACAAGAAAAGCTTGGAGGATTGCTGGGGCGAAACCCTGGCTTGTCCAAAGATTTCAACAACTGTGTTGACTTCAGCTTGACGCCGGAAGAATTTAAGGCAGGGTGGTGTGAGCTGATGATGAAGTATGAGGCTAGGACTGACTCCCACTTCGAGAATCTATACAAGTACAGAGAGACATGGGTGCCATGCTACTTCAAGCATCAATTCTTCCCTTTCTTGCAGTCAACTCAACACAGCCAGGGGTTCAACGTTGTCCTTAAGCGATATGTGAACCCACACAAGTCCATTTTGAACTTTGTGAAGCAATATCAGAAAATCCAAACACACATACTAGTCCGGGAGGGTTCAAAAGACTACAGGACAAGACATTTACAGACTGAAATGTGGTCATCTTACCCAATAGAGAAGCAAGCGTATGGTTCGTATACTAGGGACTTGTACGAGAAGTTTCGTGATGAGTTTCAGTTGACTACAAGGTACAATGTGCGACCACATGGTGAAAACTTGTATGAGGTTTACCCCAATCAAGAGTGGGTTGCCAAAGATGGTTCCAGGGGCTATTTTGTCACGGTGGAAGCTAGTGCTGGAGACTACAGATGTGACTGCTGCAAGATTGAGAGGGACGGCATGCTTTCCTGCCATATCTTGAAAGTTTTCAACCAACTTGGTGTTGATGAAATCCCAGCACAGTACATACTTAGAAGATGGACACCTATGGCAATTCCCAATGCACCCCCTGCTGTCGATGAGCAACCTGATGAGATGCCACCACAATCGAAAAAGGAACTCAGGCATGCAAATTTGATGATGGATTTTGGTAGTCTTGCCAGGGTTGCTAGTGCGTCAGATGCTGCGACGGATATTGTAAAGAAACATATGCGTGGTGCGTGTCATGAAATCAAAAATCTCAACATGTCAAAGAAGAAGAAATCAGCAGCACCAACAAGTGGGCCCTCTGGTGGTCCTCCACCATCAGCTGATGGTTCTGCACCACAACCGAGTAACTCTCTGGCAATTGGTGGCCCTGCGGTGCGTCCTGGAGGGCCTTCACAAGCCCCTTCTGGACCTAGGCAGCAGCGACCTACTTCTGCGTCACCACCAAGAAACAGTCAGGCAACTAGTGGCCCTGCGGTGCGTCGTGATGAACCTGCACAAACCTCTTCTGGACCTAGGCAGCAGCGACCTACTTCTGCAACGCGGACAAAAAAATGCACCAAACCTAACTGGCAACTCTATGAGTGAGGATGGACACCAACAAACAACATTCGGGGCTGCAGCGATGCAAAAAGGGGCTGTACCACTACCCATGAGCCCTCCCACACAAGGATGCCAGCCTGTACAGCAACTGTCAGGATATGTGCCACTGAACAGTGAAGCAGCGCCGCACCTTTCAAGGGGTTCAACAATGATAAGGCCCGTGCAAGCGCTAAGAGGAGCTGCGCGACCTCCTATGGGTCCTAGACCAGCAATTTGGCCTGCACCACAAACTATGGGGCTATACAACCACCGCGGGGGCCTAACACAGCAAACACAACCTATGTGGCTGGTCCTGGACTGGCACCATTGCTTGCGTCAACAGCAACACTGGATGCCTGGATTGGGCAGCATCCAGGGTCTTCAACAACACAAGAAGAAAATGCCAATGCAATTTCATCTCCTACTCCGCAAGCTCCTGGTGGATATGCGCACCAGCCGCTCAGTATGGCATCTCTACATGCAGCTGTTACAGCCGCACAAGGTACTACGATGGTTGAACCACAGTTTGGAAGACCTGCTACCACACTTGGCCCTGCAATTCCCAGAGACTCTCCAAAATCAACAACAAAAGGGAGGGCAAAGTCAAAAAGAGTTCAATCAGCACTTGAGCTGCATCCGAAGAGAAAGAACAAGTGCAGCTATTGTGGTTCTTTTAACCACAATGGTGCAAGCTGCCCGACCAGATTGGTGTAATGGTCACACAGTCACCAGATGGCTGAAAAAGATGTGTCGAATGGCATTGACGAGTTAAACTATTTGTGGGGCTATATGTTTGAACATCCTAAACTATTATTTATGGTTTACAGTTTCTTGTGGCTGACATGCCCCACACTAGAGTTTTGAGTTGCCTGGTTATAAGTTTTGAGTTGCCTGTTGTGTGCTTTGAATTGCCCCGCAAACACCCTTGCCCTCCCCATAATAGTCGAAAAACTTACATACATAAGATTTTGCAATGCTATAAAATGCAACAATTCCCTGGTTATGTAATGATCATACTATTTGTCTTTCATTTGTCTTTTATGGGTTCTTCTGAATAACTTGCCTCAAATTAAAGCTTAAATTGCCTGTTTATGCAATAGAGTTGCCTGGTCCAAGCTGTTACACAGGCAACTCCTCCCCCGGCACTCCAAAAATTCACAAAAGAGCAAAAGAAACAACACATGCATTTACATGGATGTAGCGCGCGTGAGGGGAGAAAAAACTGACCTATGCTAACTTGAGTATGGTTTTCCATGGAGCATTGTTGTTGGTGTTGCCAACCCACGTGTTAGTCAATTGTTTCCTGATGCTTGGAATATCCTCAGCTGTGAATTTTGGAACAGCCCTTGCCTCCCAACCGTTTGCTATCATCAAAGCAAAAACACCACAGTCGAACCTAAACAAAACATTGAAAAAAGAACTGGATGCTTACTCTATGTAGTATTGTGTCACTTGTAAAAAACTGAACAAAACCATAGTTAATATGTGAAAAGAAGTGGATGCTTACTCATTATTTTGTTTTGGAACGTCGATGTTGGTAGGCCCAAACTCATCCAGCGAGACGCGGGAACTGGCGTAATGCTCTTCCCATAGAGACCGAAAACTTTCAACCATTTTCCTTGCGCAAACATGTAAAGACTTGTTTTTGAGCGTCCTCCAAGAATCAAGAGTTTCATAACGTTGATCCCTTATGTTCACGTTAAAAATCCAGTAATGATTGCCTGTTTTAGGTTTTGTCTTGTCGATGTTCTCTAACACTTGGAACATAATCTGTTAGAAAAAACAAAAATGGGGTTAGTAAAAAAATACAATACTAGAAACTGGATGAAAGCAATTTTTTTGTGTGCTCTCACAAATTAAGAAATGGACTGAAGAAGCAAAAATGCACATGCCAGTTTTGTGCTAGTGTGAGTAATTTGCCAAAAACAAAAGATGCATAGGCAACTTATCTACTTATGTAAGCAACCAGCCAAAAATGCACAGGCAAGTTGTGCAAAAAATGTAAGCAACTTGTCACATAGAAGCAATTTCATGAGTGTAGTCAACTTGCCCACCACACACCCCATCCCCCCCCCTAAGAAATATTTACATTTGTATGAGCAAAAATTTTGGCATAAAAAGTCATATATAAAAAATGCATTGGTAAAAAGTAAAGAAACCATTAACTTACCATATCTTTACGGTCCAAGCGATTCGACTTCTTGAACCGGGAAATGAGCTCCTTGTCGTTCAATTCCATGTTTAGCATTTGAACCCGATGTAAAAAAAATACAGACCTGAACATAACCTTTTATGAAAAAAAGAAAAAGAAAGAAACACAAAACTACACTATTAGTTGCTTCGCGTTTTCTTACCGAGAACTTGACGGGCATCACGAGCTTCTTTGAGTCTGGTGGCAAGTTCATCATTATATTCTGTATACCAACTTCCATTACATGGCTCAAGACAAAACCTTCCTTCTTCATTGAATTTGCGATCTCCCTGACGGTGACAAAGTATTTGCCATATTCAATTACCCGTACGCTGCATGAAAAAAGAGAGGCATTCAGCTCACAAAATCCTTCCATGAATTGCCTACCACCATTTCAACTCAGGGAAAACACATGGGGGCATGGGCATATCAAAGGATAAACTACTTCAAAAAATAAGAATTTCACACTAAGCCGAGTTGCCTGATTCTATAAATGGATTGCTTGTAAACACAGTTTGAATTGCCTGGATAACATGACAGACCTTGCCTGGGGGAAAGTGCATTGTGCAATGGCTATCAAAAAGAAATGCAGTGATATACTGTCATACCTGGTATCCACATCTGGTGATTCTTCTTCATTAATTCTTCCATGCAAAATAACTGATGCATACAATCTATTTGCTTCGGGTTTGGACATGCACACTTTCTTCTCATTATAGTCAATGAAAGGTGACCTCTTGCAAGGAGGTGGCTTGATAATCCTTCTCTCGAATTGATGTGGATGCATCTCTCCTGAACTACTACTGCTGTAAACCATGCTGCCTGACCCCACTTCTCCTTGGTTGCAACTTTTTTCAGGTGTTTGGTACGCATTTCCTTCTGCTTGAACACACGGTTCGTCTATGCCTTCAACGTCCAACAGATAATCATCATCGGTTATATCGATGATTGGCTGGTTATGTACTGGGAGTTCCATGAACTCATGCTCTGTAAATGTGCTTGACCCAACATGCTGATGTGTTGTGTTGTCTGCAGATCTAATGTGCAAATCATCTATGCCTAGATCGAAACTTGGTGCTGGACAGAACTCTCTGAAAAAATCATTTGATCTTTCGGTGTCCCTTTGCTCAAAATGTTGTTTATCTTTATTCGCTGAGCTGTGATTTGTGGAGTTGGATTGGGCATTCTTGCTGTTTGGATCAACACACCTTGCAAATAGCTCACTCACATCTAGAACATTGATTTCTAGTGCATTGGTTGTCTTCCCACTAACACGCATGAATTCATGGTACCTCTCCTCCACATGAGAGAAATGGGAAGTGTTCCCCTGGCCAGTTGCTTCTACTACTTCTGGAACACTTGTGGCCTCAGGTTGGGCAAGTACAGTTGAGCAGACAGGCAATTTCCCTAGGGCTCTTAGCAACTTTTGTTCCGGACTTTTTCCCATGGTTACAGCTTCGGGAAAGTCTTGTATCCTATTGATCTCCGTACATGACACCGGAGGGATGTTCTCTTTCTCCTTTTTGTGTCCTACATGATTTAATGCTACGGCCTCGGGTGATGCATTGAAGTCTTGCACCTTGGCCCTCTGGATACCATTGGCTGACTGCATCACATTTCCCCGAGACGGAGGAGGCACTTGACCATTTAAGTCACCTAGTGGTTTTGTTTCGCTGTGGTTTCCTGTGCTTACTAGCACTGCGGGTCCCTTCTTGAGTTGAACTGGCCTTACTTTTGTGGGGTCTAGTGTTTCCTCTGCAGAACTTGCTTGAAAAACAGCTAGTCTTGCTTCCTCCTTAGACTGAGTTGCCAGAATATGCGATCCACTTGCTTGACATTGGGAATGAAAATTACCCGACTGCTTTGAATCTACTCCTGTAGGTACTGCCTCATCCCCAACTTTGCTGCACGGGGGTGCTGCTGAGCTTGATGGTTTACTCTTTACCACCTGTGTTTTGGCATTCCCATGGATTGCCTCTTTTGTTTTAGAAAATGCCTGTTGTTGCTGCTGGGGAGGACCAGATTTTTTCATGGCCGGCTGCCTTGACTTTCCCCCTTGGCCGTAACCGGGATTTTCGGCACGATATGCCTGCAGATGAATTGTTGTTTCATTCATCACAGATGGCTCCAATACAAAACAAACAGTTTTCTTCATCTTCTTTGATGGCGGGAGTGGTGGTAGTTGGTTTTGACAAGCAGTCTTCTGTTCTGTAGCTTCATTTAGAGCGCCAAGTTCTCTCATTATTTTCTGCCGAGTCGCCTTTGGGCATATTTGCTTGCGGTTGAATGTGAAGACCATATCCAAATCTTCCCCCCTCAACAACTCTTTGAACACCCTGCTCGCTTCGGTTGCCATGGATATGTCATCAATATCAAACATTTCTTTCACTTCAAAAACAGGGAAGCGTGGTTTTGGGGAAACAGTAGTTTTAAATTCTGTCATCACAAGGTCTCTGATAGATATCCTATCTGCCTCATCCAATCCTTTTGCCTTTCTGTCCCTCTTCTTTTCAATCAGAAATTAGAGCGTGCATTGTTCATCATCATCGCTGCTTGCATTTTCAGCTGCGGGATCCCCGTCCCGATCGGAGCCACCATTGCTGCCTGAACCACCGTTGCCACCTCCGCTGTCATCCTCATCATCTTCATCCTGCTTCCCCTGCCCATCATATTCCTTGTCTTTGTCATCCCCATCGCCTTCTTTATCGTCATCGTCCTCCTTTCCTTCGTCATCTTCTTTTTCGTCATCCTCTTCTTCTTCATCATCGTCATTGTCCTCGTTCCCCTCAGTTCCGTCTTTACCTCCCATCTCAGCACTTGCCCCCTCGTGGTGATCAATCATTTTTCGTGCTCCCTGGCTACTTAATTTCCCCTGAACTCCACTTGATCCATCATGACCGTCATCGCTGTCTGAACTGCCATCGGTGTCGCTTTCATCACTACCTTCATCCCTGCCATCTCCCTCACTTTCACTGTCAGCTGCCTCGCTGTCGTCGCTGTCAGAATTAAATGACTCCTCCTCACTTGGTAAGCTGTCTCTTCTGGCTGGTACTCGCTTGCCCCTTCTGTTAGACTTCCGCCTGCTTGTCTCTGCAGTAGTAGGATCTGCCTCCTTTGTCCCCCATTCATCATCATCTATCTTCCCAACCCCAGTCATGAGCTTCCCAACTGCATGTGAAATTACAGAACACATATCGTGCACCAACCCTGTGAGCTTCTTTTGCTTCTGTAAAACATAAAAGTGGATGGTAGAGAACATGATAAGTACATATCTTCTATTGAAGATTCTGAAAAAATGGTTGAATGTACAAATGGCGATAAAAAGGGGAACAACAGTGAGAGGAAAAAACAAGTGCTAGATAAACTTACTGATTTGTCATATGACTCGGGCAATCTTGCGGCAACAAATTTGGTGATGTGGTCCATACTGCCAAACAAGCTATCATGGGAACAACGGGAAAACTCCGTCTTGAGCTAGTGGTTTTATAGCCAAAAAAGATTAAAAAAAACTATGAGTGACAACAATTCTGGCACTCCCATACCAAAAAAGACCTTAGAAAAATGAAGAAAAATACTACTACTAATAGTCTGAAAATTCCTGCAACCATTATTCCACTTCCCCTGTTGCCTACTATTAGTTGATACTGTAATAAAAAAACGAAGAACTAGTATGCAAGTTGCTAGGTTTTAGAACATAAGTTGCTTGTGTTGTTGTGTAAATTTGCTACTTTTCAACATGTAAATTGCTCAGACAGAAAAAAGAGCTAAAAATGTGCTACAAAAGCTACTATTAAATACAACAACAAAACAAAATCCTTCCTGTGAACATTATCCAACTGTGTGCATGGCAAACGAGAGAAGGTTCGAATAAGTCTGATAACTACTTTTACATACTTGAAAATATATGTATGGCACTTGCCCAAAAAGATACATTACCTTGCTTGCTCTTTGAAAGTGAATTGCCTACTCTAAAAAAATGCTAGCGTTTCCTAAAAACAATATGACAATGATATGTATACTAAAACAGAAAAATTCAGTTACCCGCAATTGGCCATATTCTCCTGGAGCCTTCCTGTCCTTCTTGACAACTCTGGAGATTAAATCTGAACTCCAAACTGAAACACTTGGTACCAAGTTCGGGATTGGCTCGTTAACATCCAGAGAGTCTAGCTACAACAGCTGCGTAGAGACACAAAAAAAGAACAGAAAGTTTAAGTTAGCTAATGATTGCAAAAAGAAAAGAATAGATAAGTAAACAAATGGATGCTTGAAAAAACAAAATAGCTTGAAGCACTTACAAAAAGGTGGAAAACACAACAACAAACAACCTTCTTGTTGGCACGCCCCGAAGTGAACGCAAGCTTTAATTGATCAACAACAAACTGGCATATATTGGTTTCCGTTATTCCATTGACATCCATGACCGCCGGGAAGCTCTTTGGGGAAATACTCAAACTAGTTGAAGGGGCAAGGAAGCATGAAAAAACAAGAGCTAGCCAAGCACGGACAAAGTCATCATCATGAGATCCTCCCATGTCAACGATCATCTTGCACCATTCTGTGAGGGTTGGAGAGTTCTTGGATGTGATGTTGTAAATACTGTACATTGCCTTTGTGATTTCAGGCCGGTTCTCGAAGCACACCTTCCTACCATGTTGGGCAAACCCCATATCCTACGGACACTTGCGGCATCTACAGGAATCTTCCCCCTTTCTGGAATGACTATCTGCGAAATCTCCGGGTCGTAATGCTTCATTATCCACTGGCTAAAATCTCCAGGCATGCTACTCGCTGCAAGGTCCAGAATGCCACCAAATTTTTTTCCGATGATGACACCCTTTTGGTCAGGAACCAAGTCCTTGTTCAACTTGAAGAGCCTTGCAGGGGATGCCCTGTTCCTACGACCCTATTGCGCATAAGGAAAAAACAGAAACAGGGGATTAGCAAAAAAGTAAAAAGGTTCATCACAACATAGGCAACTTAGGCAGCATTGCTGGGCAACTGCTCAGTGAAACTAAGGCAAGTATGCAAAATACCTCGGTTCCTCCCGTCTTCTGGCGTTTTTCTTTTGGAGGCTGCTCGACGTCTGCACCTTCAACATTTTTATTCCCAGCATCTGCAGCTTGGCTCTCATTACTATTCTCATTACTAATGATATCATCAGGGCGCTTCCCCCGTGAAACAACTGCCTTAGTTCTCATACGCTTGTGCCCAGTTATTGGTGCACTGCTCCGTGGCTGGGAGATGGAAACCACGTAAATCAATAAAAAATGAAAAATAAACTCTGTTATGTACAGGAAGAACATAAAACTTCCTGAGCATGTGCACACCTGTGCTTGATGCTCTTCATTCCCATGAGATGCAAGGTCGTCATGACTTGATCCAGCAGGTCCATCCTGTTTAGACTTATGACTTGTCCCAGCCATCTATTTTCTGCTACATATTTAAAGGACACACAGTGAGATTAATCATAAAAAACACATTAGAAATGATTCTGAAATAACTCTATATCATCCAACGAATTTCGTTTGACTAAATTCTTACTGAACTTAACAAACATCAACTTGCAAAAAGTGGGCAATGAAAAGGGTTGTAAACTATCTGATTTTCACTATATTACAACTATCCTTTAATTGGCCCTATTACCCTCCCTCTACATGTCCTACAAAAATCTGAAAACAAATAAAGGCACCTAGAACAGAAAATCACAGAATGAATCCTCGTGAAATGCTTAAAACTGTCCTACAAATAGCCCTATTACCCTCCCTCTACTGGATTAGTTCGTACCTCACACACACACACACACAAATCACATGTGCATTTTCCATTGCTAAAATCATTACTTTCCTGCACTAAAAATCAAAACACACCGTCAAAACCACCTTCGTAGGCGACACACGGTCCATATCAGGCAAGTCACTCGCAAAAACAAAGGCAACATTAGCTTGGGAGAGGCATTACTGTCCTACAATAAACCAAAAACACACTTTCAAAACACCTTCATAGGCGACACGTGAACCATGTCAGGCAAGTCACTCACAATACAAGGGCAACATTGACATGAGAGAAGCATTACTGTCCTACACTAAATGAAAACACACTGTCAAAAACACCTGCGCAAGCAACATATCAAACCATATCAGGCAAGTCACTCACAAAACAAAGGCAACATTGACATGAGAGAAGCATTATTCTCATACACTAAATCAAAAACACTGTAAAATCACCTGCGCAGGCAACACATGAACCATATTCAGGCAAGTCAGTCGCCCATCAGGATCGACCTCGACATCTACAACACCGGAAATCTATAGCCCCAAGGCTTGCCTTAGAAACCTACGAATCCCAGTTCACAAGTAGCCTAGGAACACGAAATGCCCCGTGTCATCGTCCATCTCCAAATTAGCGAGTGCTCCAAACAATTTCTACCATCTGCTACTCGATTTCATCAACTTAGTGGAGGGGCGCGCCGACCCGCCGCGATTCGGCACCTCTGCAACAACCGCGCGATGGCCGCACACGCGCCGTTCCTCCTCTGTCCGCGGCGGAGCGGCAGAGCGCATCGATTTGGACAACCGAAACGCGGATGACCGGGAGAGATCGATGGGCATACCAGGGATTCGCCGCGATTTTGCCCTTCTGAGCCAACAGAATAATGGCCGCGCACGCCGTTCCTCCTCTGCCGAGTCTCCGGTGCTGCTCCTTCTGACGCGGCCTGCAGCGCGTCGTCTCTCCTCGGTCACGTCTCCGCCGCTGCACCGCCTTCCTTCACGCCGCGCCCGCTGTCCCGCCCTCGCTCCGGCGGAAGACAACCACCGAATCGCCGACACGCCGCTGGCTGCTCTCGCACTGGATTTGGGGGAGGGGGGATTGGAACGAGATCCGCTCCGCTGGGAGGGGTAGTTTCGAATGGGAGGGGTAGTGGAGAGGAACAGGAGAGGGGATGCGAGAAGCAACCGCACTGAGGAACCAACGGGACTCAACCAAGCCACGACCAGGGGACACCTGGCGCGCGCATCGACGATTTCGCCTGAGCCTACATGAAACGCGCGTGACCGCGAGATCTCAATCGGACGGCGCACGAGCCCGAGTGCTCTGTAAGACAAAGTAGCACTCGACCACTTTTTAGGAATTAGGATAAATATGACCGATTCACTCAGCCATATCTCAACTAACTAACAAACTTTCATCTCAAGATTACTATTAACATTTTCCCTCCTATCTTGACTTGCCATCGCCGGAGTTGTCGTCGCTCCCATCATCGTCTTCGTCGCGACCGTGGAGTCGACCTGGCACTGACGCCGGTCGCCACTGCCACGGACCGTGGAGTCGACCTGGCACTGACGCCGGTCGCCACTGCCACGGACTCGACCTGGCGCACCGACGCCGGTCACCTCGTGATTGCTTCTTCCTCGCCGGCGATATACGCCACTTCTCCGGCAACACACGCCGAGTCTGTTCACCGCCGGTGACACACGCGTGGCATGCCTTCGGTGCCCCGCACGCCCCGCGCGCACCCGACGTGCCCGACGAGTCCGATTGCACCAGTGTGTCCCGCACGTTCTGCGCGCACCCAACGCGCCCGACGAGCCCGATCACACCACACGCTGAGCTCCTTCTCCGCCGGCGACACACACCTGGCGTCCCTCTGCGCCCCACACGTCCTGCGCGCACCCGACGCGCCCGACGAGCCCGACTGCACCAGACACTCACCGCGCGCCGCCTCTGCGTCCGCCATGGCAGCCACCAGCGACAAACGCCGGAAGGATTTAGCCGAACTCGAGCACGGACTCGAGCACAACGGCGACATACACCTCCTCCAAACGTCAACCGCACGCTCGTACGTGCGCCCGCGGTCCCGACGCGTCCAGTGCGCACCCATAACATGCAACGGTCGCGCCCGGCTCACCGCCACGGCTTATTGCCCTGCACCGCTGCGGCCTCAACCGCAACGCAACACCTCCATGCCGTCATGCCGTTGTGTGTCGTTGAAGCCGCCACCACGCAGGTCCTCCACGGCCTCCTCACCGTGCCGCCGTAGCCACCGTGGCCTTCTCGCCGCGCCACGCACCTCCATAGACCGACACACGGCCCGGAGCATCGCGCAGCCGCCGGCGAACTCCGCCACTGCCGGCACGCCTCCGGCAAGGAGAACGACGCCCAAGATGAACCAGCTCTGATATCAATTGTTGGCGCAAACCTGGAAACCATATGCACAAAGAAACTCAATTCGAGCACGAACTCGGAGCAATGGCGACGAATGCCATGGCCGGTGAACCGGCCTGTATCTTGACAACCTTTATTCACTGGGTTTGGCACATATCGGCGCTTGGTGGCCCGTACCACACCGCGCTGATCAATACAAAAGGCTGGAGTCTTTATACGCGGGTGCTCACCCGACGCACGGCCAAGCCATCCACCCTGATCCACTTCCTATGCCCACGCCCACATCCAGGACGTGGCCAACTACTTCACTAACGGAGGCTGCATACAACCTCCATCAGCTACGTGCGTGTACTAATTAATATGACCGATTCACTCAGCCATATCTCAACTAACTAACAAACTTTCATCTCAAGATTACTACTAACATCTTATAGATAAGCCGAGTCCCCATGGAAAGATCCTGGCTTATCCTCAATTGTTGGCATTATGTAAGCCGAACATACTAAGTCAGGTGCCACACTTAGCTTAGTAACTAGAGGAGACCTGGGTAATTTTGCAATTTGATTTGAACACAAAAGGCTTCTCCGTCCTAGCGGAGGGGGGCGTCGTCGCTAGGGGAGACCTAGTACGCACATGCGCTTGTTGGTCTCTGTGTGTGTGTGTGAAGTCAACCATTTCATATTTTGAGCTACGGTAAATCGATGGAAAGGATGTCTGGAGCACAAAGCTTACAAATTGGTTGCTAATCGAACCACTGGGAACTGTGCCTTCTTGAACTCAAGATCCTTGTTGGATCAGACCGTTGGATCTCCGATGCGATCCAACGGCCCAGGTCCCCGGGAGTCACTAGCTGAATGAGCACCGGATTCACAACTTATTATTCAAGCTGAGACAAATTGGGTTGAGCCTCATTCAAGGATAGGCTAGTGCATGAGGAAAAAAACAAATCTCGCGCCGCTGCCCGCTCCCTTCCCTTTGTCACCGTTGCCTGAGGCTGGTGCTGGGCAAGCCGTGGACGCAGCCAAGGAAGGTAGCGGTGGGGAGCTTGGCGTGCTCATGTGGGTGCGTAGATGGGATCCGCCTGATCCGTACGACCGCTCGGAGGAGCTCCCCGCCTACGCGTGGATCCGGGGCGAGCTCCTGGATCGGATCCGGCCGTCCCGTCCGATCCATCCGGTGGTTTGGGACATTGCGGGTGCCCGGCGGTCGGACTCGCCTGGAGGTGCCTAATCTGGATCGGGCGTCTTGTAGCCTCCGTTCCCTGCTCGGTGCGCTTCTCCGTACGGAAGGTCGCAAGACTGCCGATCCTCGATGCGATTGGAGCTGGAGGTGGGGATTCAGATCGGGAGAAATCCCTAGCCGGCCTTTTTGCCACAGTGGCGGCGACGCCTGAGGGCGTCGTTTTCTTCTCCATGGAGACGCTCGTCAGATCTGCCTCCACTTCCACCACGCCATTTATCTCCCGGGTGAAAGCCTAAATTGCGGTGGGCGGCAACGGCATCTTCGGTGTCGTTTTCTTCTTGAAGGCGCTGCCTTGGGAGCTGTGTGGCTAGTGGACACTGTGGCGGTGGCGGCAATCTGGATTGGCAGGTAGTGCATTGTCGTATCTACCCGCGTCGACGACGGCGGGTCTTGGCGGCATGGTGCAGCAAAGTCTCAGCGGCAGCTGCGTCTTGATGAACGAGCGCAGGGAGGTGGTGCTGCATGGCATCGTGGAGGCGTCGACGGCATGCTTGACAAGGTTGATGCGTCAGTTCCTGTTCTGAAGATGAATAGGTGGAAGATGACGGCGGTCACCTCTGAGAGTGCACTGGACCGCTGTGTGCCTAGACCCGGCATTGTAACTTGGTTGGGACATCCGGCTTTAGATGTTAGGATTTGGTGCGAAGTATGTTTGGTATTCGGCTCGGATTTCGGAACCCCTACATCAAGTGGATAGGAGTTACGACAAATGTTGCCGAGATGGTGGCTTCAAAACTACTGATGTAATGATCTCGATGCATGCAATCACTTTATTAATTATTCACAAAGATGATCACATTCAGACTTGACTATGCTAGCTATCTCATCCGGAAAAGTTTCGACGCCAAACAGTTCGCTGTTGCAACATCTTAGCTAGACTAATGTTCATCTTTTTTTTAAAATTGAGGCAAAAGTTTTGTCTCATTTCATTAAAAAGAAGGGTAATAACAAAGCCTACAGAGGGCCATTACACCTCACACAAATGGAAAGACAACACAAGCCTACTCTCGCGGCATAAAAAAAAAAACCAAATGCCTCGCCCCTGCGATAGTCCAGAGCCTCGCCTCTGCTTTAATAGCCCCGACCAACATGTTTGGCAACCTACATAAATGCTAGAACACCCTCGCGTTTCTCTCTTTCCACACTTCCCAAGTAACAAGCATGATGAGTAATGAAATCGCCTTCCTCATGTGGCCACGCGTAATGACCACTGCCGACCATCACTCTTTGACCTTGGGGATCCCGTTCTAGGCCATCACATCCAGTTTGGGGGCATCCACCCAAACTCGGATAGCATTCCAAATGTGGGAAGAGAAACTGCATTGGAAGAGAAGATGAGCTGCGGTCTCTGCCTCTCTCTTGCAAAGTTGACACAAATTGCAATTGGGCCATCCTCTTCTTTGCAGTCTGTCGGCCGTCCAGATTCTATCCTTGAGAACAAGCCACACAAAGAATTTGCACTTGGGCGGTGCCCAATTCTTCCACACCACGGTGGTTATGTTGGAGGTGACCGCACCCTCGCATTGGGCCCTATAGGCCGAAGGCTGAGGAATAAATACCGTCGGCGGTGAGGTTCCACTTGGTATCATCGGGTAGCTCATCCTGCAGGTGTACCGTAGTGAGCTTCCCCCAAAGGGCACATAACTGTTCAATGTGCTCCAGAGAGAGGCCTCTGGACATGTTGATCCATTGGATCGAATGATTTTCAAGCAAGGCTTCTCGCACAGACTTGTTCTTGTTGGCAGCGATCGCGAAAATGGCCAGTGCAATGTCCTTGGGCTTTGTTCCATCTAACTAGGGGGAAAGCCAGAAGCGCGCCATCCAACTGTCGCCAGCAGAGATCGTCGTGAAAGCATAGAATAGATCTCTGTCGGTGGTGTCACATGGGTTTTCGATACCCACCCATGTCCTGTGCGGCTCCTTTAACTCATACTAGAGCCATCGCAGCCTCAGAGCCCGGACATACATACGAATATCAAGGATACCCAGCCCACCAAGCCTCTTTGGTCTACACACTAGCTTCAAGCTGACTTTGCACTGGTTGCCGGAGACCTTATCCGAACCAGACCAGAGGAAAGCTCTCTCAATGCCCACAAAGTCAGAGATAGTACCCTCCCGAAGTTTGAGCTTCGTGGCATGGAAGGTGGCCAGGGAGGAAAGCATAGACATGACGAGCTCAGCCCTCCCCACAGTCGTGATGAGCCGACCCTGCCAAGGCACTAGCTTCCCAGCAGCCTTGTCCACGAGGTGTTGGAGACTAATGTTCCTCTCATGAGCCAGAATCGTTCTGATCTCACTAACTCGGTACATGTACCGCAATCTATCAATGTCCCTTGACTGAATCAACTGCAGCAGCAGTTTGGCACAGTCTGTTTCCACCACAAGTGTCAGGTTCGACTAGTGTAGAGCCAGCCAGAGTCCTTCGTCCATCGCAGCCATCTCACCTTCCAGGGCATGAGTTATGACCTCTTAGCCTTCCTGGGGAACTCAATTATGAATTTGTATCTATTTTCGGATGTATTAAAAAATGCGTTCACAACCTCCTCGTGACCCTGTCCTGTATATTCCCTAAGCATCACAAAATTTACATGGTTTATATTTGTATTTTTCAGCAAATTTAGCATTCTATTCTTTTGAATAAGCAGGCTCATAAAGCATGACTCATTTCCTCTGTTTTATATAGTGCGCATCTGATCATCTTCTTTGTTCGACCTGCTATGATAAGCTCCAAGAGAAGGACAAGTGCCACGTGTGCTCCATCATCACCGGCTACAATCGGTGCTTTGCAGTAGAGCGCATACTGCAGTCTGTCCAATAAAATCCTAGGCTTCCACGGGGGTTCCAGTGTCCTCGTCGATGCTCTTGGTACGTATGTCAAGATGGGCTAACTGCTAACATCTCCTGTCATGGAAGGTAGGAGAGTCGATGGTTGTTCTGAACCCTGTCATGCGATGTGTTTCTTTTTCTTCTGCCGCATGTCAGTTCATGAAGGAACAGCCCGTAGAGTGACTGCTAAGCTGAAACTGGATGCTTGAACACTTGGTGCTGGTCTTTTTATTTCAATCGAATGAATTTCGGTTTTATTTTTTTCAATAAATGGTGGATTTTATTGGCACAAAATGAAGTATCAAGAAGATACAAACACGCTCAGCATACACCCAACCTCTGCATAACTAACATGCACACAGACAACACTAACACATGCACACAAAACACGCCAACAAATAAAAAAGTCATATATGACCAAAGATATGCGTATGCGTTTATGAAAGAAAAAAAGCACCAAAGCGATCAGATCCGCGGCCGATAAACTATAACAATGACCATATTCGCACCAACTAACTCATGACCGATATGTCTCCAACGTATCTATAATTTTTTATTGTTCCATGCTATTATACTAACTATTTTGAATGTCTTATATGCATTAATATGCTATTTTATATGATTTTTGGGACTAACCTATTAAACTAGAGCCCAGTGCCAGTTCTAGTTTTTTTCGTGTTTTAAGTTTCACAGAAAAAGAATACCAAACGGAGTCCAAACGAAATAAAACTTTCGCAAGGATTTTTATTGGACCGAAAGACATCCAGATGGCTTGGAGTGCATGTCCGGAAAGCCACGAGGCGGCCACAAGGTCAGGAGGCGCGCCCGGGGGGTAGGGCACGCCCCCACCCTTGTGGGCCCCTCGTGACTCTGTTGAAATTTTGCTAGTAGGCCTCTGTCCCAAAGCCCAACTAAAATTCTGAAATTCTCTTGGCCCATTCATGCACACATGTGAGTGGAGTGAGTGAAACTAGAGTTTAGTCCCACCACGGAAGTTGAGAGAGACTTGCACCTCTTTATAAGGTGAGCTCTTCTACCACTTGTATGCGCATGAGAAAATGAGACCTACACGCGCGCTCGTCCTCGCTTGCCTCGCCATGCCACGCCACGCCACGCCTCGCCTCGCCACGACGCGCCACGGGTTGCGGGATTGAGCAGAGCCGAGCCGAGGACAGTGCTATGCACATTGTCTATATTTTTATTGCTCGGGAAAAATTAACGAGTCATTAATTAATAATTAACGGACGCGTTAATTACTGAACGGTTTCCGATTCTTTTGGATCGTGACGACTCGGGAGTGGAGTTTACTCTCACGACCTAGCCGGCCCATAATATATAGGCAGACGTCTACCCTAGCCACCGCTTCGTATGGTTTCACACCACCGTTCTAGATCATTGCGCCGCCAAGAAAGTCTTCTCCATCCCTCCTTTCGGCGTGCATCGGGAGAAGGGATAACAGGACTCCGGAACTCCGCCTCTCATGATCCTTTACGGAAGAAGGGCGATCAGGTTTTTTGGGAGCACACTCGCGCGACTGCTGGCAGCGACGACTTCGCCAACTACGACTTTTCCCCTGACCGCGGCAACCTCATCCTTGACAACATGGGCGACAACGTCAACGCCGACGTTGCTACTCCCGCTGCACCGTATGTGATTCTCTCCTTCCCGTTTGAGATCGTGGTAGAATTCATGTTTCTAGTATGTGCCCTAGATGTGATATGTTCATCAACTATGCTAGTTCGCATGATTTGTTTAATCTCTAATATTGCAGTCATGATTTATCTTCTGTTTATTCAGATTAAATCTCATAGTAATTAATTTGCTCATATTTCCAACAATCCCAAAACCTGATCGTAGGCAATTTACTCTGAGTGGTTTTGCTGCGCATTTGAAGCCGTCTGCCTTTAAGGAGGTGCAATATAAGAGGTGGCGCACGAGAGCAGTCTACTAGTTTCAGACCATGTGCTGCTATGACGCCACTAAGGGCAAGCCTGAGGGCAATCTTAATCCAGCACAGCTGGAAGCTTTTGAGAAGATCGATACTCTCTTTAAAGGCGCTCTTCTGAGTGTTCGTGATGACTCCATTGTAGATTTGTATATGTCGTTTGACAATGGTAAGGACATGTGCGCTGCGCTCGAGGCCAAGTTTGGTGCCTCGGACGCTGGCAGCGGGTTGTACGTCCTGGAGCAATTCTATGACTACAAGATGACTGATGAGCATTATGTTGTACACAGGCTCATAAGATACAGTCGCTCGCAAAAGAACTTGAGTAATTCAAGTGTGTGTTGCCGGAAAAAATTGTTGCCGGAGGCATCATTGCCAAGCTTCCACCTTCGTGGAACAATTTTGCTACTTCCGTAAAACACAAGAGACAGGAGTTTTCCGTTGTGGATCTCATTGGTATTCTTGATGTTGAAGAGAAGGCGAGAGCAAAAGACACACGTGCTCGAGTTGCTGAGGGAGCTTCTAGTGCCCACATGGTACAAAAGAAGAACTTCTAACCCAACAAGTTGAAAAATAATAAGAACAAAACTCAGGGCAAAGGCATGTCTGATGTAAAGAATAAGCCATCACATTCTACCAACTTCAAGAAAAATTCTCATAAGAAGGGGAAGGGTCTTTGCCATGTCTGCGGTGACCCTAATCACCGGGCTCCAAAATGTCCTAACCGCTTTGAGGAGTGTGAACATGAGAAGAGCGGCAAGTCCACTAATGTTGTCATCGGTGATACTGATATGAACGAATCATGGTACAATATTTTTCCTACCATCCTTTCAATATTTCAATCCCCTGATTGGTTAATTGACACTGGTGCCAATGTACATGTTTGTGCTGACGCCTCCATGTTTTCTTCTTAACAGGCCATATGGACTACTCCCGTGCTAATGGGGAACAGGCACATTCCATTGTTCGAGGTGTCGGGACGGTTGATCTGAAGTTTACTTCGGGGAAGACCGTGCGTCTGAAAACGTGCATCATGTGTCGTCCATCAATACAAATCTCGTTAGTGGTTTCTCTTTATGTCGAGATGGATTTAAGTTGGTTTTCGAGTCCAACAAAGTTGTAATTTCTAACTATGGACAATTTGTTGGAAAAGGCTATGAGAGCGGAGACTTGTTCCGCATGTCTTTGTCAGATATTTGCACTAAAGTTATTAATAATGTTTGCCACAATAATGAGTCTGATATTTGGCATTCACGACTTTGTCACACTAACTTTGGTTCCATGACGCGGCTAGCCAATATGAATTTAATTCCAAAAATATCTACTGTCAAAGGCTCCAAGTGTCAAGTATGTGTGCAAGCTAAGCAACCTCGCAAGTCCCATAAGACTGCAGAGGCAAGAGACTTGGCTCCACTAGAGCTTATACATTCTGATCTTTATGAGATGAATGACGTGTTGACAAAAGCTGGAATGAGATACTTCATGACGTCGATTGATGACTCCACTAGATATTGTTATGTGTATCTTCTGAAATCAAGAGATGAGGCTTTAAATTTCTTCAAAAACTATAAAGTTGAGGCAGAGAACCAACTTGATCGAAAAATTAAACGACTTAGGTCCGATCGTGGTGGAGAGTATTTTTCCGACGAATTTGATCTGTTTTGTGCAAAACATGGTATAATCCATGAGTGCACGCCTCCCTACTCACCTCAGTCAAATGGGGTAGCCGAAAGAAAGAATCAAACTCTAAATGATATGGTTAACACCATGTTGGACACATCGGGTCTCTCCAAAGAATGGTGGGGGAGGCGCTAATGACTGTGTGTCATGTCCTAAACCGAGTTCACACAAAGCATAAGACCATGACTCCATTTGAGGAATGGGAAAGGAAAATATTGAAACTCTCTTACCTACGTACTTGGGGTTGTTTGGCAAAAGTCAATATACCAATTCCCAAGAAGCGCAAGCTTGGACCAAAAACCATGGATTGTGTTCTTCTGGGCTATGCTTTTCATAGCATTAGCTATAGATTTTTGATAATAAAATCTGAGGTATCCGACATGCATGTTGGTACGATTATGGAGTTGAATGATGCAACTTTCTTTGAGGACATATTTCCTATGAAGGATCTGTCGAGTTCATCAAATCAGGAGATACCTACTCCATCTAGTGAGGAATTCACTGTAATTCCTGAACCCACCATTGCGATGGGACACGTTGAGAATCCTATTGAGGGTGACAATGGAACTCCTGTGAGGAGTAAGAGACACAGGACTGCAAAGTCTTTTGGTGATGATTTCATTGTGTACCTTGTGGATGACACACGCATGACTATTCCAGAAGCCTATGCATCTCCTGATGCTGACTACTGGAAGGAAGCTGTTCGTAGCGAGATGGATTCCATCTTAGCTACCGGAACCTGGGAGATCACTGACCGTCCTTATGCGTGCATACCTTTAGGATGTAAGTGGGTGTTTAAGAAGAAACTTAGACGTGATGGTACGATTGAAAGTACAAGGCACAGCTTGTGGCTAAGGGTTATACCCACAAAGAAGGTGAAGACTTCTTTGATACTTACTCACCCGTGGCTAGACTGACCACAATTCGGGTGCTACTATCACTGGCTGCCTCACATGGTCTTCTCATTCATAAAATGGATGTTAAGACGGTTTTCCTGAACGGAGAGTTGAAGGAGGAAATTTACACGGATCAGCCAGATGGTTTTGTAGTACCTGGTCAGGAAAGAAAGGTGTGCAAGTTATTAAAGTATTTATATGGCCTTAAACAAGCTCCTAAGGAGTGGCATGAGAAGTTCGGAAGTGTGTGTACTATCGCTATGGTGGGGGCGAAGGAGTTATTCTTTGTGTGTATGTCGATGACATACTGATCTTTGGAGCCAAAATTGATTTAATCAAGGAGGTTAAGGACTTCTTATCTCGTTGCTTTGAGATGAAGGATCTAGGAGTAGCTGATGTTATCTTAAACATCAAGCTGTTGAGAGATGAGAATGGTGGGATCACACTGCTCCAGTCTTGCTATGTGGAAAAGATCTTGAGTCGTTTTGGGTATAGCGACTGCACACCTTCTCCAACTCCATATGATGCTAGTGTGTTGCTTCGAAAGAACTGACGAATTACTAGAGATCAACTGAGGTATTCTCAGATTATTGGCTCGCTTATGTATTTGATGAGTGCCACGAGGCCTGACATCTCTTTTGCTGTGAGCAAGCTAAGTCAGTTTGTGTCAAAACCGGGAGATGGTCATTGTCATGCACTTGAGAGAGTTATGCGCTACTTGAAAGGCACTACAAGCTATGGGATTCACTACACCGGGTATCCAAGGGTACTGGAGGGTTATAGTGACTCAAACTGGATATATGATGTTGATGAGACTAAGGCCACAAGTGGTTATGTTTTTACACTTGGTGGTGGCGCAGTTTCCTGGAAGTCATGCAAGCAGACCATCTTAACGAGGTCAACTATGGAAGCAGAACTCACAGCATTAGACACAGCCACTGTTGAAGTAGAGTGGCTTCGTGAGCTCTTGATGGACTTACCTGTGGTTGAAGAACCAATACCCCCTATCCTGATGAACTATGATAATCAAACTGTGATCGTCAAGATAAATAGTTCTAAGGACAATATGATGTCTTCAAGGCATGTGAAGAGGACACTAAAATCTGTTAGAATACTGAGGAACTCCGGAGTTATTACGTTGGATTATATCCAAACATCGAAAAACTTGGAAGATCCCTTCACAAAGGGTCTATCACGTAGTGTGATAGATAATGCATCGATGGAGATGGGTCTGAGACCCATCGCATGAGTTGTCCATAGTGGTAACCCACTCTATGTGATCGAAGATTCCGTGAAGTAGAAGTGGGAGACAAGCTGTTCATCAGCTGAGAGGAGATTATCCCTATTTTAATTATCCCACTCCACGAGGATGCAATACTCTCCTGATCTGCATGGCAGGTTGATATTTATCTTAATGTGTTCCAAGAGGCTTATTTGAGTAAGCAGAGATGTTGTCCTGCAGAGCATCTCCTGAGGAACACACCTATATGATTTTGACTGTTAACGTTGCAGTCTATGAGAATTGGGTGTTCTCTAATAAATTCATGGAAGGCCCTAGAGTATGACGTATACGCTCCACCGGCAGGGAAGCCTTCTGGCAGCCCAGTATCGGTCAAGAATTTGTGTGAAACTAGTTTCGCAGAAAACTTGTAGTTCAAGGCATAGTCCACTATTCAAGTTGTGCTCTAGTGTAGCATAAAACTCTAAGTGGAAGTTCAACTTCACAGTCTCCACTAAGCACCGGTATATAAACAATGTTTTGGAACTAAATGATGAGATGTGCCAATGAGACTTTATGGGGGATTGTTGGAATTTTGCTTGTAGGCCTTTGGCCGAAAGCCCAACTAAAATTCTAAAATTCTCTTGGCCCATTCATGCACACATGTGAGTGGAGTGAGTGACATTAGAGTTTAGTGCCGCCACGGAAGTTGAGAGAGACTTGCACCTCTTTATAAAGTGAGATCTTTTACCACTTGTATGAGCATGAGGAGAGGAGACCTACACGCGCGCTCCTTCTCCTCGCTCGCCTCGCCACGCCACGCCTCACCTCGTCACGACGCGCCGCGGGTTGCGGGATTGAGCCGAGCCAAGGACAGAGCTATGCACATTATCTATATTTTTGCTCCTCGCGAAAATTAATGAGTCATTAATTAATAATTAGCATAACAACAAAAACTATAACATGTCTAATGAGTTGCATCAACTTGTAATAAAGATCTTTACACTACAATTATGTGGAATAATACCACTGGTCCATCCATATGTCTATTCCCATTGTCCACTAAACATATTTCCAACAGTGAATGTTAAAAGTTGGTCATTGCTATTGCCCCTCGCGTATTTTCTTAAATATCTGAGAGTCGTAAGTCCCATCGGCCATCTTCACTCATGGCTGAGAGTTGTTTTTGGAACGTTGGTTTTTACACTTCACCGTCGGAGATTAAATGAAATAACCGTCGGTATACCCAAAACCGTCAGGTATTAGTAGGACCCGTCAGGCATTACATTGGATAGCCGAGGGTTGGGATTTCACCGTCCGATATTTTCCTCTACCGTCGGTTATAGCTAGTTATAACTATGAGTAGAGGCTAACCATTGGCCATTAATGCTACCGTCGGTAATTACTATAATAGCCGACGGCCCCTCGACTATTAAATTTCACCGTCGGAAATATGGGGATTTGACAAGATGTTCACCACCCGAGTGGAAGCCGAGTGCATGTTTCTGGTCCCGAGTGCTTCAGTAGAGCTATCCGAGCCGCAGAGATCCCGCCCAACTTCAGATTGGCGACAGGCATGAGCAAGTTCACCGGTGAGTCGAAGCCTGATACTTGGTTAGAAGATTACCTCGTGGCAGTGTAGATTGGTGGCGACAATGATGATGTAGCCATGAAGCACCTCCCCCTGATGCTTGAAGGTTCGGCCAGAGCTTGGTTGAATCAGTTGGCTCCTGGTACTATCTTCTCGGAAGAATTGGCCTGACTGTTTGTCAGGACATTTGAAGGCACTTGCAAACGGCCTGCAGGGCTGACCGAATTACAACATTGTGTCCAGAAACCGAATGAAACTTTGAGAGATTACATCCAGAGATGGATCACTCTTCATCATACTATGGAGAACGTGTCAGAGCATCAGGCAATTTGCACCTTCAAGGAGGGCGTTCGGTCCAGAGAGCTTAACCTAAAATTAGGTCAGACAGGAGACATGTCCCTGGCTTGGATGATGGAAATAGCCACTCGGTATGCTAACGACGAGGAAGAAGACCAAGTCCACAGGGGCAAGAAAAAACCAGTCGCCTAGGACACTGGAGGAGGAAATTCCAATCGGAAGAAGGAGCACAAAGCCGAGCCCACAGGTCCTGGTGAGGCCGCAGTTGTGAACCAAGGGAAATTGAAAGGAAAGCCTAAGGGGCCATGGATCCCCAAGAAATTGAAAGATCAAGCAGGAAATGATGTGCTTGATTTGCCGTGTCACATACACACCAAGAAAGATGAAGGGGAAACCTGATTTACCCTAAGCATACCAGTCGACAATGTCGACTCCTAATTCAGAGCATCCGAGAGGGTCAGCCCAGTGAAAAGGAAAAGGAATCCGATAAGGATGAGGACAAGGAGGAGGATGATGGTTACCCCAATGTCAATGCCACTTTAGTGATTTTTGCTGACATCAAGAGCAAAAGTCGACTGAAAGTTATCAACAGAGAAGTAAACATGGTTGCTCCGGCAATGACAACGTATCTGAAGTGGTCAAAAACTCCCATTACATTCGACCAGTCCAATCACCCAGCTCACGTTGCTACCCCCGAGAGGCAAGTGTTGGTGGTCGACCCAGTCATTGGGGGCACCCGACTGACCAAGGTTCTGATGGATGGTGGCAGTGGTTTGAACATTCTGCATGTTGAGACCCTCTGAGGGATGGGCATTCCGATGTCCAAGCTCAGTGAAAGCAACATGAGATTCCACGAAGTCATCCCAGGAAAGAAAGTCGTTTCACTCGGCCAGATCACTCTTGATCTGGTTTTCGGTGATTCAAAGAATTACCGTAAGGAAAAGTTTAGTTTTGAGGTGGTGGATTTCCAAAGTGCCTATCATGCTATTCTGGGCAGAACTGCGTATGCTCGTTTTATGGCTCGGCCATGTTACGTGTATCTCAAGTTGAAAATGCCTGGCCCCAAAGGCGTAATCACAGTCACGGGAAACTGGCAAAGGGCTGAAGAGTGCCTCCAGAAGGGCTCGAAGATTGCCGATGAGCAGATGGTAGCTGTGGAAATGGAAGAGTATCAGAAAAATGCAGATCCGAGTGACTTGTTGCGAGCTAAGAAGCCTACTTCCGAGTCTGCATTTAAGTCGTCTGGTGAGATAAAACCTATCCATGTTCACCCGACCAATCCAAATGCCGCTCCTACCCACATCTCAATGACACTCGACAGCAAATAGGAAGAAGCGCTAATCCAGTTCCTCCGTGAGAACTGGGACATCTTTGCATGGAAGCCATCTGACATGCTGGGTGTGCCCAAGGGACTCACCGAGCACCGTTTGCGCGTCGACCCAAAAGTGAAACCTGTCAAAGAGCATCTCCGCCGGACTGCCGTGGAGAAGAGGAAGGTAATTGGTGAAGAAGTGGCTCGGCTTCTGGCAGCTGAGTTCATCCGCGAGATATACCACTCCGAGTGGCTCGCCAATGTTGTCATGGTCCCCAAGAACAATGATTCACTCCGTATGTGTATCGATTTCAAAAAAATCAATCGGGCTTGCGCGAAAGATCATTTATCTCTCCCTCGCATCGACCAAATCGTCGACTCGACTGCGGGATGTGAGCGTTTGTCCTTTTTGGACGCATATTCCAGGTACCATCAGATCCGACTGTATGGGCCCCATGAAATAAAAATAACCTTCATCACCGCATTCGGGTGTTTTTGCTATATTACCATGCCTTTTGGTCTTAAGAATGCTGGCGCCGCATTCATGCGCATGATTCAGAAGTGCCTGCTCACTCAAATCAGTCAGAATGTGGAAGCATACATGGATGACATCATGGTCAAGTCACGTAAAGGTTCCAACCTATTGACTGAGCACGATGAAACCAGCTTTGCCAACTTAAGAAGATATGATATCAAGCTCAACCCGTCAAAGTGCACATTCGGAGTCCCAGGGGGAATGTTATTCGGTTTCCTCGTTTCCGAACGTCGGATCGATGCAAACCCGCAAAAGGTTGGAGCAATCCTCCGAATGAAACACCCCGTGCGTGTGCACGATGTTCAGAAGCTTACTGGTTGTTTGGCCGCATTGAGCTGATTCATCTCTCGTCTCGGTGAAAAGGTATTGCCTCTTTACCGACTGATGAAGAAGTCTGACAAATTCGAGTGGACTCCTGAAGCCGAAGCAGCATTTGAAGAGCTCAAAGCCATGCTTTCTGAAACTGCGTTATATCGACTAGAGGGGGGGTGAGTAGGTGATTTTTATAAAATTCTTCACTGAGGAATTTGTCGGTGAGGAAATTCCTTAGCGAAGAACTACTAGCAGCGGAATAAGTACTCAGAAGTAAACATAACTGAACACAAGCATATTCATCATGATGAAATGAAGACAAGCACAGAGTACTGAAACGTAATCAAAGGATAACACAAGATGAAGACAAACAGACTGAAGAAAATGAACTCAGGAAATTGAGAAAGTCTTCAGTCGAAGTCTTCAAGCACAGATATGAACAAGCACACAACACAGTTATGAGGAAATGAAAGAGTTGAGGAAATAGAACCAGTAAGCTTGGTGAAGACAATGATTTGGTAGACCAGTTCCAACTGCTGTCTCAGTTATACGTCTGGTTGGAGCGGCTGAGTATTTAAACTCGAGGACACACGGTCCCGGACACCCAGTCCTGAACACGCAGCTCAGGACACCAAGTCCTCACCGTATTCTCCTTGAACTAAGGTCACACAGACCTCGTCCAATCACTCGTGGTAAGTCTTCAGGTGACTTCCGAACCTTCACAAACTTGGTCACTCGGCGATCCACAATTCCTCTTGTATACTCTAGACCATGACGCCTAACGTCTGGAAGAAGCACAACCTTCAAAGGTAACAAGCGTCGGATCCAGGCAGGATCAATCTCTTTAGTGATGCTCAATCACTTGGGGTTTGTAGGTGTTTGGGGTTGGGTTTTTTCCTCACTTGATGATTTTCGCTCAAAGTCCTCGGAGGATGGGTTGCTCTCAAATGACAAGTGTTAGTTTCTCTCGGAGCAGCCAACCAGCTAGTGGTTGTAGGGGGCGGCTATTTATAGCTAGGGAGCAGCCCGACATGATAAGACATAAATGCCCTTCAATGATATGACCGTTAGGTGGATAGATATTTTGGCACAGCTGGCGCATAGCACAGCAACGGTCGGAATTTTTTAGTAGCTAAATCGTCAGGGCTATCATGTTCCTCACTGTGTAGCCAATCCACACTGGCGAATTCCTAACTCCTCAGTCAGAACAAATTCCTCAGTGACCATAAGAACTTCGTCTCTGTCACTGAAGAATATGACTGAACTGTATGAGATTTCCAATGGCTTCACTCGAAGGGATTGGTAGGTGTAGGATTTTAAGTTGAGCATCACATGGAAATTTTTCCTTAGTATTTCCTCGACCCCCTTTAACAGTACGGTATTTCCTATGACTCAAGAAAGAGAAAGTGAAACTACGAAAACAAAAGTCTTCATGCTTCATGTTTCTCGAATGAATACCAAGTCTTCTAGGTCACACCAATTTCTTCACTTTCAAAGTCTTCAGAAATCCAAAGTCTTCATTCGAAGAACTTCATTTTTAGGGGTCGACTTTCTCTGTAAATATCAAACTCCTCATAGACTTATAGACCCGTGTACACTCACAAACGCATTAGTCCCTTAACCTATAAGTCTTCAATACACCAAAATCACTAAGGGGCACTAGATGCACTTACAATCTCCCCCTTTTTGGTGATTGATGACAATATAGGTTAAGTTTTCAACGGGGATAAACATATGAAGTGTAAATACTGATTTGAGGAATTTGATTGCAAGATATAGAAGAACTCCCCCTGAAGATGTGCATAGTGAGGAATTTGTTTTTGAAGCAATGCACACTTGAAGAGTTGAATCATGGAGATCTCCCCCTGTATCTTGTAATTCATACATGCATTTGACATATCACAATGAAGAATTTGAAATGCATGATGAAATATGGTGACTGATGTAATTCAGCATGCGCGCATTAGCATATGTGAGGAATAAGTATGCAGAAAAACATATCAAAAGTATCAGAGCACCATCGCGTTTAAGTTTACAACTCGATCCAATAAAGTCTCAGAAGAACGAGAGTTGTAACTTAACAAAAAAACGAACGCCCATATAGAAAGACCCGCTTGAAGACTAACTCAAAATTCTCCCCCTTTGTCATCAAATGACCAAAAGGATCGAATATGAGGACTAACGCCCCTGAAGAATATCAAGTTGATGAAGGAGCGCCAGCGTTGTTGGGGTCGTTTGTCGTAGTAGGGCCTGCTGCAGTGTCGTCCAAGTCTTCATTCTCATCGGTGTCGCGCGATGAAGAAAATGAGCTGGCTACTAGAGAAGGAACTTTGACCTTCTTGAATTTCTTCGGTGGAGGTGCAGACCAGTCAAAATCTTCCTTGAGACCCATTTTCTTCAGATCATCTTCACTATACCAATGTGACAGAATGGCCCAGGTGCGACCGAAGACTTCATGGAGGTAGTAATGGTTTTTCTTCACTGCATTGTGTGTAGCAGTCATGTTGTGAAGAAATGAACCAAACTGACGCTTAACCCATTTATGATTTCGATCCACCTTCTGGTGAAGACTAAGAAGAAGCTCACGATCAGTCATCACACGAGGAGAAGTGGCTTGAGGAGTAGACTTGGGTGCATTGGCAGAGTTGTGTGTGGCAGAGTCATCATTGGTGGAATAAGAGGCAACTTTGCGAAACTGACCATCCAATGGACGAATGCCTTCATCTATAACAGCTGGAGCCTTGCCCTTTCCATCCACTAACGAATAGGTCTGTTTGAGGACTTCAATTGGGGACAAGTAGCTGAGATGATTCTGAAAATTAGCTTTGTAGTTGAGTGAAGACCTTGTCTTGAGGAATCTCATAATCCAAGGTGCATAAGGCTTCAGCTCAAACGGAGATAGTGCAATATTTGCCAGAGTCCTCACGAAGAAATCGTGATAATTGACAGGAATGCCATGAACGATGTTGAATACCAGATTCTTCATGATGCCAACAATTTCCTCATCAGATGAGTCGTGGCCTTTGATAGGAATCATTGTCCTCATAAGAATACGATAGACAGTTCTGGGCACATAAAGCAATTCCTTCACGAGGAATTTGGTTCATGGGGCCTGACCTGGCTTCAAAGGATTCATCAGAAATTGCATGCAGTGATTTGTAAGCTCAGGTTCATTGTAGATGCAACGAGCTTCTTCAAGGGGAGGACTGAGTGGTAAGGCACGAAGCAATTCAGAAGCTGGTGCGGTGTAGTGAGTGTTTTCAGACATCCAGTCCAGCACCCATGAATTCACATCTTCAGAATCTCCTGTGGTGTGCAGCGTCGCATAAAATTGAAGAAATAGTTCTTCATTCCAATCACAGATGTCAGAGCAAAAATTTAACAGTCCAGCATCGTGAAGAACACTGAGGACTGGCGCGAAGCACGTCAGAGATTCCATATCCACATGAGGAATGTGCTCATGGTAGAAGATTTTCTCTTTGTTGAACAGCACTGAGGAATAGAAATTGGCTTGACTAGCAGTCCAGAAACGCCTCTTCCTAATGCGAGCAGAGTTATAAGGGTTGTAGTCTTCAAAGAATACATGCTCGCCAAAGAAATCATCAGCCTTGAACTTTTGCTTGCGTGAGAATGGATCTTTTGGCTTGGGCAGAGGAGTGTCAGTGAGTTGCATCACGACCTCAGGAATCGCAATCTCAGGTTCTTCAGGCTGAGGAATTTCTGGTTCCTCTTCAGTGGCAGTCTCGTCTTCAGATGTTCAGCAACAGCAGTTTCTTCAGCACTAGTGGCTGGAATTTCCTCATGTACAGATGAAATGGGGTGAGTTTCTTCAGAGCCCATTTGAATAGTTTGTGCAGGGGACTGCGGTATTTGCTGCAACAGTGTGAACATTGGAGAGTTTGGATGCTGACTTTCCCAGAATTCATCACTCATCACTGGTGTGAAGCAGCCAACGTCCACATCTTCATCTTCCATTTCTTCAACGCCAGGCTCTTCAGCTGTGAACTGAGGCATAGGCGAGGAGATAACAGGTGTTGGAGGGATCATATCCACTTCAATTTCTTCATCAATCTGCTCTGACGAAGCAGCAGAATGATTTTGTTCATCAAATCCGCTAGGGATCTCATATTGTTCACCAAAGGGAATAAGGTCCTTTGATGGCATGGTTGAGATCGGAACAACATCAATGGGATTAGCAAATGAATTGGTCAAATGCTTCATCTTCTTCGGAGCTGAAGAATCTGAAGTAGCTGATGCTTTCCTTTTTCTTCACTGCTGCATGCTCTGCAGCCTTGGTCGTCTTCACATCTGATGCAGATGGAAGGATCAGAGTTGGCGTTCGCGCAGGAGGAGCAGAGGAATCTGGTTGATTTTCTTCAGGCACAACTGATGCAGTTGCCCTGATTTCTTCAGTTTCTTTAGGCGCACCACTAATGGATGCCCTGGCAATTTCTTCAGCGGCTGGAATGCAGTCATCAGCCCTGGAACTCACATTTTCTTCAGCAGCCTGATTTTCATCAGCGGTGCTGGCATATTCTTCAGTCGGCTGAGCAGATGCTTCATCCTAAGGAATTTCCTGTTGCGTTGGGGCAGCAACATTGGAAGTGAAGTTATCAGCAAGTCTCACAAAATGAACCTTGGCTCCAAGCCAATCAGCGCGGCATGCGTCAAATTCATCACTGAGTTTCTTGATCTCAGTTTGAATAGTGACAAGTTCTTCAGCTGTCATAGAGACAACGTTTTTCTTCAGATAACGCTCCTTCTTGTACTGTGCTTTCTTGATCTGTCTGGCCTTCTCAAATTTCCATGTTTCTTCTTGAATGAAGTGGGTCAACATGTGACTTTGCCCAGGAGTCAGCTTGAAATCAGGCATGGGAGTGTTGGGGTCCTTGTGCCAAATGTCAATATATTCGAGGATCAACTTGGGATCCAAAAGAAGTGGCACATTTGTTCCCTTGGGTCTAGCGGCCTGGACTTGCCTATCTCTGATGATTTTAGCAAATTCATCATCATCAGCTTCGCCTTCTTCAGACGACACATGGAAGGCGACCTGCTTCTTCTGAGGACTTGGGCGAGGACCTCGTCTAGCAGTGGCCTTTGTCTTCAGTAGAGAGGGTCCTGTTGAGGAATTTGGTGCAGCTGAGGAACTAGCTAAAGCTCCTGAGGCAATAGAGACGCCTGTAGTCCTTTGACACATGGCGAAATGCACAGGTGCAAAGGACTTTGTCGGAGCGGCCGAAGACTTTGACGGAGGAGCTGAGGACTTTTGAGGAACAGGAGCAGCATGAGGAATTTGCCATGAGGGCTTTGAGGATTCTGGCTGTGAGGGCATTGCTGAGGAACTTGGCCTTGAGGGCACTGTTGGTGAAGCACTTGGCTTGCGCGCAGGCTTCTTTGACATAGCCTTCTTCGGCTTGACAGCAGAGGCCTCAGTAGAGGCAGTAGCAGCAGCAGAGTCTTCATTGAATTTCCTCACTGCTTCTTTTGCTTGCTTGGCCAACTTGGCCTGGCGCTTGGCCCATTCTTCAGGAAAGTCCTCACCGTGTTTGATGGTGGTGGGATCTGCTACTTGGCCAGGTGCCAATGGAGCTCTTGGGCATGGAGGATTGAGTGCGAATTTCTTCATGTACTTTGGAGTTACATACCTGTACTCCCTCCATTCTCTTGCCCATCTCCTTTCAATTTTCTGAATGTGCACCTTGCGCTGATTTTTATCTTCCTCAGGAGGTGTGCAGTACCCAGCATAGATGTCATCAGGGATCTCAAAGGCAGTCATAACCTCAGGCTTCTTTCCTCCTTTTTGTGGCCTTTTACCATCAGCCATTTTCTTCCGTTGAGCAATTTGAACAATCAAATTCTCTGAAGAAGTATGCAACTTTTCTCCAAGGAACGCTGCAAATGAGTTAAGTTGATGAGAACCTAGAGATTCAGCAGCTGACATGTGTACCTATGAACAGAATATAGTTGTGAGGAATTTGGAGAGGTCATATACATTCTCAGAAGGTTTTTCAAAAAGAACAAGTTTGAGGAATTTGACCAGATGAGTCTTGAAGAATTTCACTAAGCGTTCTTTGTCTTAGGTTCCAGAGTTGTATAGATCGAAGATCCACACAATTGAGGAATCTTGAAGAAAAATGATGCTTAGAGAAACGAAACAAGAACAGATGACTTGTGAGGTGTTTAGTGTGTGAAGATATGAAGAAAAACACCTTTGAAGATTTTGTAGATAATCATTCGAATCAATGAAGGAAGTAAAAGTAACTTTTAATTACCCTGGATGAAGAACACGACGAACAGTGAAGTGGAGAGGTGAAGTTCGTTTGTGTAGATCTTCCACGCCCTAACTCGGCGGAGGAAGACGGCTACGTCGGCGGCGGAGTGAAGATTTCCGCGGCCGGCGCGAGTACGGAGGCGATGAGGTCAAGGCAGTGAAGCTCTTCCTCACCGGCGACGATGAAGTAGCGGCAGCGCTAGGGTTTGAGAACCTCGAGCTGGAGAGAGGTCGAGCGGAGTAAAAGAAGTGAGGAAGGGGAAGAGGGGTATTTATAGCCACAGTGAAAAACTGTTCGCCCGAAGAAATTGGATGAACGTGCCCCTGACCCTTCTCATTCGCTTGACATGTGTCACCCATGTACTGAGAGGTGGAGATCGTGTGCGATCGTGGGTGAAAGGATAAGTATATCGTGGGATGCGGAACGGTTTGAGCGGCAAAGCCAAAAATTTAGAGAAGATAGGTTTTAAAGTTCCTTCGCAATTTCTTCAGCTGACAAGGACACAGTGAAGATTTTGAACGAGTTTCAAATAGAATGCACATGAAGAATTTGTGAACAGATTGGGTTGAGTTTAGCATAGAGGGGGAAGGGTCCGATCATATTCACTTAGCAGAAAAACCAACTTGAAGAATTAGCAACAAGTGAATGCTGTAGAGGACATAAACTCATATATATATATATATATATATATGTATATATATATATATATATATATATATATATATATATATATATATATATATATATATATATATATAGCCAATGAAGAAAAACGACGGAAACAGTGAAGACAATGCAAAGTTGAAGAATATGAACAATTGAGGAATTTCAACTTTTGGTGGTGGTGAGACCCACCGTATAAGAATGTTGATTCCAGACACCGCGTACAATTATCGTAGGGATGTGAGAATCAAATTTTTCGTTAATTTCTACACACTAAGAGTGTTATTCTTCATGAATTGAAGAAAAATGTTTCTTCATGTGTTGCACATCTAAGTCATCAATTTTGCATAAGTGTTAGGATGAGTGCCCTTTTCAAAGAACATTCGAAGATTCTAGGATATTTAGCTCAAACTGCAACTTACTAAATCTCTTCTCATCCAAGGGCTTTGTGAAGATATCAGCTAGTTGTTCTTCAGTCTTCACATGCTCAATAGAAATGTCGCCCTTCAACACATAATCATGAAGAAAATGATGACGAATCTGAATGTGCTTTGTCTTCGAGTGCTGAACTGGGTTGTGAGCAATCTTGATGGCACTCTCATTGTCACAGAAGAGAGGCGCATTCTTCATGTTGACGCAGTAGTCCTTGAGAGTTTGCTTCATCCATAGAAATTGATCACAGCAAGAACCAGCGGCAATGTACTCAGTTTCAGCAGTAGATAGTGATACACAGTTCTGTTTTTTCGAGGACCAACAGACCAAAGATCGTCCGAGGAATTGACATGTACCAGATGTTGACTTGCGGTCCACACGATCACCAGCATAGTTAGAGTTAGAATATCCAATGAGATCAAAAGCCGAGCCCTTGGGGTACCATAATCCAAGTGTTGGTGTGTGAGCTAGATATCAAAGAATATGCTTCACAGCCTTATGGTGTGATTCCTTCGGTATAGCTTGAAATCGGGCACACATGCAAACACTAAGCATTATGTCTGGCCTAGATGCACATAAGTACAATAAAGAGCCAATCATGGAGCGGTATACCTTATGATCAAAGTCGATACCATTTTCATTAGTGCACGGATGGCCATTTGTGGGCATAGGAATTTTGACGCTTTTGCAATCTTGCATGCCGAATTTCCTCAATACATCCTTGAGGTATTTCTCCTGAGATATGAATTTGAAGACCTAAGAAGAATTTCAACTCTCCCATCATAGACATTTGATATTCTTCACTCATCATATAGGCAAATTCATAACTATAACGTTTGTCAGTACAGCCAAAGATAATATCATCAACATATATTTGGCACACAAATAATTCACCATCATAAGATTTAGTGAAAAGAGTGGGGTCGAGTTAACCGGGTTTGAAGCCTTTCTTCATGAAGAATTCCTTCAAGGTACCATACCACGCCCGTGGGGCCTGCTTGAGGCCATAGAGGGCCTTGTTGAGTCTGAAGACTTTGTCAGGATTCTTTGGATCTTCAAAACCTGGGGGTTGAGCAACATATACTTCTTCCTCAAGCTTACCATTGAGGAATGCACTTTTCATATCCATTTGATATAAAATGATATCATGATGGTTAGCATAAGCAAGTAATATGTGAATAGCCTCAAGTCTAGCAACAGGTGCAAAAGTTTCATCAAAATCAATTCCTTCAACCTGTGTGTAGCCTTGAGCTACGAGCCGTGCCTTATTCCTCACCACAAGGCCGTTTTCATCTTGCTTGTTGCGGTAGATCCACTTTGTGCCAATGATATTGTGCTTGCAAGGATCTGGACGTTTGACCAGTTCCGAGACATTGTTGAGCTCGAACTAATGTAATTCTTCTTGCATGGCCTGAATCCACTCAGGCTCCAGAAATGCTTCATCTACCTTAGTGGGCTCTGTGATAGAGACAAAAGCCTAGTGACCACATAAGTTAGATAAATATAAAGCTTTTGAGCGTATGAGAGGACCTGGCACTTTGATGTCATTGATGATCTTTTCAACTTGCACTTCTTTTGCAATGCGAGGATGAGCTGATTGTCGTTGAAGAATTTGATCAGCATTCTCTTCAGCACCATTTTCTTCAGTATTTTCTTCAAGTGCATTAGCTCGACATTCTTCATGTTCTGGAATGAATTCTTTAGCAGATTCTTCAGTAGGAATGACATCCTCAGTAGCCTTGAACTTGATAGTTTCCTCAGCTGCTAGTTCATCTATCACAGTAGGTAGGTGCTCTCTTTGTGAGCCATTAGTTTCATCGAACCGCACATCTACAGTTTCAACAACCTTGTGAAGAACATTGTTGAAGAATCTATAGGTGTGCGAGTCCTTTCCATAACCAAGCATAAAACCTTCATGTGCTTTCCGTGCAAATTTTGAGTTGTGATGAGGATCTCTAATCCAACATTTAGCACCGAAGACTTTGAATTAACTTACATTGGGTTTCTTATCAGTGAGGAGTTCATAGGCAGTCTTCTTGAAGAATTTGTGAAGCTATACTCTGTTGATCATATGGCATGCAGTATCAATTGCCTCCATCCAGAACCGACGAGGCATTTTGTATTCATCAAGCATAGTGCGAGCCATCTCAGCAAGAGTCCTGTTCTTGCGCTCCATGACGCCGTTCTGCTGAGGAGTGTAAGGAGCAGATAACTCATGAGTAATACCAAGTTCATCAAGATAGTCATCGAGACCAGAATTCTTGAACTCGGTTCCATTGTCACTTCTGATGTGCTTGATCTTCACACCAAAGTTGGTTGAAGCCCTCGAGGAAAATCGTATGAAGACTTCCTGCACTTCATGTTTGTAAGTAACAGTGTGTACCCATGTGTATCGAGAGTAATCATCAACAATAACAAAGCCGTATCGAGATGCATCATTTGAAATAGCAGAATAATGATTAGGACCAAAGAGATCCATGTGAAGTAGTTCAAATGGACGAGTAGTGGTCATGATAGTCTTTGCTGGATGCTTAGCTTTTGTCATCTTCCCATCTTCACAGGCTCCGCATAGGTGATCCTTGGGGAATTTGACATTCTCGATGCCAATGACATGCTTCTTCTTCGCAAGCGTGTGCTAATTCCTCATGCCTGCATGACCAAGTCGTCGATGCCAGAGCCAGCCTTTTGAAGCTTTTGCAAGTAGGCACATGGCTGGTTGTGGTTCTGTAGAGAAATCAACAATATACATGTCTCCTCTCCTAAAGCCTTCGAAGACTTTGGAATTGTCAGCCTCCATAACCACAACACAACAGTACTTGCCAAAGACAACAACCATATCGAGATCGCAAAGCATTGAGACAGACATGAGGTTGTATCCTAAGGACTCGACAAGCATGACTTTGTCCATGTGTCGATCCTTTGTGATCGCAACCTTACCTAGACCCAATACCTAACTTTAGCCTTTGTCAGCAAAGATGATATGCTTCAGATGCGATGGAGATAATGGAGCATCCATCAATAGATTCTTGTCACCAGTCATGTGATTTGTACATCCACTATCGAGGACCCACTCAGTGGCTTTGGGTTGATGATCCTGCATATGAATTAGTGTAGTTTACAAGCTCATATACTTCATCAGTGAAGAATATGACATCAATTCATCAGATCAATTTCATCAAGCAAAAGAACAGTTAAAGCAATATGAGGACGTGAGAAATGAAAGTTCATTTCTTCATGATTAGCCTGCGTCCTATCAGGCACGCTCAGATCTCTAGCAAATTCTTCAGATGATTACGTACGTCTGGAGACCTGACCCTGCAGAAGAGATTAGTTCATTTTCTTCACCACCCACATCTGAAGGGGTGGCAAAGAGTTCATCATTCTGCGAGCTCCATACGAGAAGGATGGCATAGAAGCCAGTCCATTTCGTTTCACATAAGAGGGGTTAGAGTAAGCATAAGAGTAAGCAGAGAAATTCTTCGAGGACTTATGGACATAATGATTTGAAGAATAATGCACATATCCATAATCCTTAGATCTTCCCTGCAAAACAGACGGGTTAGTACGATGATGTTCATATGAGGACTTTGATCCTTTTGAGGAATATCATCCATGTGAGCAATTTGGTCCATATGAAGAATTTGATCTGAGGTTCCTATTCTTCACAGGTGGCGTCATGATGACATTCACCTGAAGATTTTCAAGGCATCTTTTGGGAACCGAGATTTTCTTCATAGGGGAACCGTTCCTGCAGTTAGTGCCAACATATCTAGCAAATACTTCACCATTCTGATTTTTGAACAGTTTATAGTTGGAGTCAAATGACTCATCATCAGAACGAGGAGATTCACATGCAAATCCAGATAAGTTAGATGGATCAACTGGAGGTCCTTTTGCAGCAACCCATGTAGTTTTGGGGTACTGCTCAGGCTTCCAATATGTACCATCAGCATTGAGTTTCCTCTCAAAGGCAATACCCTCTTTCCTTGGGTTCCTGTTGAGGATTTGCTTTTTAAGCACATCACAAAGGGTTTGATGCCCTTTGAGGCTTTTGTACATGCATGTCATGTAAAATTCCTTCAGCCCTAGATCAACTGAATTAGTGATAGCAGAGGCATGTGAAGAATTTGAAACATTAGCAGCATTTGAACATTCAGGTGAAGAATTAGCAGATTCACGTTCAATGCATTTCAAACAAGGAAGAACAAATTCTTCCTGAGAAGCGCTATTTTGTTGAGCAAGTGATGAATCGCGCTCCTTCTGAAGATCTTCATAACTCACTCTTAGCTTCTCAAGGTCTTGCTTTCTTTGAAGAAATTCATAAGAAAGCTTCTCATGATCGGAAGAGAGTCTTATGATGACCTTGAAGATTGTCAAACCTAGTCTGAAGTCTTTGAAGATTTTCAGTCAAGGCTTTAGTGCGATCCATTTCTTCACCCAACATATCATCACTTTTGTCTAGCATGATTTGAACTTTTTCTAAAGCCCTTCGTTGTTTTACAGCAATCTTAGGAAGTTTAGAATAGCTGGGCTTAAGGTTTTCATCAGTTTCATACTCACTTGATTCAGAGGAGGTATATTTGAGTACCTTGGCACCCTTTGCCATGTAGCAATAGGTGGGGGCGTAGCCATCATCGCCTTCATCAGCCTTGTTGGTGAGGTCATTTTCTTCGGTGTTGAAGATAGACTTGCTGACGAATGCAGGAGCGAGAGCTAGGCTCGCCACTCCAGATTCGGACTCCTCAGATGTCTCATCTTCCTCATTTTCTTCAGATTCAGCCTCAGAGTCCATTTCCTTGCCAATGAATTCCCTAGCCTTCTTGGAGTTGCTCTTCTTATGATATGAAGTCTTTGAGGATTTTGATGATGAAGATTTTGTGCATTTCTTCTTTTTCTTCGCATCATCAGCACTGTAATCCTTGTATTTATTCTTCTTTGATTCCTTTTCCCACTGAGGACAATCTTGAATGTAATGTCCATGTTTCTTGCATTTGTGACAGAGCCTCCTCTTGTAGTCACTGGATGAGGAATCATTGCTCCTTGAGGCTCTTCCTAAGCGACCACGTCTTGAGAACTTTTCGAACTTCTTCACGAGCAGAGCTAGATCCTGGCTTAGTTCTTCGGGATCACCAAGGCTGCTGCCAGAGTCTTCATCTTCGGACTCAGATGCTGCCTTGGCCTTCAGTGCACGGGATCTGCCATAGCTCGAACCATAGAGATCTCTTTTTTAGCAAGTTGAAACTCATGAGTATTTAGCCTCTCGAGAATATCAGCGGGATCAAGTGACTTGTAATCAGCACGTTCTTGTATCATCAATGCCAGAGTGTCAAATGAGGAATCAAGTGATCTCAGCAATTTCTTCACCACCTCATGGTCGGTGATGTCAGTGGCACCAAGTGCTTGAAGCTCATTTGAGATGTCAGTGAGGCGATCAAAGGTTTGTTGAACATTTTCATTGTCGAGTCTTTTGAAGCGGTTGAAGAGATTGCGAAGAACATCAACTCGAGAGTCACGTTGTGTTGAGACTCCTTCATTCACTTTGGACACTCTATCCCAGATAAGCTTAGTAGTTTCCAAAGCACTCACTCTTCCATACTGTCCTTTGCTCAGATGGCCACATATGATATTCTTCGCTTGAGGATTGAGTTGCTTGAATCTCTTCACATCAGCAGCATTCAGAGAAGGTGTGACTGAGGGAACACCATTCTCCACAACATACCAGATATCGTTATTAATTGCCTCAAGATGCATTCGCATCTTATTCTTCCAGTAGGGGTAGTCCGTCCCATCGAAGGCAGGACACCCAACAGAGACCTTGATCATACCTGCGGTTGACATAACTAAAACTCCAAGCGGTTAAACCAAATTCACACAGAACAAGGGAGTACCTTGCTCTGATACCAATTGAAAGTGCGTTATATCGACTAGAGGGGGGGTGAATAGGCGATTTTTATGAAATTCTTCACTCAGGAATTTGCCGGTGAGGCAATTCCTTAGCGAAGAACTACTAGCAGGGGAATAAGTACTCGGAAGTAAACATAACTGAACACAAGCATAGTCATCATGATGAAATGAAGACAAGGACAGAGTACTGAAAGCGTAATCACAGGATAACACAGGATGAAGACAAATAGACTGAAGAAAATGAACTGAGGAAATTGAGAAAGTCTTCAGTCGAAGTCTTCAAGCACAACTATGAACAAGCACACAACACAGTTATGAGGAAATGAAAGAGTTGAGGAAATAGAACCTGTAAGCTTGGTGAAGACAATAATTTGGTAGACCAGTTCCAACTGCTGTCTCGGTTGTACGTCTGGTTGGAGCGGTTGAGTATTTAAACTCGAGGACACACAGTCCCGGACACCTAGCCCTGAACACACAGCTCAGGACACCAAGTCCTCACCGTATTCTCCTTGAACTAAGGTCACACAAACCTCGTCCAATCACTCATGGTAAGTCTTCAGGTGACTTCCGAACCTTCACAAACTTGTTCACTCGGTGATCCACAATTCCTCTTGGATGCTCTAGACCATGACACCTAACCGTCTGGAAGAAGCACAGTCTTCAAAGGTAACAAGCGTCGGATCCACGCAGGATCAATCTCTTCAGTGATGCTTAATCACTTGGGGTTTGTAGGTGTTTGGGTTTGGGTTTTTTCCTCACTTGATGATTTTTGCTCAAAGTCCTCGGAGGATGGGTTGCTCTCAAATGACAAGTGTCAGTTTCTCTCGGAGCAGCCAACCAGCTAGTGGTTGTAGGGGGCGGCTATTTAGAGCCTAGGGAGAAGACCGACATGATAAGACATAAATGCCCTTCAATGATATGACCGTTAGGTGGATAGATATTATGGGACAGCTGGCGCATAGCACAGCAACGGTCGGAATTTTTGAGTAGCTAAATCCTCAGGGCTATCATGTTCCTCACTGTGTAGGCAATCCGCACTGGCGAATTCCTGACTCCTCAGTCAGAACAAATTCCTCAATGACCAGAACAACTTTGTCTCTGTCACTAAACAATATGACTGAACTGTATGAGATTTCCAATGGCTTCACTCGAAGGGATTGGTAGGTGTAGGATTTTGAGTTGAGCATCACATGGAAATATTTCCTTAGTATTTCCTCGACCCCCTTTAACAGTACGGTGTTTCCTATGACTCAAGAAAGAGAAAATGAAACTACGAAAACAAAAGTCTTCATGCTTCATGTTCCTCGAATGAATACCAAGTCTTCAAGGTCACACCAATTTCTTCACTTTCAAAGTCTTCAGAAATCCAAAGTCTTCATTTGAAGAACTTCATTTTTAGGGGTCGACTTTCTCTGTAAATATCAAACTCCTCATAGACTTATAGACCTGTGTACACTCAAAAACGCATTAGTCCCTTAACCTATAAGTCTTCAATACACCAAAATCACTAAGGGGCTTGCTGCCCCAATCAGCAAAGAGCCTTTACTACGGTACATTGCAGCCACTAGATAAGTTGTCAGGATAGTGCTCACAGTTGAGCGAGAAGAAGAAGGCAAAGCCTACGAAGTTTAGCGCCAGTGTGTTATATTTCTAAGGTCTTGACTCCATCCAAGCAAAGATACACACATTATCAGAAGCTAGTTTATGGAATTTACTTGACCACGAAGAAAGTTGCACACTATTTCTTAGACCACTCGGTTTCAGTCGTCCGCGACGCTCAATTATCAGAAATTCTGAACAATAGGGACGCAACTAGTCGAGTGGAAAAGAGGGTGATTGAACTCCTTCCGTTGGATATCAAGTTTGAGGCAAAGAAAGCAATCAAGTCCGAAGCAATAGCAGATTTCCTCCCTGAGTGGATTGAACAGCAACAACCGACTCAGATTCACTCGGAACATTGGACTATGTTCTTTGATGGATCCAAGATGCTAAATGGCTCTGGTGCTGGTGTGGTTATGGTATCCCCAAGAGGTGACAAACTCAGCTATGTCCTTCAGATTCACTTTGACTCTTCAAACAATGAAGCTGAGTATGAGGCACTTTTTTATGGGTTGAGTATGGCTATCTCACTCGGCGTCCATCGCCTGATGTTCTACGACGACTCAGACTTGGTGGTTAATCAAGTGATGAAGGAATGGTATATCAGGAGCCCAACTATGGCTGGTTATTGCAACGCAGTTAGAAAGCTGGAGAAGAAGTTTGAAGGGTTGGAGCTCCACCACATACCTCGGATCAAGAATCAAGCTGCTGATGATCTGGTGAAGATAGGTTCCACTCGGAAACCTGTACCCATTAATGTGTTCTTGGAGCATCTCCATACCCCGTCTGTCCAAGAAGATCCTTTTCTGGAAGAGGCCCCACAACCGATAGGTTCAACCAATCTGATTATGGAAATTTTGGTAATCACCCCCGACTATACGATACCATATATTGTGTATCTGCTAAGAAAGGAACTTCCAGAGGATGAAGATGAGGCCCGTCAGATTGTCCGTCAATCCAAAGCCTTCACAGTGATAGGTGGACAGCTTTATAGAGAAAATGTTACTGGAGTTCCTCAGCGTTGCATCTCCCCAGAAGAAGGTCGAATGATCCTAAATGAGATCCACTCAGGGATCTGTGGTCATCGTGCGTCCTCTCAGACCATCATGGCCAAAGCATACTGAGCAGGATTCTACTGGCAGCGTGCAAATGAGATGGCGAAAGATATAGTCGACAAGTGCGAAGGCTGCCAGTTCTACTCAAACATGTCTCACAAACCTGCGACTACTGAAGACTATTCCACCCGTCTAGCCGTTTGCAGTCTGGGGGTTGGACATGGTTGGACCTTTCAAGACTGGCAGAAGTGGTTTCACTCATGTGCTTGCGACAGTCGACAAATTCACCAAATGGATTGAAGCTAAGCCTATCAAGAATCTTGCTTCAAGCACTGCCATCAGTTTCATCAGAGAGATGATATTCATATATGGAGTCCCTCATAGTATTATCACAGATAAGGCTCCAACATTGATTCTGATGAGTTCAGAGCATTTTGCGGTTCCCAAGTCACTCGGGTCGACTACGCATCTGTTGCGCACCCACAGTCGAATGGTCAGGCAGAAAGGGCGAATGGTTTGATCCTACAAGGGCTGAAACCCCGATTGATGCACGGTCTCAAGCATGCTACTGGAGCCTGGGTAACTGAATTACCATCAGTCCTATGGGGACTGAGAACAACTCCCAACCAGTCAACTGACCGAACTCCTTTCTTCATGGTGTATGGTGCTGAAGCTATGCTGCCGAGTGACTTGCTGAACAACGCTCCCAGAGTCGAACTCTTCTCAGAAGCGGAAGCAGAGCAGGCACACCGTTGATCTCCTAGAAGAAGAACAAGAGATGGCTCTAATCCAGTCGACCATCTATCAACAAGACCCACATCGATTCCATGCCTGTAATGTCAAAGGTCGAGCATTCCAAGAAGGATACCTTGTGCTCCGAGTGCAACAGAAATGACCTCACAAACTCACTCTGGCCTGGGAAGGCCCCTTCATCATCACCAAGGTGCTCCACAACGGGGCGTATCACCTCTACAATGTAGCCAAGAAAGAAGACGAGCCATGCTCGTGGAATGCGGAGCTACTTCGCCATTTCTATACCTAAACACTTGGATCGACGAGTTGTAATAAGAATCCATCAGTTTTCTTATCAAAGAGAAGATTTTTTACAGTGTCTTAATGATTGTTACCCATCAAGCATATGTGTTCAAATCCCCCAGTGGGTGCCTTAGCCACGAACCCAATTCTCCTAAGTTTCAAAAACATTCCGAGTGAAGGGCAACCCTCTCACTCGGGAGCTTAGCTGCGAACCTGATTCGCCTAAGTTACAAAACTACTCCGAGTGGCGAGCAATCCTCCCACTCGGGGGCTTAGCTGCGACCCCGTACTAGCCTAAGTTACAAAAACTACTTCGGGTGGTGAGCGATCCTCCCACTGGGGAGCTTAGCTGCGAACCCGATTCACCTAAGTTACAAAACTACTCCGAGTGGCAAGCAATCCTCACACTCGAGGGCTTAGATGTGACCCCGTACTCGCCTAGGTTATAAAAATTACTCCGGGTGGTGAGCGATCCTGCCACTCGGGGGCTTAGCTGTGACCCCGTACTCGCCTAAGTTACAAAAACTACTCCGAGTGGTGAGTGATCCTCCCAC
>NC_041384.1:18003482-18027989 GCF_002162155.2 Triticum dicoccoides
CTCGCCTAAGTTAAAAAACTACTCCGAGTGGTGAGCGATCCTCGCACTCGGGGCCTTAGCTGCGACCCCGTAATCGCCTAAGTTACAAAACTACTCCGAGTGGGGAGCAATCCTCCCACTCAGGGGCTTAGCTGTGACCCCGTACTCGCCTAAGTTACAAAACTACTCTGAGTGGAGAGCAACCCTCCCATTCGGGGGCCTAGTGGCGAACCCGTACTCGCCTAAGTTAAAAAACTACTCCGAGTGGAGAGCAACCCTCCCACTCGGGGGCTTAGCTGTGATCCCGTACTCGCCCAAGTTAAAAAACTACGTCGAGTGGAGTGCTCTCCTCCCACCCAGTGGCTTGGTTACACTCGGAGCTACACCACAAGTACAACGTCCGGTTGCACCCGGAGCTACACCATAAGTACAACATCCGATTGCACTCAGAGCTGCACCACAAGTACAACGTTCAGTTGCACTCGAAGCTGCGCCATAAATACAACGTCCGGTTGCACTCGAAGCTGCGCCACAAGTACAACGTCCGGTTGCACTTGGAGCTGCGCCACAAATACAATGATTGGCGGCTCTCAGAGCCGCGTCACAAATACAACGTCTGGTTGTACTCGGAGTTGCGCCACAAGTACAACGTCAACCCTGAGTGAGGAGCGACCCATTCGCTTGGAGTTTCAGCTGTTATTCTCGATTCACTCGAAGTCAAAAAACTCAAAGGACAAAGCAACCATATTCAAAGAAAAACCAGGTTCAGATAAATCCAGCAAGGTTCAGAACTGCGAACAGAAGTACTCGGGCCTCAGGCCCGAAAGAGTTTTACGGTTACAAAATCACTCGGCATTCCGAGGCAAATAAAAGTGAGGCATCAAGTTTGTTCACTCCGTAGGAGGAGGGCTAGCTGGCTCGACGAACTCACCCAGGTCGATTCCATCAGCGATGCGAGTAGCAGCCTCGATGAAGGTCTCCATAAAGGACTGGAATTGAAGCTTCTTGGTATTGGCGACCTCGAGAGCTGCCAGCTTCTTTTCTATAGCTTCTTTGCAATGAACGCGGACCAGAGACAGAGCCACGTCAGCGCCGCACCGAGCAGATGACTTCTTCCATGCCTGCACTCGACCAGGGATTTCATCGAGTCGAGTCATCAGAGACTCGAGGTCGTTTTGGAACGTCACTTTTGGCCAGAGTTTTGTGTCGATCCGTGACATCGCCACTTTCAGTCGTGCAAGATACTCCATAACGCTGGCGAGGCGAGATTCCAGTCGCAACACGTTCATCACAGCTTTGTCTTTGACAGGGGAGTTAATGGGGTCCAGACTCATCTCAATCCGTCCAGTCTCTTCCTCAAAGTTTTGACAGAATTCTGCACATGCAGGAAAATAATGAGTCGACAGTGACATGATGAGTCGGTGGTTGCAAATCAGTCGGACAAGGGAAAGTACCTTCAAGCATAAGGAACATCTTATTGGCAAGTCCTCCCAAATAAGCCTCTATTTCGTTTCTCTTCTGAGAGAGATCTATGACCTTGTCAGCCAGCGCCACCTTTTCCTTCTTCAACTGCATGACTTCTTTGTTGGCTTCATTAATGGCAGTCTTTAGCTTGGCGTTTTCCTCTTCCGACATGCCGACTGAAGCCAGCTTCTTGTCAGCAAGTTCAGTTCGCGCCGTCTTCTGCGCCACTGCAAGGTCGAGGTCCTTCTGCTCCAAAGCCTGCTTCATTATGTCTAAATAAATAACATTCTTCAGACGAGCTTGGAGTTGTCTTTTTTCCCTACGCACATCTGTTCGAGTAGAGTCACTTGGTTCAAAAAATGAAAGGAATAGATGACAAGGCAAACCGTCTACAAGTTATTACCTCCCATGGCAGCTGCTTCATCCTTAGCCTTCTACAAGTTCTCCTTGGCCAGCTCCAGGTCAAGATTGAGCTAGATCTGTTTCTTCTCTAAGTCAGCAGACTGAGTCCCGAGTTCACAAGATTTCTGCAATCAACGAATAAGACACGTCAGTCGACAAGAACAAAGATCAATTGCTTCCAAGCGAAAAGATACAAGTTCAGGTCATTACGGCAAAAAGAGTTCTAAGACTACCGCCGAATCAAACATTCAATAGTAGTCTCAGGGGCTACACCTAGCGGGTGCACTTGGCGTGCCCCCACTGATTCGACTTTCCACTCGACATGGTCCGTCCATTCGGAGTAAAAAAAGAAAAAAATGAGAGACAACAATTATTCTCAGACCATCGCCGACTGCCCGTAGTCGACCATGGTCTCGGGGACTACACCCAGTGGGTGCACTTAGCGTGCCCCCACTGGTCCGGATACCACTCGGCACGACCTATTTGGACCGAGTGGAAGAACTCTAAAGAGACATTTGATGAAGACCCCCGGCGAATCAAACATTCGACAGCGGTCTCGGGGACTACACCCAGTGGGTGCACTCTGCGTGCCACCACTGATTCAAGAGTACACTCGATGCGACCTAGTCGACTCAAGTGGAAGAACTATACAACAAAAGTTAAAGCACCTGGTGGGTGAACAGATGCAAGGTGCAGACTCATGATAGATGCACATTAAAGGTTTGAAAACGTTCATCCACTGTCACATCCCTAGTCCTGGCCGGACCTATGCTTGCTTCCATCTGTGCATCATGCTTAAATTTTTGAAACTTGAACTGAGGAATTTGGAATCCTCAGAACCCTAAATAAAAGAAGGGCAAAAACCCTAAAATATCATTCATTGTTCCAAAATGCTCTTCTTAGATGTTTAATATTTTTTGCAAGGGTTTTGATCCAAACCAAAAATAATGAACATTTTAAAGGGATTTATTTTTGGGACTTTGAATTTAAATCATTAGCTATTTGAATTTAAATTATATTCATATAATTAGAATATAATTTCAAATATCCCTGAAATATTTTATGAGCTTTTGGAAAAGTCCATCTAGCAAAATAAAAATATTCAGAGGAGTTTTTGGCATTGTTTGAATTATTTTAAATTCAAAACAGTGGCAAAAAAGATTAAATTAAAGAAAACAGAACAGAAATATAAACAAGAGAGAGCAGAAGCCTACCTGGGCCACCTACCTGTAGCCCACCTGGCGCCAGCAACCGGCCCAGCTCCTGTGCTGGCAGCCCACCGGTGCGGCCCAGCCCACCAGGCGCCTTCCCTGTCGCCTTCCTCCTCGTGCCAGTAGGCAGAGGAGGGACACCGCGACGCTGCCGCGTGCGCCACCTCCACCCTGCTCTGGCCACCTCCTGCTTGCCACCGAGGCGCCCCGACGCGTCTGGATACGCCCGCAGCCCCCTCGCTCCTCCCTCTCACTCTCTCCCGACCCCTTCTCCCTTCTCTGCTCTCCCCCTCTCGCGCCCGAGCGCGCTCGTCACCGCCGTCCACTGCCACCACGGCCACCGGGCCTCCCTCGCTTCCCCGACTAGCCCAGAGGCTCCGCCTCGACCCCCTCTTCCTCTCCACCGAGCCATGAGGTCCCGGACGCGCTGCAACGTCGCCACCATCGCCGTTCCCGTCGCCGGCCACCGAAGCTCACCGCCGTCGATTCGTGACGTCTGGCGCGTCTCCGAGCCCACTAAGCCACCCTGCTGCCTCCCTGTGAGCTTGCCGTCGTTTCCCCTCACCTCTCTCTCTCGCGCGCGCCCTGTAGCCGCCGCTCCAGGAGCACCCGAAGCCGCCGTCCGCCATGGCCGGTGAGCTTCGTGCTCCCGAGCTCCTCCACCTGCGCTCGTTGCCTCCGAGTGCTCCTGATGACCCCAGTAACCCGTAGAGCCCCTCAGCTGATCTCGCCGTGCCGTGTATCGCCGAACCCGAGCACGCCCGAGCTCCGGCCGCCGCTGCCGAGCTCGAGGCCATTATCTCCGGCCGCCCTAGCTGCTGCTGCTTGCTGAAACGGGCGCGGGTGAGCTCCAGCTCTCCGTAGCCGCTCTCCTCCGTCCATTTGGACACCGGAGGAGCGAGCCCGAGCCCTCCGCCGCGCCTGTTGCCACCGGCGACGAACCGCCGGCGGGTTACGCCCTGTTGACCAGGGGTTTGACCTCCCCTGGGTCGATGACAGGTGGGGCCAGCCCCCTGTTAATTAGTTTAGTTTTTTTCTAACTTATTTAGCCACTGTTTCACTGCCATGTGGGCCCAGTGTCTGTTTAGTTTAACTTAATGTTATGTTTAGATTAGTTATTAACCCAGCTGGTCCCACATGTTAGTTTGACTTGCTGACGTGGCCTTTGACCGGCCCCACACATCAGTGACTCATGCCAGCGGTGTGTCACTGACTAGTGGGCCCCACTGGTCAGGTTTGACCCGGACCAGCCCCTGTTGACCTGCTGACGTCACACTGACGTCAGGCTGACGCATTAATGAATTACTGGAATTATTAATATTCAGGAAATTCCAAAAAATGCCTAAAACTTCTAAAATTCATAGAAATTCAACCGTAACTCCAAATTAAATAATTTATATATGAAAAATCATCAGAAAAATCCAATCTATCCATCTGTACCATTTTCATGCATGTTAGAACAACTTATAACCACTGTTTAGGACAATTCAATTAAATGGCATTTAAATAATCACATATGGAGTTTGAATTTGAATCTTGTATTCAAACCAACTTCATGTAATCTGTTGCTAATTGCATTAGCTCAAAACACATTCATATTGCCATGTCATGAGCATGCATCATATTGTGCATTGCATTGATTGTATTTCTTCTTTGTTGCCGGTATCTGTTCCCTCCCGGTAGACGATGTTCCGACGTTGTGATCGTTGACACTGATGAAGACTCAATGTTATCTTCAGAAGTTCCAGGCAAGCAAAACCCCTTGTTCATTCCGATAAATTCCACTCTCTCGCCCATGCTCTCTTTTACTGCATTAGGACAACAACGACATATTTGTTACTTGCTGCGGTAGCTGGACCCCTTTATCCTTTGCATGACATGTCATTGCCACAGTAAATAGATGAAACCCACTAGCATGAGTAGGAGTTGTTTGAGCCCTGATGTGCCTACTCATTCATGCTTGTTTGTCATGCCTGCTACTGCTTAGAGTTGAGTCAGGTCTGATTCATCAGGGATGAATCAGAGGTGTGTGAACATGTCATATTGTGTGTGAGCTAAGTGTGGGAACACGATTTGGTAAAGGTAGCGGTGAGAGGCCATGTAGGAGTACATGGTGGGTTGTCTCATTACAGCCGTCCTCAGGAACTGAGTTCTGTGTTTGTGATCCATGACCAGCTACTACCACACATTGGAATGCTTAAGTGCCCCTCTCGACTTATTAATCAACTTGATCTCTGTCCAGGAGTTGCAACTAGTTTCTGGTGTTTGTAGGTAGTGTTAGTAGTCTACCAAGTGGCGCCCGGTATAGGTGGGCTTGGGACAAACTAGGCACAGTGGCACGGTGTACCAAGTGGCACCCGGATGGTGGGCTTGGGAACCCTGCTCACATCGTTTGGGGCCGTGAGCGACACCCCGGCCGGATCTCCTTGCGGATGGAACCCGAATAGGTGATAAACCTGGACTAGAGACTTGTTCGGTTAGTCAGGTCGTGGCCGACTCCCTCGCCCGGCTTCCGGTTGAAGGTTGCCGAGGTACATGACGTGTACAGGGCGATAAGTGGCGGGAGCGTGTGTGAAGAAGTACACCCTTGCAGGGTTATCATTATCTATTCGAATAGCCGGATTCCTCGGATATGGAAACTTGGACCCCTTGTACAGTTCATAGACAAGTGACAGTGGATACTCTAAAATACGCAAGATAAGCGTGAGTGCTATGGATGGCGTTCTCGTAGGGAGACGGGAGCGGATCCATAGTGGTGTATTGATATGGTGGATATGTGGACTCGTGTGCGCCACCTCAAAAGAGTTACTTGCAGTCGTAGTTCAGGATAGCCACCGAGTCAAAGCTGGCTTGCTGCAGTTAAACCCCACTATCCCCTTTGTTGATAATGATGCATATGTAGTTAGTTCTAATGTAAGTCTTGCTGGGTACATTTGTACTCATGTTTGCCTATTTTTTGTTTTTGCAGAGAGACTTCAGTCTCACTAGTAGTTCCGCTTGGACTTTGACGTTTAGCTTGTTACCTCAGCTACGATCTTGTGCCCTCGGCAGGATCTGGTAGATAGTCAGGCTTCTCAGCCTTTTCCATTTATAGATGTCTGTACTCAGACATGTTAAGCTTCCGCATGTGCTTTGATTTGTATGCTCTGAATGTTGGGTCATGAGACCCCTGTTTGTAATATCTCGCTCCTCGGAGCCTAATGAATACATACTTGTGTCGTAGCATCATGTTGTGATGCCTTGTTGCATTTGCACATATCGAGCATATTGTGTGTATGATTGAAATGCTTGGTATGTGTGGGATCTGACTATCTAGTTGTTTATCCTTAGTAGCCTCTCTTACCGGGAAATGTCTCCTAGTGTTTCCACCGAGCCATGGTAGCTTGCTACTGCTCCGGAACACTTAGGCTGGCCGGCATGTGTCCTTCTTCGTTCCTGTGTCTGTCCCTTCGGTGAAATGTCACGCGATGACTACCGGAGTCCTGTTAGCCCGCTACAGCCCGGTTCACCGGAGTCCTGCTAGCCCAGTGCTACAGCCTGGATTCGCTCGCTGATGACCTACACGTTCGATGCTGGGTCATGGATGCCTGTCCCTGTAAGTTTGTGCCACTTTGGGTTTACGACTAGCCATGTCAGCCCGGGCTCCTTATCATATGGATGCTCGCGACACTATCATATACGTGTGCCAAAAGGCACAAACGGTCCCGGGCAAAGGTAAGGCGACACCCGTGGGAATACCGTGTGTGAGGCCGCAAAGTGATATGAGGTGTTACATGCTAGATCGATGTGGCATTGAGTTGGGGTCCTGACAGCGTTGGTATCAGAGCTTGACTGCCTGTAGGATTACCAAGCCAAACTAGTCGAAGTTGAGTCTATAAATTCTTTAGTTATATAAGGGAATTGATTGTGGGATGGAACGTAAGGCTCTTTTACTCCTTATACCTTATGCCTTCTGATCCGAGTCATCTTATCCTTCCTACGGGGTTAAGAACTAGGCCTTCTCTTCTTTCTATCAGGATCACGTGTTACTAATCTGTAGATTTATAAGATTGTTGGATTCAAGCCTCAGTCCAGTTCCTACTACTTTGGTATGTCTCTGATGATCTCGAAACCTTGATATTGTGCTTCTGAGTGGTTATGCCACCATTTTTGTGAATGTCTCAAATCTTTTTTGAGCATTTACAGCCGTTATGCTGTCCAAGTCATCCCAGGTTTCTAAATAGTCTGATGCATTTGCAAAATTATTTCCCCTGGTTTCGATGTTCCTTTATGCCAGCTCAATCACACTAATTGTTGAGTTGAGGTATTCCATTGCCTTGACATTTATGTTGGAGTTATTATTATGACCCTAGGTGTCTCAGGGGATTATCTAGTGGTCTAGCCATGATTTGTGTCCTAGTGTGATGATTCGGGCCTTTATTCTCAAAAGCATTCCGTGATGCTACTTAGTAGTAGGTATTCTACCCCTGGGTTTTGAACCCGAGATTCACTCTACTTACTTCATGTTGATAGTGTTTGCTAGTTCCTTTAGGATATTAGTAACCTTTGCGATAGTCCTTGAAGTCTGTGGTATCTTCTTCTTCCAAATACCATGAACTACTTATGGCAGAAGTTCCTCGTTGAACTGAAATATCACAACAGGAGTGCTCTCGATGGGTTCTCCATACTATATTGTGGCTCTGCCAGTTCTACCTTTCTGCATGGGTTATCCGGAAGAAATATGTTGAATTTCGTTCGACATGCTAAACCATGCATTCACAACTCGGAAAATCATATGTTCCTTTGAGTTGTCCCTCTGTAGTTGTCTTCTGACCCTCGTCTATCAGTTGATAGTCAATATTATGTGTGCATTCGTTCATCGATGCCTATTACTCTTGTGGTCTGTCAAGCAATTCTATTCCGGAATGACTAGGAGAAACAAACTCCAGTACCTCATCCATATCTAGGATTGGGTCAAAGCAATTGTGCTTCGCAGATCAAATTGCTAATTCAGCTTTTGTTCTGCTCTACCTTGGAGTATTACCATCTTTTTATTGGGAATGTTATAGGAATTGCACACCACCCTATGAACTCTTGGTACAGTGATACTTCTTGCCATCATTGTTCATTCCTCGGTTCCTGTGTTATTGTAACCGGAATGTAGACAAGTGAATCGTGATGTGTGAAATCAATACTCCTAGCAACCTTGTTGCTTGGTAGTTAAAGGACAATAATTTCATTCTTAGCGTGTTGATTGTTGAATCATCACCCTAAGGTTGATCGTGCTACCTAGTCCATATTTCTGGTGCATACTTCGATCAATGAGTTAGGATTGTGCCAATCCCTCGCTTATTCGATCATCTCGTTTTCCCTGAAAAACAGGATTGTTCTCAAGCTTAGTAACATACTGGTGGTTCGTGATTTTCCGAATATCTTCTCGAAAGTATCACCAGGTTGTCACCTGACTGTTATGTTGAGCTCGTGATCAAGTTGGTTTATTCCTGTAAACCACCTTTTCTCCAAGAACTCGTGTTGGATACCTCTGAGCTAGTTGGTTAAGCTAAACGACAACTTGGAGAGTTGGAAGATAAAAGCTTACCTAACTTAGTTCATTTCAAAGGGATATCCTGGTATTGGTGTGTTTTCAAGAAAGATGATATCTTCATTGGTTGGTCCCTGTGATCAGTTGCTGGACCTATTGTCTTATCAATCCTTTGATTTGAGTGTGGGCTATCGTCAAATCAAGTCAGAACCAACGATGCTCGTAATGTTGTCTTACTCGTGGTTTTCCTCGAGCATACACCATTATATTCTTTGGTCTGACCAATGCTATCACCGTGTTCACTTAACTATGGAAATCCTCTTATATGGAAACCTGGATGAATTGTTGTGGAGTCCATTGACAACATCCTTATCTCCTCCATGATTTTGTTGAACATTAAGCTAGTGTTGGAAACTTGTATAAGCATTTTCTTCATGCCCCGTTCATGAAGTGTATGTTGGATGAAAGAAGTGACTTCCTTTGATTCACGTGCATTTGATGTAAGTTGCCGCCGTGAATTCGAGAAAGTTTGTTTTTGCTCCTCTGGAATCATCCCAAGTTGGTCATGCATATGTGCGAAGTATTCTATGGTTTGGTAGGTTGGCCGCCTCCATTCTATATGTGTTCCTAGCACCCCAAGCCACTGATTGACTTGTTCTAGGTAAAGAAGTCTAATTTAAGTGCACAAGACTTCGATATCCTCGATGATGGTTTCCCCCCTGAACTCGGTAGTGTTTTATTATAAGACTACCATGTGTTCATGTTTGTCTGTGACAGCGTGTTCACACGTGTGTAGCAGAACCAGCTCATGTTTTGGAGCTTGCTATCGTAATTCATTTCCCGAGAATCTCGCAACGTCATCTCGTCGATTTATGTTGCAAACTTTCATTTTTCTTCCTAGACTCGATGAGTCTGGAATATTCTGACACCAACGAGATCTGAATCTCAGGCAGATATGATGGTTGGAACATTTCCCAAGAACTATAATATTGGTCCCTCGATAACTGGTAAAGTGGATGTCGCGGCCAGCACCACCCAGCCGAAGGACCTATTATTGTAGTATCTTGTTTGAAGAAGTTGGCCACCTCCCCATAAGGATTTCGCAGGATTTACCTCTGTAGTTATTCCTTATGGATTCTTGTGCTCCCGAAGTCCGACCTTTTACTCGATGTTCTAGATATCAAACCATAATTACCTATGGATTACGCTAGCACATCAAGGAGAACATTAGAAGTGGAGTGCTAAATGTCTCTCGGTCGATCATCAAGATTTTGTTTCCTTGGCCTCGCTAAGGTGAAATCTGAGAAGGTGTTATCTTCCTTTGCATCTGCATCTTCCACCGGTATTCATCATGGTAGTAAGTTGTGTTGCCAGGATCCTTGACACGGATATTGGTAAAACCTTGATGATTGTGGGAATGCTCAAGTTCTTGAGAGTACGCACAAGTGCTACGTGTTATCATCGGCACTAACTGGGATTCCTCTCAGTTTCCTCGGCAATGCTATGACCTTTTCAAACAGTGAATTCACTCTCTATTGTTGGGTTCTTCGCCAGTTACCAGAATCATTCCCAGCATTTGCATTTTGTTCCCAGCTTGCACCGCCAATGTGCCATTCTACCATGGGTCTCTTCCATTTCCGGTGGTAAGCAAATTCATCCATTATGTTGTCTTCAACAAGGTAATCCACATCATCCAAGTTCGAGTATGCCATTCTACCGGACCCCTCTATATGATCGATTATGATTTGCCTTAAGCTGGTATAAAGAGTTTCAATGATCCTTGAATCAAAGGTAATTCTTTTTGCCACTTAAGGGGATATTTCTACGAGTCACCTTCCCTAAGGTGCATCATTATGGTATCATGGCAATTCAATTCCTCGCTACGTTGACAACCGATCACCACATTCTTAAGTCTGGAATTGTTGTCTTCTTAGCGAACCCTCGTCATCTGTCTTACTCCAACTCTTCAGATCTATGTTTCGTGTCTCAGCTCGAGAGAGGTTGCTATGTCTCATTCCGTGAGTTAATCCTGAGTTGTTCGATCTTCGAGAAGATCGACCCTTCTAGAGTCTCCTTCTTCTCTCCATGTCATGTTGGCAGGATTTCTCGGAGCAAGACATCAAGATAATGATGGTGATCGAATCAATGTTCTTATGAAGGGCAACCTGGATCGTGAAGATTGTGTTAGGTTGCGTTCCCCCTTCGTCTTACCCTACACTTGAATCTCGGGTCGAGATTCTTGTTTAGTGGGGGTGAGTTGTCACATCCCTAGTCCTGGCCTGACCTATGCTTGCTTCCATCTGTGCATCATGCTTAAATTTTTGAAACTTGAACTGAGGAATTTGGAAGCCTCAAAACCCTAAATAAAAGAAGCGCAAAAACCCTAAAATCTCATTCATTGTTCCAAAATGCTCTTCTTAGATGTTTAATATTTTTGGCAAGGGTTTTGATCCAAACCAAAAATAATGAACATTTTAAAAGGATTTATTTTTGGGACTTTGAATTTAAATCATTAGCTATTTGAATTTAAATTATATTCATATAATTAGAATATAATTTCAAATACCCCTGAAATATTCTATGAGCTTTTGGAAAAGTCCATCTAGCAAAATAAAAATATTCAGAGGAGTTTTTGGCATTGTTTGAATTATTTTAAATTCAAAACAGTGGCAAAAAAGATTAAATTAAAGAAAACAGAACAGAAATATAAACAAGAGAGAGCAGAAGCCTACCTGGGCCACCTACCTGTAGCCCACCTGGCGCCAGCAACCGGCCCAGCTCCTGTGCTGGCAGCCCACCGGTGCGGCCCAGCCCACCAGGTGCCTTCCCTGTCGCCTTCCTCCTCGTGCCAGTAGGCAGAGGAGGGACACCGCGACGCTGCCGCGCGCGCCACCTCCACCCTGCTCTGGCCACCTCCTGCTTGCCACCGAGGCGCCCCGACGCGTCTGGATACGCCCGCAGCCCCCTCGCTCCTCCCTCTCACTCTCTCCCGACCCCTTCTCCCTTCTCTGCTCTCCCCCTCTCGCGCCCGAGCGCGCTCGTCGCCGCCGACCACTGCCACCACGGCCACCAGGCCTCCCTCGCTTCCCCGACTAGCCCAGAGGCTCCGCCTCGACCCCCTCTTCCTCTCCACCGAGCCACGAGGTCCCGGACGCGCTGCAACGTCGCCACCATCGCCGTTCCCGTCGCCGGCCACCGAAGCTCACCGCCGTCGATTCGCGACGTCTGGCGCGTCTCCGAGCCCACTGAGCCACCCTGCTGCCTCCCTGTGAGCTTGCCGTCGTTTCCCCTCACCTCTCTCTCTCTCGCGCGCGCGCCCTGTAGCCGCCGCCCCACGAGCACCCGAAGCCGCCGTCCGCCATGGCCGGTGAGCTTCGTGCTCCCGAGCTCCTCCACCTGTGCTCGTTGCCTCCGAGTGCTCCTGATGACCCCAGTAACCCGTAGAGCCCCTCAGCTGATCTCGCCGTGCCGTGTATCGCCGAACCCGAGCACGCCCGAGCTCCGGCCGCCGCTGCCGAGCTCGAGGCCATCGTCTCCGGCCGCCCTAGCTGCTGCTGCTTGCTGAAACGGGCGCGGGTGAGCTCCAGCTCTCCGTAGCCGCTCTCCTCCATCCATTTGGACGCCGGAGGAGCGAGCCCGAGCCCTCCGCCGCGCCTGTTGCCACCGGCGACGAACCGCCGGCGGGTTAGGCCCTGTTGACCAGGGGTTTGACCTCCCCTGGGTCGATGACAGGTGGGGCCAGCCCCCTGTTAATTAGTTTAGTTTTTTTTTAACTTATTTAGCCACTGTTTCACTGCCATATGGGCCCAGTGTCTGTTTAGTTTAACTTAATGTTATGTTTAGATTAGTTATTAACCCAGCTGGTCCCACATGTCAGTTTGACTTGCTGACGTGGCCTTTGACCGGCCCCACACGTCAGTGACTCATGCCAGCGGTGTGTCACTGACCAGTGGGCCCCACTGGTCAGGTTTGACCCGGACCAGCCCCTGTTGACCTGCTGATGTCACACTGACGTCAGGCTGACGCATTAATGAATTACTGGAATTATTAATATTCAGGAAATTCCAGAAAATGCCTAAAACTTCTAAAATTCATAGAAATTCAACCGTAACTCCAAATTAAATAATTTATATATGAAAAATCATCAGAAAAATCCAATCTATCCATCTGTACCATTTTCATGCATGTTAGAACAACTTATGACCACTGTTTAGGACAATTTAATTAAATGGCATTTAAATAATCACATATGGAGTTTGAATTTGAATCTTGTATTCAAACCAACTTCATTTAATCTGTTGCTAATTGCATTAGCTCAAAACACATTCATATTGCCATGTCATGAGCATGCATCATATTGTGCATTGCATTGATTGTATTTCTTCTTTGTTGCCGGTATCTGTTCCCTCCCAGTAGACGATGTTCCGACGTTGTGATCGTTGACACTGATGAAGACTCAATGTTATCTTCAGAAGTGCCAGGCAAGCAAAACCCCCTTGTTCATTCCGATAAATCCCACTCTCTCGCCCCTGCTCTCTTTTACTGCATTAGGACAACAACGACATATTTGTTACTTGCTGCGGTAGCTGAACCCCTTTATCCTTTGCATGACCTGTCATTGCCACAGTAAATAGATGAAACCCACTAGCATGAGTAGGAGTTGTTTGAGCCCTGATGTGCCTACTCATTCATGCTTGTTTGTCATGCCTGCTACTGCTTAGAGTTGAGTCAGGTCTGATTCATCTGGGATGAATCAGAGGTGTGTGAACATGTCCTATTGTGTGTGAGCTAAGTGTGTGAACACGATTTGGTAAAGGTAGCGGTGAGAGGCCATGTAGGAGTACATGGTGGGTTGTCTCATTGCAACCGTCCTCAGGAACTGAGTTCTGTGTTTGTGATCCATGACCAGCTACTACCACACATTGGAATGCTTAAGTGCCCCTCTCGACTTATTAATCAACTTGATCTCTGTCCAGGAGTTGCAACTAGTTTCTGGTGTTTGTAGGTAGTGTTAGTAGTCTACCAAGTGGCACCCGGTACAGGTGGGCTTGGGACAGACTAGGCACAGTGGCACGGTGTACCAAGTGGCACCCGGATGGTGGGCTTGGGAACCCTGCTCACATCATTTGGGGCCGTGAGCGACACCCCGGCCGGATCTCCTTGCGGATGGAACCCGAATAGGCGATAAACCTGGACTAGAGACTTGTTCGGTTAGTCAGGTCGTGGCCGACTCCCTCGCCCGGCTTCCGCTTGAAGGTTGCTGAGGTACATGACGTGTACAGGGCGATAAGTGGTGGGAGCGTGTGTGAAGAAGTACACCCCTGCAGGGTTATCATTATCTATTCGAATAGCCGGATTCCTCGGATATGAAAACTTGGACCCCTTGTACAGTTCATAGACAAGTGAAAGTGGATACTCTAAAATACGCAAGATAAGCGTGAGTGCTATGGATGGCGTTCTCGTAGGGAGACGGGAGCGGATCCATAGTGGTGTATTGATATGGTGGATATGTGGACTCATGTGCGCCACCTCAAAAGAGTTACTTGCAGTCGTAGTTCAGGATAGCCACCGAGTCAAAGCTGGCTTGCTGCAGTTAAACCCCACCATCCCCTTTGTTGATAATGATGCATATGTAGTTAGTTCTGATGTAAGTCTTGCTGGGTACATTTGTACTCACGTTTGCCTATTTTATGTTTTTGTAGAGAGACTTCAGTCTCACTAGTAGTTCTGCTTGGACTTCGACGTTTAGCTTGTTACCTCAGCTACGATCTTGTGCCCTCGGCAGGATCTGGTAGATAGTCAGGCTTCTCAGCCTTTTCCATTTATAGATGTCTATACTCAGACATGTTAAGCTTCCGCATGTGCTTTGATTTGTATGCTCTGAATGTTAGGTCATGAGACCCCTGTTTGTAATATCTCGCTCCTCGGAGCCTAATGAATACTTACTTGTGTCGTAGCGTCATGTTGTGATGCCTTGTTGCATTTGCACATATCGAGCATATTGTGTGTATGATTGAAATGCTTGGTATGTGTGGGATCTGACTATCTAGTTGTTTATCCTTAGTAGCCTCTCTTACCGGGAAATGTCTCCTAGTGTTTCCACCGAGCCATGGTAGCTTGCTACTGCTCTGGAACACTTAGGCTGGCTGGCATGTGTCCTTCTTCGTTCTTGTGTCTGTCCCTTCGGGGAAATGTCACGCGATGACTACCGGAGTCCTGTTAGCCCGCTACAGCCCGGTTCACCGGAGTCCTGCTAGCCCAGTGCTACAGCCTGGATTCGCTCGCTGATGACCGACACGTTCGATGCTGGGTCATGGATGCCTGTCCCTGTAAGTTTGTGCCACTTTGGGTTTACGACTAGCCATGTCAGCCCGGGCTCCTTATCATATGGATGCTAGCGACACTATCATATACGTGTGCCAAAAGGCGCAAACGGTCCCGGGCAAAGGTAAGGCGACACCCGTGGGAATACCGTGCGTGAGGCCGCATAGTGATATGAGGTGTTACATGCTAGATCGATGTGGCATTGAGTCGGGGTCCTGACATCCACAGACATTTTACAAATAATAAAGGAGCAGTTTTCAAGTACCATATCCCAATTGAGCAAAGATCAATCTGAAAGATTAGTCAGAAATCAACTCACCTGGACATTGGTTTGAAGAGCAGAGCTGGCATCATAGGCAGCCTTGCTAGCTTCATGCACTACCTTCATTTGCTCCATCATAAGGCCTGCTTGGCGTATAGCTTCCTTAGAAGCGCTCACTAGGTCATCTGGGACATGATGGGTAACAAAGAGTGGAGTTGGTGGAACAGTCTAAGCAGCCGGGGGATTTGAGGCATGGAGTTGCATGGACGGGGCAAGGACTTGGGCGGTCTATGCCGAAGGATGATCAGTCGACATAGGATCGATAAAAGAGACAGAAGCCCGAATTGGATCTCCGGATTGCTGGATCACTAGTTCTGGCACTGATGTCGACTAACGTACCTTTCTAGTAGGCACCCTCCTGCTTGATGTCCTGCCCTTTCTTCCCGTGGTCTTCTGAGGCACATCTTCGTCGTCGTCTGGAAGATCAATGACATTTGGTGGTGCTGCAAAAGACTCGACCGCAAGAGTTCAGTCGACCGACAGTACAATTGACAAAATGTGGGCAAGATTGTAGAGTTGTACCCGCTTTGGAAGTGGCCGTGTCTTCAGTCTCCTCATCATCTTGATCCTTGTAAATGTCCATGGAGGTCCCAGAAGTAGCAGCACTAAAAGTTTCAGAACTCACTCGGTCAAGCCAAAGAATGTGTCGACAGGAACATAGAAGTTCCCAAACGATGCAAAAGCAAAGAGAGAAAGCAAAGCACTTTCAGAGAAGTGATGGGAACATCCACCTTGATCTTGGGCAAGGCCTTCCAAGGCTTTGAGGGGGCGGTCTTGAGCTGCTTGGAGACCTTTTCAGACGGTTCCGGAGACGAAGTCCGAGTGCGTTTTTGCACATGTGTGCTTGGAGGAGCTGCCTTGCCATGCCTGCCCGCAGGGTCTTGAGACTGTTTGGATCGGCATTCTGAGCGAGGTGGTGAGTCGACTTTCTCACTGCCATCCGAGTCATCGCTGTCATCTTCATTGTCATTAGGGGATTGCCAATCGCCACTCTCGTCTATGCTCTCCGTTCCCTCATGGACTTGCTCCCCGTTTGGCATCGAGTACATCTCAGTATAAATCTGCAAGGCAAGAAGTTAAACAAGCATCAATAGGATTCAAGGACAGTTGCAAAACAGAATAAAATGCACTCGGTAACAAAGATCAGACCTTGTCTGGCTCGTTTTCGGCGTCGAATGGTGCAACTCTTCTGGACCCCCTGGGGTTGTCTTTGTTTCCAGTGATGCTCTGCAGCCACTACTGTACCGTCTCCTCGGTGACTTCCTCTGGGTCGATACGAGCGGTGTCACTAGGGCCCGAGTACATCCACATCAGATGATCGCGAGCTTGAAGAGGCTGGGTGCGTCTATTGAGAAACACCTCCAACAAACCCATACCAGTCACGCCTTCACGGACTAATTGGACTACCCGATCGACTAGCATGGACACCACTCCTTTCTCTACTGGAGTCACGGTCAATGAAGAGGGTTGGCAGACTCGATCCATGGTGAAGGGAGGAAGACCAGTCGACTGACCATGAGTGGGTACATCTTGGCAACAGAACCAGGTCGTCTGCCACCCTCTAACCGACTCTGGAAGGGTCATAGAAGGAATAGTACTCCTACCCCTCGTCAGAATCCCTAAACCCCCACACATTTGGATCACGTGCGTCTTGTCGTCAATCAGATTTGCCTTCTTCACAGTTTGAGAGCGGCAAGTAAAGATGTACTTGAATAAACCCCAATGCGGTCGACAGCCCAAGAAGTTTTCACACAGATAGATGTACGCAACGAGATATGTGATTGTGTTGGGGAAGAAGTGATGAAGTTGGGCACCAAAAAAGTTCAAGAAACTCCGGAAAAAATGGATGTGGAGGCAGAGTGAAACCGCGGTCGACATGGGTGGCAAGGAGGACGCACTCACCCTCCTACGGCCGAGGCAAGGTCTCGTTCCCAGGCAACCTCCAAGCCTAGGCCGCAACTAAATTAAACTTTGTGATATATTCGTCTTGTACATCTTCAGCAGAGAGGTTCTGTTTTACTAGGAATATGGTGCCTTCGTGCTTTCTTCTTTACTTGGCCAGTTCTTACTTGTGAACTATGCAATGCATTGGTCTTGCTGATTGCACTTTATGATGGGACTGTCCATAGGGCATTTGTTGAACTTCAATGCTATCACACCTTTTCGTTTATCTAGTTTTTCCTATAAAGCAGCGCTAATATTTGTGTTTGTCCATGAACGCTCCCTTATGGTTGTGCCTTAGGCATTACTCATAAACCATGTCATCATGATCAGGTACCTTGCTACCACTCCATGTACGGGTGCACCATCAAGACACGTTACGTCAAGGGAGCGGATCACGAGAATTCATGCACATGTGCGCGGTGCTTCTGCTTAGAAGACTACGGCTTTGCTGCCCCAACTCCCATGTTCCTGCAACGTCTCAACAACGAGCATAATTGCCGATCATCTGAGTTTGAGTACGGGCATCGTTCCATCCTGCTGATCCAGGACGAAATGCATGTTCACCACAGCCGAGACGGTGGCCGCCTGTTCCTGGTAAAATTCACACCAGTGCCGCCTTTTGGCAATGTCGCCTCGATCTTGTGTATTGATCCTCAACCCTTTGATTGGAAGTGCAGGTTCAGTTGTCTGGTGGGTTTCAACTGCAACACCATTGGATGATATCCGTATTCTATTTTTCATCCCAGGAGTACCTATTTGTTTTTTTGGGAAAATAAGAAAGACCCAGGACTCTCCATCTGGACAATGCATGCAGCCATTTTACTAATTATTCACAAAGACCTTACAATATAATGTATCAGTAAGTCTGAAGTCACCATCTTGACAATATTTCTCGCTACTCCCATCCACTTGATGAAGGGTACCGATTGGCCGAGCCGAATACCAAACAGACATCGAACTAAGGCTTATCATAAAAAATCAGAGGCCCAACCAAGCCATTGCCCGATCTTGGACACACACCGGTATGGCGCACTCTCAGATGTTGCCGCCGCCGTCTTTCACAGATTCATCTTCAGAATAGTTACTAACACATCGACATTGTCAGGCCCGATCCATCACCTGCTCCGGCCACCGACCGAAGACCAGGTTTTCACCTGGATCTGTCCCAAGAACATCCAACTGACAACCTGTGCACCGACCAGACCGCCTTTAAAGCCCTAGATCTGGCCGACCAGATCCGGCGACCATCCGCAGTAGCACTGCCACCATGGGCACCCTGGCACACCGGCCACTGCCTGTGTGTGCACCACTGGAGCCTGGGAGGAGGGCAGACAGCCCACCTTGCCAAACCGCGAGAGGCACCAAGAGGTCCACGAGCTCGTCACCGTCTCTGATCCGAACAAATCCGGAGCCAAAGGCACCAGATCGGCGACGTAGATCCGCCTTGGACAGGGACAACACCACGCCATGCCGCTGCCGGAAGTTCGAACTTCAACTGCCGCCACCTTCCTGGGCCGCCGTCCCGGGATCCAGGGCGGACGTCGCTGCCACCACCAGCCACGTCCCGCCGCTGCCGCACCGCCAGCAATAGGAGCCATGGCCGTCGTGACCGCGCGGACGCGCCAAGGGGTCAGCACCACCCGATCTTCCATGTTGCCCTGCGTCTCCGCCGCCTCCGCCCATTGCTGCACCGCCACATTGTGGCGTCGCCGGAGGTGAGCCGCCACCCCGCCACGACCCAGATCCGAGAGACGCGCTCCGATGCTATTGGGCGACCCGCCTAACCTGATCCTGACGCGGGAGGGAAAAAGGCCTCCGCCACCGACGTCGGGCGCCCGGGGGCTTCCTCCAGCGGCGAAGGAGGGGAGTACATGGATGGGACATGCCCAGCGGCTGCACTTGACAGAGAGAGAGAGAGGTGCGGGTGCATGGCCGTTAGTTAGGTAATTTCCTTGCCATCTCCACGTCCATGGGGACACGACCGTTAGTTACTCAGTTAGCCAGCTCCACATCCAGTGGGGCCCAGCTGGTCTCTTTGCCGTATGCCTTTGCCCTTTGGGACCTTTGCCATCTGCTGGCGGACGACAAAGAACTGGCTGATGGCAGATCATATCTTTGCCATCAGCCAGTTCTTTGCTGTCTGCTTTTTGCAAGCGGACGGCAAATACCTTGTGTGCCGTCCGTTAGCAGACGGCAAAGAACTGGCCGATTGGAAATTCTCTGATTCCTGTAGTGATAGCTTATATAGCTCAGGTATAATCTATAGTAGTGGGGTCACAACCTCAACGATGGCCTCACTCCGGGAGGTAGTGATTGCAAAAGGCAGGGGCGGCGGGAATGGTGTGACACGAGAAGAGAAACATCCATAGAGGCATGCACCCCCTTGTTCGTGGCGTGAACATGAAGCACGCATGAGGTGTCTTCTTGAATGTCATGTCGCCAAAGTGGCAATGGCACGCGGCGCAGAAGAACTAGGTGTTGTGTCTAGAACGAGTGCCGCAAGAGTTGGCCGCCAAGCAGGGAGGGGCGTCTAGGGGACGACGACAACATGGATCCCAGTATTCGCTCCATCTGGGTTGACGCGAGAGTAGCGATCGCTGCGTCTACGGTGGACATAACTTGAGGAGGCAACCTGTGATCCACCTCAAGGATCGTCCGCATGGGTGCCGTCAGTTGGCTAGAGAACTGATACATCTCCATCGTATATATTTTCCAAATACTTTTGGTCTTGTTTTGGACTCTAATTTGCAAAATTTGGATGAAACTAACTCGGACTCGTGCTGTTATCAGCGGAACTACCATGGTGTTGTTTTGGTGGAGAAATAAATTTACTTGGAATTGGACGAAACTTTGTGGAGATTTTTTATTGAATAAATAAAAATACTGGAATGAAGATACACCGAGGGGGGCACCAGTTGCTCACAAGGCAACATGGCGCATCTACCCCCCTAGTGCGTGCCTTGATGCCTTGTGGGTCCCATAGGCGGTCGTCTGACCTAATTCCAAGGCTATAATTTCCATTACCCCGAGAAAAAAATAAGAGAAGAAGTTTTATTGTGTTTTACGACATGAAGCCACTGCCACCTCTTGTTCTTCATCGGGAGGACTGATCTGTAGTCCGTTTAGGGATCCAGAGAGGTGCATTTGTCGTCATCATCGTCAACTCTTCTTCACCAACAATTTCATGATGCTCACTACCGGGAGTGAGTAATTCCTTCATAGGCTTCCTAGATGGTGATGGAGTTGGAGGATATTTTTCATGTAATTGGGTCAATTTGTTAGGGCTTGATCCCTAGTATTCATTATGTTCTGAGATTGATGTTGCTATGACTTTGCTATGCTTAAGGCTTGTCAGTAGGGCCCTAGTGCCATGTGATTTCTGATCTGAACCCTCAATGTTTTCATCAATATATTTGAGTTCTTGATCATGTTTTGCAAGTTGCATGATCCTATTATGTGTTATGGTCCGTAGTCCCCAAGGTGACAATAAATGGGATTTACTTCGGTGATGACCGTAGTATGAGGAGTTCTGGTTCTCGATTAAAAGGAGGCCTTAATATCCCTTACATTTCATTATGGACCCCACTGCCACGGGAGCGTAGGAAAAAAAGATGTCATTCAAGGACTTACTATAAGCACTCGTATGACTATACACGGAATTCATGCCTACATTGAATTGATGAACTGGAGCTATTGTGTATCGCTCTAGGTTGTGACTATTACATGATGAATATTATCCAACACAACTATCCATTGCCGATCTAATTCCTATGCTTTCTCTCATATTGATCTTTGCTAAGTTACTAAACACTACTAAAAACTGCTACTGCTACTACCACCAAACTATCATATTGATCTTTGCTAAGTTACAATTACTACAAAACTGCTACTGCCACTGTCACCACTGCCACCAAACTATCATACTACCATGCTACTAAACACTTCAATGTAGATATTTAATTCCCCATGTGTGGTTGAAGTGACAACTCAACTGCTAAAGCACAGAAATATTCTTTGGCTCCCTTTGGGTCGAAGCAATAAATTTTGGTGAAATACTACCCTCAAAGACTATTGCGATCCCCTATACTTGTGGGTTATCAAGGTCGTGCTAGTGTTGCGAGGGGCCACGGGATGTGGTGGGACAAGAGACGCCACTGCCTTGAGCTTGAGCTTGGGGACGAGTGTGCAGTGCACCATCCACCCACCAACGGCATGGTCCGACCTGCGGAATGTGGGAGCAGCTATGACAGGATCCGTGACAGGAGGGGCCGCCGACAAGGCCAAAGAGACAACCTTCGCGGGCATGGAGAGAATCACGGACACTGGATCTGCGACCTTGCTCGGATGCATCACTAGCACCACCTCGGACAAGACACATACATGGCCGGGAGGTGTAACATCATTGGCGGTGGCTGAGCTAGAGCCCCCGATCCGGATTTGACTTGGGTTGGAACGGGGATGGCAGCAGGACGACAAACGACACGAAATCAACGAGCAACATGGGAGGTAAAGGCGGCAGCATGACAACTGAGTCGTGTCCAACGGGGCCGGAGTGGCCGCCGATGTCTGCTAGCAGGACGTCTCGGGTTTCAAAAATTTCTCCCATCTTGTTTTTCCATACATGTGATGTTGATGATTCCTGAGAAGTAAGAATCAAGGACATGGAGAACCAAAATCTTGTATTTCTTGCACACGCACTATTCACTACCAAATTTGATGTTTTTAGTGCAGTTCACACCAAAATGTATTTCATAATGAAATTTTACAAAAATTTAGTTCCACTATTCCCTATATTCACGTGTATTGGAATTTTTGAAACTTCAAAATGTGGGTTTCAAAATATTTCTAAAAAAGGAGCTCATGGAACCTAGGAGCAAGAAAGCCGCACTCGTCATAGATGGTACTACAAAAATAAACTAGTGAATTAATGATGGCTAAGGAAGCTTGATGTTGGCGGCGCTGAATGATGCTATCGATGTAGCTAGTCGATCTATGCTACTTTGAGTCCATGTTCTTGAGTAAGTTACAACTAGCTGCGTTGCTTTTTTAATTTTTTTTTGCATTTAGGCTTTCGGTGGATGTGTAATGGCTCTGCTGAGCTTAGACCAGTTTAGTAGCTGTTTTTACATTTGTCCTTGTAATGTATCTGTATGGTTACTGTTGGAGTAAATCACGTTAGGTGACGTTCAGTACGGTACTAGCTAGTCAGGTGACTCAGTTTGTTAGTTAGTGCATGGATGAGTCAGTGTAGTTTGCATGGAATGAGTCCAAGTCGGTGGCTCTTGACCGTGTGTTGGTGACGCATGGATAGGAGTGGATGGCATTACGTGCATGTAGTTAGTGATTAGCATCATGCATGGAGTTAGTTGGAGTAGTGGCTAGATGTGCTGGCCGGTTGGTGCGTGCGTTGTGTGCGTGCGTTCTGTTTTCTGTTAGCTAGAGTAGTGGGGTGAGTGCGTTGATCCGTTCAGAAACAGGGCATGTATGCGCGTGGCCGCGGCAAGCGGATCGTGAGCGTGTGGAGCGCAGCGACGTGTGTGCGAGCTGTGTATAAAGCTCCCTCCCGTGTATTCTTGTAAGCGTCGATGTGTGTAGCCATGTAGTCCGTGTGGCTGGGGCTAAGTCTGTGCTCAGGAAAGAAAAGAAGGCCGTTCCGGCGGCGGTGGCGTACGTGCGCCACGAAAATCCATCGTCTCCAGTTCTTCTTCTTCCTTTGTTTCGTTCCAGCGAGTACACCGTGAGGGAGAGAGAGAGCGGCGGCGCCAACAATTGGTACACAGAGCCAGGTTCGAGGAGCGGCCGTGGCGCGCGGCGGCGTCCTCGGTGCGCGGCGAGCGCGTGGCGTCGGCAACGCGCGGCGAGTCCACGGCGGTGTGGCGTGATGCCGGGCACGCGGCGAGCGTGTGGCGTCGGCAACGCGCGGCGAGTCCAAGGCGACGTGGCGAGATGCTGTGCGCGCGACGAGCAGCGGCGGCCGCGGAGACGAGGAGGTCGCGGAGGACCTGCGTGGTGTCGCAGAGGCCGCGGCGGCTCGGCGCGACGACCGTGGAGGCGCTGCGCTGCGGTTGACGGCGCAGCGGCGCAGGACAATAAGCCACGGCAGCGAGCCGGGCGCGACCGATGCGTGTTATGGGTGCGCATTGGACGCGTCGGGCGCGTCGGGACCGCGGGCGCGCGTACGAGCATGCGGTTGACGTTGGGAGGAGGCGTATGTCGTCGTTGTGCTCGAGTCCGTGCTCGAGTTCGGATATATCCTTCCAGCGTTTGTCGCTGGCGGCTGCCATGGCGGACGCGGAGGCGGCACGCGGTGAGGGTCTGGTGCGGTCAGGGTCGTCGGCCGGGTCGGGTGCGCGCGGGACGTGCGGGATGCACTGGTGCGGTCGGGCTCGTCGGGCGCGTCGGGAGCGCGCGGGACGTGCGGGACGGAGAGGGACGCCAGGCGTGTGTCGCCGGCGGAGCAGGAGCTCGGCATATGTCGCCGGGGTCGTGACAGAGTACGGTGCGACCATCGTCAGTGCTCCAGGTTAGATCTGCGGCGGTGTGACCGGCGTCGATGCACCGGGTCGGGTCCGTGGGCTGGATCACGACCGTGACGACGACAATGACAGGAGCTGCAACAACTCCGGCGATGGCGAGATCGTGGTTTAGGGGGAGTATGTTGGAGTAAACCACGTTAGGTGACGTTCAGTACGGTACTAGCTAGTCAGGTGACTCGGTTTGTTAGTTAGTGCATGGATGAGTCAGTGTAGTTTGCATGGAATGAGTCCAAGCCGGTGGCTCTTGACCGTGTGTTGGTGGCGCATGGATACGAGTGGATGGCATTACGTGCATGTAGTTAGTGATTAGCATCATGCATGGAGTTAGTTGGAGTAGTGGCTAGATGTGCTGGCCGGTTGGTGCGTGCGTTGTGTGCGTGCGTTCTGTTTTCTGTTAGCTAGAGTAGTGGGGTGAGTGCGTTGATCCGTTCAGAAACAGGGCATGTATGCGCGTGGCCGCGGCAAGCGGATCGTGAGCGTGTGGAGCGCAGCGACGTGTGTGCGAGCTGTGTATAAAGCTCCCTCCCGTGTATTCTTGTAAGCGCCGATGTGTGTAGCGATCTAGTCCGTGTGGCTAGGGCTAAGTCTATGCTCAGAAAGAAAAGAAGGCCGTTCCGGCGGTGGTGGCGTACGTGCGCCAGGAAAATCCATCGTCTCCAGTTCTTCTTCTTCCTCTGTTTCGTTCCAGCGAATGCACCGTAAGGGAGAGAGAGATCGGCTGCGCCAACAGTTACATTAGTAAAACTGGGAGGAAAGTCAATATAAAAAAATGAACGATGTTAGGATGAAATAGTTCACACCTAA
>NC_041384.1:18028278-18032661 GCF_002162155.2 Triticum dicoccoides
GGGGGTGGGGGGTTATTGCTCAGTGACCAACCTTACTCAGCTTAGCAAGGGCAAGTGACTGAGGTGGGGATGGGCCAAGGTTTCGGCTTCGTTTGTGATCTTTTTTCCAGCCCTTAACAAGATGGCTGAAAATCGACAATTTCACTTTCAGAAAAATCTCGGATGAATATTAAAACAAATGTTGGAATTTTGAAATAAATATGTCCGTAATTTGCCCAATTTTTTTACGTCAAGTGGAACGAAAGTTAACATTCGGATCGTAACCCTCACAGATTAATTCAAGACTTACCATCCACAACCATCAAACAGTAATTCAATCTTTAAACAACATAGTACAACCAACAATCTCTCAATTTGATTTAATCGGCCGACAAGGACATTTACCAAGCTCAGGAGAGATGCCCGACTTTTGCCAGAAGCCAGAAAGACATAACTCTAGGATGGGCTGACCATGGTCTCTTGGTCTCGCCCCGTCGACGTTGGTCATTCTCGTGTCTTAGGCCCTATTATGGCATCAGACCCGGTGCTAGCTCGCCGCCTCTTTGCCCGGAACCTTTGCAAGTTCTCGAGGCGAGCCTTGACATGTTTCAAGCACATGGCGTAGCCGTATTGCGCCAGCTTGCCGCAAGTCCAGCCATGACCATTGCCGCGATTGCACCGCCGCTCTGCCTGCATTATTAAGGGTGCAGCTTCAATCTCTAGTTCTTGAACAGCTACTTCTGCCTCCGTCCGTTCTCCATCAGTTTCCCCATCTAGCTCTTTATCAGTACTTCCATATCTATACACAAGTGCACAATCAGATATATTCCCAAAACACAACATGTTTGTTGTGCAAAGTAAATAAAGACTTCAAAATACATAGAAAACGAATTTTTTTTAAAGTTCAGATTATAACCTGGATTTTGTTCTCATGATAAAGTGATACAGTACACTATCAACTAAAAGTACAAATGTAAGAAAGAAAAGACATCCACGAGCATTCTAACCCACTGGAAAAACCTAACACATGTTGCATCCATGCGCTCAGTTAAAATGTGTCAACAAGTTACTTGTATATCTGAGTACAAATATTAACTGTGTTAAACAAAATGCAGCATAGACATAATATAATATATTTAGAATATGCATGCTTGAATCTCGACCCCAACTATATAACTATCCATCCTGCATTCAGGACCATTTTCACCATACGTAGAAAAAGGACTTGTTCACAACCAAGTTCCATGTCCATGTCCCCGTGGGAACTGGAAGAGGTAAATCACATCTGTGCGACTCTATATGAAGCCACACATATGACTTTGCTGGTAAAATACATACTAGACTATGAAGTTTAAATTTATTCATTTCTTATAAAATAGGTATTCAAAACACATAAATGGTCAAAAGAAAACTATATTACCACTTGGACTAAATAATTTAAAATCTCATACCAACGTTTTGAAAATTAATCATAAAATCTTGCACAAGATAACAAAAATCCAACCATGCCGCACTCGATGGTACAAATGTCTACCAATTTATACTTTGTCCTATCCGTATACATTGTAGAGAGAGTGGTGAGTAGGCGTGCACATGGGGAAGTGCTCGAAAATTGAAAGCATCAAGGCGAACAAGTGATTGGTAGACGTTCCACATGTGGCACTAGTCTAGTGCACATGGGGCACTAGATGCACTTACACATTTCACCTTGCCGGTACTTGCTGCCCCAATCAGCAAAGAGCCTTTACTACTGTACATTGCAGCCACTAGACAAGTTGTCAGCACAGTGCTCACTGTTGAGCGAGAAGAAGAAGGCAAAGCCTACAAAGTTCAGCGCCAGTGTATTATATTTCTGAGGTCTTGACTCCATACAAGCAAAGATACACACATTACCAGAAGCTTGTTTATGTAATTTACTTGACCACGAAGAAAGTTGCACACTATTTCTCAGACCACTCGGTTTCAGTCATCAGCGACGCTCCATTATCAGAAAATCTGAACAATAGGGACGCAACTGGTCGAGTGGAAAAGAGGGCGATTGAACTCCTTCCGTTGGATATCAAGTTTGAGGCAAAGAAAGCAATCAAGTCCGAAGCAATAGCAGATTTCCTCGCTGAGTGGATTGAACAGCAACAACCGACTCAGATTCACTCGGAACATTGGACTATGTTCTTTGATGGATCCAAGATACTGAATGGCTCTAGTGCTGGTGTGGTTCTGGTATCTCCAAGAGGTGACAAACTCAGCTATGTCCTTCAGATTCACTTTGGTTCTTCAAACAAATGAAGCTGAGTATGAGGCACTTTTTTATGGGTTGAGTATGGCTATCTCACTCGGCGTCCGTTGTCTGATGTTCTACGACGACTCAGACTTGGTGGTTAATCAAGTGGTGAAGGAATGGTATATCAGGAGCCCAACTATGGCTGGTTATTGCAACACAGTTAGAAAGCTGGAGAAGAAGTTTGAAGGGTTGGAGCTCCACCACATACCTCGGATCAAGAATCAAGCTGCTGATGATCTGGTGAAGATAGGTTCCACTCGGGAACCTGTACCCAGTAATGTGTTCTTGGAGCATCTCCATACCCCGTCTGTCCAAGAAGATCCCTTTACGGAAGAGGCCCCACAACCGATAGGTTCAACCAATCTGATTATGGAAATTTTGGTAATGACCCCCGACTGTACGGTACCATATATTGTGTATCTTCTAAGAAATGAACATCCATAGGATGAAGATGAGGCCGTCAGATTGTCCGTCGATCCAAAGCCTTCACAGTGATAGGTGGACAGCTTTATAGAGAAAGTGTTACTGGAGTTCCTCAGCGTTGCATCTCCCCAGAAGAAGGTCGAATGATCCTAAATGAGATCCACTCGGGGTCTGTGGTCACCGTGCGTCCTCTCAGACCATCGTGGCCAAAGCATACCGAGCAGGATTCTACTGGCCGCGTGCAAATGAGATGGCGAAAGATATAGTCGACAAGCGCGAAGGCTGCCAGTTCTACTCAAACATGTCTCACAAGCCTGCGACTGCTGAAGACTATTCCACCCGTCTAGCCATTTGGAGTCTGAGGGTTGGACATGGTTGGACCTTTCAAGACTGGCAGAAGTGGTTTCGCTCATTTGCTTGCGGCAGTCGACAAATTCACCAAATGAATTGAAGCTAAGCCTATCAAGAATCTTGATTCAAGCACTGCCATTAGTTTCATCAGAGAGATGATATTCATATATGGAGTCCCTCACAGTATTATCACAGATAAGGCTCCAACTTTGATTTTGATGAGTTCAGAGCATTTTGCGGTTCCCAAGTCACTCGGGTTGACTACGCATCTGTTGCGCACCCGCAGTCGAATGGGCAGGCAGAAAGGGCGAATGGTTTGATCCTACAAGGGCTGAAACCCCGATTGATGCACGGTCTCAAGCATGCTACTGGAGCCTGGGTAACTGAATTACCATCAGTCCTATGGGGACTGAGAACAACTCCCAACCGGTCAACTGACCGAACTCCTTTCTTCATGGTGTATGGTGCTGAAGCTGTGCTGCCTAGTGACTTGCTGAACAACGCTCCCAGAGTCAAACTCTTCTCAGAAGCAGAAGCCGAACAGGCACACCAAGATGCGGTTGATCTCTTGGAAGAAGAGCGAGAGATGGCTCTAATCCAGACGACCATCTATCAACAAGACCCGCGTCGATTCCATGCCTGTAATGTCAAAGGTCGAGCATTCCAAGAAGCATACCTTGTGCTTCGAGTGCAACAGAATCGACCTCACAAACTCACTCTGGCCTGGGAAGGCACCTTCATCATCACCAAGGTGCTCCACAACGGGGCGTATCACCTCTACAATGTAGCCAAGAAAGAAGACGAGCCACGCTCGTGGAATGCGGAGCTACTTCGCCGTTTCTATACCTAAACACTTGGATCGACGAGTTGTAATAAGAATCCATCAGTTTGCTTATCAAAGAGAAGATTTTTTGCAGTGTCTTAATTATTGTTACCCATCAAGCATATGTGTTCAAATCCCCCAGTGGGTGCCTTAGCCGCGAACTCGATTCTTCTAAGTTTCAAAAACATTTCGAGTGAAGGGCAACCCTCTCACTCGGGAGCTTAGCTGCGAACCCGATTCGCCTATGTTACAAAACTACTTCGAGTGGCGAGCAATCCTCCCACTCGGGGGCTTAGCTGCGACCCCGTACTCGCCTAAGTTACAAAAACTACTTCAGGTGGTGAGCGATCCTCCCACTGGGGAGCTTAGCTGCGAACCCGATTCACCTACGTTACAAAACTACTCCGACTGGCAAGCAATCCTCACACTCGGGGGGCTTAGATGTGACCCCGTACTCGCCTAAGTTATAAAAACTACTCCGGGTGGTGAGCGATCCTCCCACTCAGGGGCTTAGCTGTGACCCCGT
>NC_041384.1:18033223-18058058 GCF_002162155.2 Triticum dicoccoides
CTCCGAGTGGTGAGCGATCCTCCCACTCGGGGGCTTAGCTGCGACCTCGTACTCGCCTAAGTTAAAAAACTACTCCGAGTGGTGAGCGATCCTCGCACTCGGGGCCTTAGCTGCGACCCCGTACTCGCCTAAGTTACAAAACTACTCCGAGTGGGGAGCAATCCTCCCACTCGGGGGCTTAGTTGTGACCCCGTACTCGCCTAAGTTACAAAACTACTCTGAGTGGAGAGCAACCCTCCCACTCGGGGGCTTAGCGGCGAACCCGTACTCGCCTAAGTTAAAAAACTACTCCGAGTGGAGAGCAACCCTCCCACTCGAGGACTTAGCTGCGATCCCATACTCGCCCAAGTTAAAAAACTACGTCGAGTGGAGTGCTCTCCTCCCACCCAGCGGCTTGGTTACACTCGAACCTACACCACAAGTACAACGTCCGGTTGCACCCGGAGCTGCACCACAAGTACAACGTCCGGTTGCACTCAGAGTTGCAGCACAAGTACAAAATTCAGTTGCACTCGGAGCTGCGCCGCAAGTACAACGTCCGGTTGCACTCGACGCTGCGCCACAAGTACAACGTCCGGTTGCACTCGGAGCTGCGCCACAAGTACAATGATTGGCGGCTCTCAGAGCCGCGTCACAAATACAACGTCTGGTTGTACTCGGAGTTGCACCACAAGTACAACGTCAACCCCGAGTGAGGAGCGACCCATTCGCTCGGAGTTTCAGCTGTTATTCTCGATTCACTCGAAGTCAAAAAACTCAAAGGCCAAAGCAACCATATTCAAAGAAAAACCAGGTTCAGATAAATCCAGCAAGGTTCAGAACTACGAACAGAAGTACTCGGGCCTCAGGCCCGAAAGAGTTTTACGGTTACAAAATCACTCGGCATTCCGAGGCAAATAAAAGTGAGGCATCAAGTTTGTTCACTCCGTAGGAGGAGGGCTAGCTGGCTCGACGAACTCGCCCAGGTCGATTCCATCGGCGATGCGAGTAGCAGCCTCGATGAAGGTCTCCATAAAGGACTGGAATTGAAGCTTCTTGGTATTGGTGACCTCGAGAGCTGCCAGCTTCTTTTCTCTAGCTTCTTTGCAATGAACGCGGACCAGAGACAGAGCCACGTCAGCGCCGCACCGAGCAGATGACTTCTTCCATGCCTGCACTCGACCAGGGATTTCATTGAGTCGAGTCACCAGAGACTCGAGGTCGTTTTGGAACGTCACTTTTGGCCAGAGTTTTGTGTCGATCCGTGACATCGCCACTTTCATTCATGCAAGATACTCCATAACGCTGGCGAGGCGAGATTCCAGTCGCAACACGTTCATCACAGCTTCGTCTTTGACAGGGGAGTTAATGGGGTCCAGACTCGTCTCAATCCGTCCAGTCTCTTCCTCAAAGTTTTGACAGAATTCTGCACATGCAGGAAAATAATGAGTCGACAGTGACATGATTAGTCGGTGGTTGCAAGTCAGTCGGACAAGGGAAAGTACCTTCAAGCATACGGAACATCTTATTGGCAAGTCCTCCCAGATAAGCCTCTATTTCGTTTCTCTTCTGAGAGAGATCTCTGACCTTGTCAGCCAGGGCCATCTTTTCCTTCTTCAACAGCATGACTTCTTTGTTGGCTTCATTAATGGCAGTCTTCAGCTTGGCGTTTTCCTCTTCCGACTTGCCGACTGAAGCCAGCTTCTTGCCAGCAATTTCAGTTCGCGCCGTCTTCTGCGCCGTTGCAAGGTCGAGGTCCTTCTGCTCCAAAGCCTGCTTCATTATGTCTAAAGAAATAATATTCTTCAGACGATCTTGGAGTTGTCTTTTTTCCCTACGCACATTTGTTCGAGTAGAGTCACTTGGTTCAAAAAATGAAAGGAAAAGATGACAAGGCAAACCGTCGACAAGTTATTACCTCCCATGGCAGCTGCTTCATCCTTAGCCTTCTGCAAGTTCTCCTTGGCCAGCTCCAGGTCGAGATTGAGCTAGATCTGTTTCTTCTCTAAGTCAGCAAACTGAGTCCCGAGTTCACAAGATTTCTGCAATCAATGAATAAGACACGTCAGTCGACAAGAACAAAGATCAATTGCTTCCAAGCGAAAAGATAAAAGTTCAGGTCATTACGGCAAAAAGAGTTCCAAGACTACTTCCAAATCAAACATTCAACAGTAGTCTCGGGGGCTACACCTAGCGGGTGCACTTGGCATGCCCCCACTGATTCGACTTTCTGCTCGACATGGTCGGTCCATTCGGAGTAAAAAAAGAAAAAAAAATGAGAGACAACAATTATTCTCAGACCACCGCCGACTGCCCGCAGTCGACCGCGGTCTCGGGGACTACACCCAGTGGGTGCACATAGCGTGCCCCCACTAGTCCGGATACCACTCGGCACTACCTATTTGGACCGAGTGGAAGAACTCTAAAGAGACATTTGATGAAGACCCCCGGCGAATCAAACATTCGACGGCGGTCTCGGGGACTACACCTAGTGGGTGCACTCTGCTTGCCCCCACTGATTCAAGAGTACACTCGATGCGACCTAGTCGACTCAAGTGGAAGAACTATACAACAAAAGTTAAAGCATCTGGTGGGTGAACAGATGCAAGGTGCAGACTCATGATAGATGCACATTAAATGTTTGAAAACGTTCATCCACGGACATTTTACGAATAATAAAGGAGCAATTTTCAAGTACCATATCCCAATAGAGCAAAGATCAATCTGAAAGATCAGTCAGAAATCAACTCACATGGACATTGGTTTGAAGAGCAGAGCTGCCATCATAGGCAGCCTTGCTAGATTCGTGCACCACCTTCATTTGCTCCATCATAAGGCCTGCTTGGCGTATAGCTTCCTTAGAAGCGCTCACTAGGTCATCTGGGACATGATCGGTAAAACAGAGTAGAGTTGGTGGAACAGTCGAAGCAGCCAGGGGATTTGAGGCATGGAGTAGCATGGACGGAGCAAGGACTTGGGCGGTCGATGCCGAAGGACGATCAGTCGACATAGGATCGGTAAAAGAAACAGAAGCCCTTGGATCTCCGGATTGCTGGATCACTAGTTCTGGCACTGATGTCGACTAAGGTACCTTTCTAGTAGGCACCCTCCTACTCGAAGTCCTGCCCTTTCTTCCCATGGTCTTCTGAGGCACATCTTCATCGTCGTCTGGAAGATCAATGACATTTGGTTGTGCTGCAAAAGACTCGACCGCAAGAGTTCAGTCGACCGACAGTACAATTGACAAAATGTGGGCAAGATTGTAGAGTTGTACCCGCTTTGGAAGTGGCCGTGTCTTCAGTCTCCTCATCATCTTGATCCTTGTAAATGTCCATGGAGGTCCCAGAAGTAGCAGCGCTAAAAGTTTCAGAACTCACTCGGTCAAGCCAGAGAATGAGTCGACAGGAACATAGAAGTTCCCAAACGATGCAAAAGCAAAGAGAGAAAGCAAATCACTTTCAGAGAAGTGATGGGAACATCCACCTTGATCTTGGGCAAGGCCTTCCAAGGCTTTGAGGGGCGGTCTTGAGCTGCTTGGCGGCCTTTTCGGACGGTTCCGGAGACGAAGTCCGAGTGCGTTTTTGCATGTGTGTGCTTGGAGGAGCTGCCTTGCCACGCCCGCCTGCAGGGTCTTGAGACTGTTTGGATCGGCATTCTGAGCGAGGTGGTGAGTCGACTTTCTCACTGTCGTCCGAGTCATCGCTGTCATCTTCATTGTCATTAGGGGATTGCCAGTCGCCACTCTCGTCTATTCTCTCCGTTCCCTCATAGACTTGCTCCCCGTTTGGCATCGAGTACATCTCAGTATTAATCTGCAAGGCAAGAAGTTAAACAAGCATTAATCCGATTGAAGGACAGTTGCAAAACAGAATAAAATGCACTCGGTAACAAAGATCAGACCTTGTCCAGCTCGTTTTCGGCGTCGAATGGTGCAACTCTTCTGGACCCCCTGGGGTTGTCTTTGTTTCCAGTGATGCTCTGCAGCCACTACTGTACCGTCTCCTCGGTGACTTCCTCTGGGTCGATCCGAGCGGTGTCACTAGGGCCCGAGTACATCCACATCAGATGATCGCGAGCTTGAAGAGGCTGGGTGCGTCTATTGAGAAACACCTCCAACAAACCCATGCCAGTCACGCCTTCACGGACTAATTGGACTACCCGGTCGACTAGCATGGACACCACTCCTTTCTCTACTGGAGTCACGGTCAATGAAGAGGGTTGGCAGACTTGATCCATGGTGAAGGGAGGAAGACCAGTCGACTGACCATGAGTGGGTACATCTTCGCAACAGAACCAGGTCGTCTGCCACCCTCTAACCGACTCTCGAAGGGTCATAGAAGGAAAAGTACTCCTACCCCTCGTCTGAATCCGTAAGCCCCCACACATTTGGATCACATGCGTCTTTTCGTCATTCAGATTTGCCTTCTTCACAGTTTGAGAGCGGCAAGTAAAGATGTACTTGAATAAACCCCAATGCGATCGACAGCCCAAGAAGTTTTCACACATATAGATGTACGCAACGAGATATGTGATTGTGTTGGGGAAGAAGTGATGAAGTTGGGCACCAAAAAATTTCAAGAAACCCCGGAAAAAATGGATGTGGAGGTGGAGTGAAACCACGGTCGACATGGGTGGCAAGGAGGACGCACTCACCCTCCTACGGCCGAGGCTAGGTCTCGTTCCCAGGCAACCTCCAGGACCCGTGGGCAATCAAGCCTCCACTAGCCTGAAGGAAATATGCCCTAGAGGCAATAATAAAGTTATTATTTATTTCCTTATATCATGATAAAAGTTTTTTATTCATGCTAGAATTGTATTAACCGGAAACATAATACATGTGTGAATACATAGACAAACAGAGTGTCACTAGTATGCCTCTACTTGACTAGCTCGTTAATCAAAGATGGTTATGTTTCCTAACCATGGACAAAGAGTTGTCATTTGATTAACGGGATCACATCATTAGTTGAATGATCTGATTGACATGACCCATTCCATTAGCTTAGCATCCGATCGTTTAGTATGTTGCTATAGCTTTCTTCATGACTTATACATGTTCCTATAACTATCAGATTATGTAACTCCCGTGTGCCAGAGGAACACTTTTGTGCTACCAAACGTCACAACGTAACTGGGTGATTATAAAGGTACTCTATAGGTGTCTCCAAAGGTACATGTTGGGTTGACGTATTTCGAGATTAGGATTTGTCACTCCGATCGTCGGAGAGGTATCTCTGGGCCCTCTCGGTAATACACATCACTTAAGCCTTGCAAGCATTGCAACTAATGAGTTAGTTGCGGGATGATGTATTATGGAACGAGTAAAGAGACTTGCCGGTAACGAGATTGAACTAGGTATTGGATACCGACGATCGAATCTCGGGCAAGTAACATACCGATGACAAAGGGAACAACGTATGTTGTTATGCGGTCTGACCGATAAAAGATCTTCGTAGAATATGTAGGAATCAATATGAGCATCCAGGTTCCGCTATTGGTTATTGACCGGAGACGTGTCTCGGTCATGTCTACATTGTTCTCGAACCCGTAGGGTCCGCACGCTTAAGGTTTCGATGACAGTTATGTTATGAGTTTATACGTTTTGATACCGAAGGTTGTTCGGAGTCCCGGATGAGATTACAGACATGACGAGGAGTCTCGAAATGGTCGAGACATAAAGATTGATATATTGGAAGCCTATGTTTGTATATCGGAAGTGTTCCGGGTGAAATCGGGATTTTACCGGAGTACCGGGAGGTTACCGGAACCCCCCGGGAGCTATATGGGCCTTAGTGGGCCTTAGTGGAAGAAGAGCAGAGGCGGCCAGGGCTGGGCCGCGCGCCCCTCCCCCCTAGTCCGAATAGGACAATGAGAAAGGGGGCCGGCGCCCCCTCCTTCTCTCTCCCTCTTTTCCCACCTCGCGAATCCTATTCCAACTAGGATTGGGGGAGAAGTCCTACACCTGGAGGGAGTAGGACTCCTCCTGGCGCGCCCTATGATGGCCGGCCGGCCTCCCCCTCTTGAACCTTTATATACGGAGGCAGGGGCACCCCAGAGACACACAAGTTGATCCACGTGATCATATTCTTAGCCGTGTGCGGTGCCCCCTTCCACCATAGTCCTCGCTAATATTATAGCGGTGCTTAAGCGAAGCCCTGCGACAATAGTACATCAAGATCGTCACCACTCCGTCGTGCTGACGAAACTCTTCCCCGACACTTTGCTGGATCGGAGTCCGGGGATCGTCATCGAGCTGAACGTGTGCTAGAACTCGGAGGTGCCGTAGTTTCGGTGCTTGATCGGTCGGGCCGTGGAGAAGTACGACTACATCAACCAAATGCTTCCGTTGCCGATCTACAAGGGTACGTAGATCACACTCTCCCCTCTCGTTGCTTTGCATCACCATGATCTTGCGTGTGCGTAGGATTTTTTTTGAAATTACTACGTTCCCCAACAGTGGTATCAGAGCCAGGTTTTATGTGTTGATGTTATATGCACAAGTAGAACACAAGTGAGTTGTGGGAAATATAAGTCATACTGCTTACCAGCATGTCATACTTTGGTTCGGCAGTATTGTTGGACGAAGCGGCCCGGACCGACATTACGCGTACGCTTACGTGAGACCGGTTCTCCCGACGTGCTTTGCACATAGGTGGCTTGCGGGTGACAGTTTCTCCAACTTTAGTTGAACCGAGTGTGGCTACGCCCGGTCCTTGCGAAGGTTAAAACAACACCAACTTGACAAACTATCGTTGTGGTTTTGATGCGTAGGTAAGATTGGTTCTTGCTTAAGCCCGTAGCAGCCACGTAAAACTTGCAACAACAAAGTAGAGGACGTCTAACTTGTTTTTGCAGGGCATGTCGTGATGTGATATGGTCAAGACATGATGCTAAATTTTATTGTATGAGATGATCATGTTTTGTAACCGAGTTATCGGCAACTGGCAGGAGCCATATGGTTGTCGCTTTATTGTATGCAATGCAATCGCGCTGTAATGCTTTACTTTATCACTAAGCGGTAGCGATAGTTGTGGAAGCATAAGATTGGCGAGATGACAACGATGCTAGGATGGAGATCAAGGTGTCGCGCCGGTGACGATTGTGATCATGACGGTGCTTCGGAGATGGAGATCACAGGCACAAGATGATGATGGCCATATCATATCACTTATATTGATTGCATGTGATGTTTATCTTTTATGCATCTTATCTTGCTTTGATTGACGGTAGCATTATAAGATGAACTCTCACTAAATTATCAAGATAAAAGTGTTCTCCCTGAGTATGCACCGTTGCCAAAGTTCGTCGTGCCCAGACACCACGTGATGATCGGGTGTGATAAGCTCTACGTCCATCTACAGTGGGTGCAAGCCAGTTTTGCACACGCAGAATACTCAGGTTAAACTTGACGAGCCTAGCATATGCAGATATGGCCTCGGAACACTGAGATCGAAAGATCGAGCGTGAATCATATAGTAGATATGATCAACATAGCAATGTTCACCATTGAAAGCTACTCCATTTCACGTGATGATCGGTTATGGTTTAGTTGATTTGGATCACGTGATCACTTAGAGGATTAGAGGGATGTCTATCTAAGTGGGAGTTCTTTAAGTAATTTGATTAATTGAACTTAAATTTATCATGAACTTAGTACCTGATAGTATCTTGCTTATGTATGTTTGATTGTAGATAGATGGCCCCTGCTGTTGTTCCGTTGAATTTTAATGCGTTCCTTGAGAAAGCGAAGTTGAAAGATGATGGTAGCAATTACACGGACTGGGTCCGTAACTTGAGGATTATCCTCATTGCTGCACAGAAGATTTGCGTCCTGGAAGCACCGCTGGGTGCTAGGCCTGCTGCTGGAGCAACACCAGATGTTATGAACGTCTGGCAGAGCAAAGCTGATGACTACTCGAGAGTTCAGTGTGCCATGCTTTACGGCTTAGAATCGGGATTTCAACGACATTTTGAACGTCATGGAGCATATGAGCTGTTCCAGGAGTTGAAGTTAATATTTCAAGCAAATGCCCGGATAGAGAAATATGAAGTCTCCAATAAGTTCTATAGCTGCAAGATGGAGGAGAACTGTTCTATCAGTGAGCATATACTCAAAATGTCTGGGTATAATAATCACTTGATTCAGATGGGAGTTATTCTTCCAGATGAGTTCGTTATTGACAGAATTCTCCAATCACTGCCACCAAGCTACAAGAGCTTCGTGATGAACTATAATATGCAAGGGATGAATAAGACTATTCCCGAGCTCTTCGCAATGCTGAAAGCTGCGGAGGTAGAAATCAAAAAGGAGCATCAAGTGTTGATGGTCAACAAGACCACTAGTTTCAAGAAAAAGGGCAAAGGAAAGAAGAAGGGGAACTTCAAGAAGAACAGCAAGCAAGTTGCTGCTCAAGAGAAGAAACCGAAGTCTAGACCTAAGCCTGAAACTGAGTGCTTCTACTGCAAGAAGACTGGTCACTGGAAGCGGAACAGCCCCAAATATTTGGCGGATAAGAAGGATGGCAAGGTGAACAAAGGTATATCTGATATACATGTTATTGATGTGTACCTTACTAGAGCTCGCAGTAGCTCCTGGGTATTTGATACTGGTTCTGTTGCTAATATTTGGAACTCGAAACAGGGACTACGGATTAAGCGAACACTGGCAAAGGACGAGGTGACGATGCGCGTGGGAAATGGTTCCAAAATCGATGTGATCGCGGTCGGCACGCTACCTCTACATCTACCTTCGGGATTAGTATTAGACCTAAATAATTGTTATTTGGTGCCAGCGTTGAGCATGAACATTATATCTGGATCTTGTTTAATGCGAGACGGTTATTCATTTAAATCAGAGAATAATGGTTGTTCTATTTATATGAGTAATATCTTTTATGGTCATGCACCTTTGAAGAGTGGTCTATTTTTGATGAATCTCGATAGTAGTAACACACATATTCATAATGTTGAAGCCAAAAGATGCAGAGTTGATAATGATAGTGCAACTTATTTGTGGCACTGCCGTTTAGGTCATATCGGTATAAAGCGCATGAAGAAACTCCATACTGATGGACTTTTGGAACCACTTGATTATGAATCACTTGGTACTTGTGAACCGTGCCTCATGGGCAAGATGACTAAAACACCGTTCTCCGGTACTATGGAGAGAGCAACAGATTTGTTGGAAATCATACATACAGATGTATGTGGTCCGATGAATATTGAGGCTCGTGGCGGATATCGTTATTTTCTCACCTTCACAGATGACTTAAGTAGATATGGGTATATCTACTTAATGAAACATAAGTCTGAAACATTTGAAAAGTTCAAAGAATTTCAGAGTGAAGTTGAAAATCATCGTAACAAGAAAATAAAATTTCTACGATCTGATCGTGGAGGAGAGTATTTGAGTTACGAGTTTGGTATACATTTGAAACAATGCGGAATAGTTTCGCAACTCACGCCACCCGGAACACCACAGCGTAATGGTGTGTCCGAACATCGTAATCGTAATTTACTAGATATGGTGCGATCTATGATGTCTCCTACTGATTTACTGCTGTCATTTTGGGGTTATGCTTTAGAGATGGCCGCATTCACGTTAAATAGGGCACCATCAAAATCCGTTGAGACAACACCTTATGAATTATGGTTTGGCAAGAAACCAAAGTTGTCGTTTCTTAAAGTTTGGGGCTGCGATGCATATGTGAAAAAGCTTTAACCGGATAAGCTCGAACCCAAATCGGAGAAATGTGTCTTCATAGGATACCCAAAGGAGACTGTTGGGTACACCTTCTATCACAGATCCGAAGGCAAGACATTCGTTGCTAAGAATGGATCCTTGCTAGAGAAGGAGTTTCTCTCGAAAGAAGTGAGTGGGAGGAAAGTAGAACTTCACGAGGTAACTATACCTGCTCCCTTATTGGAAAGTAGTACATCACAGAAACCTATTTCTGCGACACCTACACCAATTAGTGAGGAAGCTGATGATAATGATCATGAAACTTCAGGACAAGATACTACTTAACCTCATAGATCAACCAGAGTGAGATCCGCGCCAGAGTGGTACGGTAATCCTGTTCTGGAAATCATGCTACTAGATCATGATGAACCTACGAACTATGAAGAAGCGATGGTGAGCCCAGATTCCGCAAAATGGCTTGAAACCATGAAATCTGAGATGGGATCCATGTATGAGAACAAAGTATGGACTTTGGTTGACTTGCCCGTTGATCGGCAAGCAATTGAGAATAAATGGATCTTTAAGAAGAAGACTGACGCTGACGGTAATGTTACTGTCTACAAAGCTCGACTTGTCGCAAAAGGTTTTCGACAAGTTCAAGGGTTTGACTACGATGAGACCTTCTCACCCGTAGCGATGCTTAAGTCTGTCCGAATCATGTTAGCAATTGCCGCATTTTATGATTATGAAATTTGGCAGATGGATATCAAGACTGCATTCCTGAATGGATTTCTGGAAGAAGAGTTGTATATGATGCAACCGGAAGGTTTTGTCGATCCAAAGGGAGCTAACAAAGTGTGCAAGCTCCAGCGATCCATTTATGGACTGGTGCAAGCCTCTCGGAGTTGGAATAAACGCTTTGATAGTGTGATCAAAGCATTTGGTTTTATACAGACTTTCGGAGAAGCCTGTATTTACAAGAAAGTGAGTGGGAGCTCTGTAGCATTTCTGATATTATATGTGGATGACATATTACTGATTGGAAATGATATAGAATTTCTGGATAGCATAAAGGGATACTTGAATAAGAGTTTTTCAATGAAAGACCTTGGCGAAGCTGCTTACATATTAGGCATAAAGATCTATAGAGATAGATCAAGACGCTTAATTGGACTTTCACAAAGCACATACCTTGACAAGATTTTGAAGAAGTTCAAAATGGATCAAGCAAAGAAAGGGTTCTTGCCTGTGTTACAAGGTGTGAAGTTGAGTCAGACTCAATGCCCGACCACTGCAGAAGATAGAGAGAAAATGAAAGATGTTCCCTATGCTTCAGCCATAGGCTCTATCATATATGCAATGCTGTGTACCAGACCTGATGTGTGCCTTGCTATAAGTTTAGCAGGGAGGTACCAAAGTAATCCAGGAGTGGATCACTGGACAGCGGTCAAGAACATCCTGAAATACCTGAAAAAGGACTAAGGATATGTTTCTCGTATATGGAGGTGACAAAGAGCTCATCGTAAACGGTTACGTTGATGCAAGCTTTGACACTGATCCGGATGATTCTAAATCGCAAACCGGATATGTGTTTACATTAAACGGTGGAGCTGTCAGTTGGTGCAGTTCTAAACAAAGCGCCGTGGCGGGATCTACATGTGAAGCGGAGTACATAGTTGCTTCGGAAGCAGCAAACGAAGGAGTCTGGATGAAGAAGTTCATATCCGATCTAGGTGTCATACCTAGTGCATCGGGTCCAATGAAAATCTTTTGTGACAATACTGGTGCAATTGTCTTGGCGAAGGAATCCAGATTTCACAAAAGAACCAAGCACATCAAAAGACGCTTCAATTCCATCCGGGATCTAGTCCAGGTGGGAGACATAGAGATTTGCAAGATACATACGGAGCTGAATGTAGCAGACCCGTTGACTAAGCCTCTTCCACGAGCAAAACATGATCAACACCAAAGCTCCATGTGTGTTAGAATCATTACTGTGTAATCTAGATTATTGACTCTAGTGCAAGTGGGAGACTGAAGGAAATATGCCCTAGAGGCAATAATAAAGTTATTATTTATTTCCTTATATCATGATAAAAGTTTATTATTCATGCTAGAATTGTATTAATCGGAAACATAATACATGTGTGAATACATAGACAACCAGAGTGTCACTAGTATGCCTCTACTTGACTAGCTCGTTAATCAAAGATGGTTATGTTTCCTAACCATGGACAAAGAGTTGTCATTTGATTAACGGGATCACATCATTAGCTGAATGATCTGATTGACATGACCCATTCCATTAGCTTAGCATCCGATCGTTTAGTATGTTGCTATAGCTTTCTTCATGACTTATACATGTTCCTATAACTATGAGATTATGTAACTCCCGTGTGCCGGAGGAACACTTTGTGTGCTACCAAACGTCACAACATAACAGGGTGATTATAAAGGTACTCCACAGGTGTCTCCAAAGGTACATGTTGGGTTGACATATTTCAAGATTAGGATTTGTCACTCCGATCGTCGGAGAGGTATCTCTAGGCCCTCTCGGTAATACACATCACTTAAGCCTTTCAAGCATTGCAACTAATGAGTTAGTTGCGAGATGATGTATTACGGAACGAGTAAAGAGACTTGCCGGTAACGAGATTGAACTAGGTATTGGATACCGACGATCGAATCTCGGGCAAGTAACATACCGATGACAAAGGGAACAACGTATGTTGTTATGCGGTCTGACCGATAAAAGATCTTCGTAGAATATGTAGGAACCAATATGAGCATCCTGGTTCCGCTATTGGTAATTGACCAGAGACGTGTCTCGGTCATGTCTACATTGTTCTTGAACCCATAGGGTCCGCACGCTTAAGGTTTCGATGACAGTTATGTTATGAGTTTATACGTTTTGATGTACCGAAGGTTGTTCGGAGTCCCGGATGAGATCACGGACATGACGAGGAGTCTCGAAATGGTCGAGACATAAAGATTGATATATTGGAAGCCTATGTTTGGATATCGGAAGTGTTCCGGGTGAAATCGGGATTTTACCGGAGGAGAGGCGGGAGCTATATGGGCCTTAGTGGGCCTTAGTGGAAGAAGAGGAGAGGCGGCCAGGGCTGGGCCACGCGCCCCTCCCCCCTAGTCCGAATAGGACAAGGAGAGAGGGGGCCGGCGCCCCCCTCCTTCTCTCTCCCTCTTTTCCCACCTCGCGAATCCTATTCCAACTAGGATTGGGGGAGAAGTCCTACTCCCGGAGGGAGTAGCACTCCTCCTGGCGCACCCTATGATGGCCGGCCGGCCTCCCCCTCTTGAACCTTTATATACGGAGGCAGGGGCACCCCAGAGACACACAAGTTGATCCACGTGATCATATTCTTAGCCGTGTGCGGTGCCCCCTTCCACCATAGTCCTTGATAATATTGTAGCGGTGCTTAAGCGAAGCCCTGCGACAGTAGTACATCAAGATCGTCACCACGCCGTCGTGCTGACGGAACTCTTCCCCGACACTTTGCTGGATCGGAGTCTGGGGATCTTCATCGAGCTGAACGTGTGCTAGAACTCGGAGGTGCCGTAGTTTCGGTGCTTGATCGGTCGGGCCGTGGAGACGTACGACTACATCAACCAAACGCTTCCGTTGTCGATCTACAAGGGTACGTAGATCACACTCTCCCCTCTCGTTGCTTTGCATCACCATGATCTTGCGTGTGCGTAGGAATTCTTTTGAAATTACTACGTTCCCCAACATAGCCAGGTCCTCCAAGTCTTCTTTCTGGACCGTGGATGAATCCAGTCCGCCTGGATCCAACCAGGCGGCAAACTAGACCTCGACGACGACCCCCGACTCGTCTTCTTGCCCTTCGCCGCCGCCGCCTTCTTCGAGCACTCCAGGGCCGTCGTCTTGTCCTTACCCATGGCGAAGGAGTATGCACGGGCGAGCGGAGACGACGAAGATGGCGGAGAGCTCGGTGTTGAAGCAGAGGAGGAAGGGGACGATTGGGAGGCACTGTGCGTTGCATCGGCCCGGGCGCTATTTATGAGACCACTTCCGAGTGGCTGACGAGTGGGCCCGAGTGATCTTATCATATCCCGCAGCAGGCGCTCACCCGATACGTGGCGGAAAAGGTGGCGCAAAGATCGAGGCGCCCCCATCTATCCACTCCAATTACTGCGGCACGCTCCGTCCCGGGTGCTTCACCGAAATTTCGAATAATGTGAAATCTAGGGACGACAAAGCAACCAATCACGCCGAGGATTACGTACCATAACTCACTCAAAGATTATCAACATAACTCACTCGACGGCCTCTGAATTGATTAAGGCAACTGAAACGAAGCTGAAGCCCCAGCATGACTCCCTGATTATGGTGAAATGCCTCCGAGGCATGGAATCGAGTCGGAACCGACTTCAACTCTCTTTTCACTCGGACCTTAATCCATTCGGGGGCTAATGACGATGCCATTAACCTAGGATAGGGTCATAGGCCTGACCTAGATGCCCTACCCAAGGTCACTACCCTAGAGTCAAGAACATTCAAAGTACAACAAAGGATACTGACTGAAGTAACCTTGTAGTGCAATCCACTCGACCAATTATCTTACTCGGATAACCCAATTCCATTCGACCAAGAAGAAGTCACTCGACCATACAATAAATCAATCGGAGTACAGAAGAGCCACTCAGGATGGTAACAGTCAGGCGTTCACTCCGCAGTCTTTAAGATCATTTATATCTCTTTATAGCTGGCGTTATCAGTAATGCCCTGTCTTAATGTACATTGAACCTTGTGTAACGAGCGATGACTAGGGTGCTGGTGCACTCTATATAAGCCACCCTCCTCCTCTGGCACAAGGGTTCGCACCCCCTGTAACTTTCACACACAATCCAGTAGACCAAGCCTCAAGGCACCGAGACGTAGGGCTGTTACTTCCTCCAAGAAGGGCATGAACTTGTAAACCAAGCGTGCATAACCTCACTGTTTCTAGGACCTTGCCTCCTCCTACGCACTCCCTATTCTATTGTTAGACTTACTCCCACAACACCCCCACCCTTATGGGCCCTTCGTGACTCCACTAACCTATTTCTTCTGCCTATATATTCTCAAATATCCCAAAACCAATCAGGGGAGCCATGAAACCACTTTTCCACTGCGGCAATGTTCTGTACCCGTGAGATCCCATCTAGGGGCCTTTTTCGGCATCCTGCCAGAGGGGGATTCGATCACGTAGGGCTTCTACATCAACACCATAGCCACTCCGATGAAGCATGAGTAGTTTACCACAGACCTACGGGTCCATAGCTAGTAGCTAGATGGCTTCTTCACTCCCTCTCTCTCCCTCTCTCTTTGATTCTCAATACAAAGTTCTCCTCGATGTTCTTGGAGATCTATTCGTTGTAATACTCTTTTGCGGTGTGTTTGCCGAGATCTGATGAATTGTGGATTTATGATGAGCTTATCTATGAATATTATTTAAATCTCCTCTGAATTCTTTTATGCATGCTTTGATATCTTTGCAAGTCTCTTCGAACTTTCGATTTGGTTTGTTCAACTAGATTGGTTTTTCTTTTGCAATGGGAGAAGTGCTTAGCTTTGGGTTCAATCTTGCAGTGCTCGATCCTAGTGACAGAAGGGGAACCGACACGTATTGTATTGTTGCCATCGAGGATAACAAGATGGGGTTTTCATCATATTGCTTGAGTTTATCCTGCTACATCATGTTATCTTACTTAATGCATTACTTTGTTCTTATGAACTTAATACTCTAGATGCAGGCATGAGTGGGTCGATGTCTGGAGTAATAGTGGTAGATTCAGAGTCGTTTCGGTCTACTTGACAAGGATGTGATGCATATATTCATGATCATTGCCTTAGATAGCATCATAACTTTGCGCTTTTCTATCAATTGCTCAGCAGTAATTTCTTCACCCACCCAATTATTTTCTATCTTGAGAGAAGCCTCTAGTGAAACCTATGGCCCCTGGGTCTATTTTCCATCATATAAGTTTCCGATCTACAAGTCTAGTTTATTATTTACTTCCTTTGCAATGGTTTACTTCCCGATCTATAAATCAAAAATATCAAAAATATTACTTTACCGTTTATCCATCTATATCAGATCTCACTTTGCAAATAACCGTGAAGGGATTGACAACCCCTTTATCGCGTTGTGTGCAAGTCGTTAGTGTTTGTTTGTGCAGGTATTCGGTGGCTTGTTGCGTTGTCTCCTACTGGATTGATACCTTGGTTCTCAAAAGCTGAGGGAAATACTTACTCTACTTTGCTGCATCATCCTTTCCTCTTCAACGGGAAAACCAACGAAAGCTCAAGAGGTAGCAATGACCCACACAGACGACGAGGTTCTTCAAAAGCAAAGCCTTCAGGAAGGGAGGAACGCTCAAGCGCCGTCATCACCAAATCTGACCATCCGACGCCAGGATCTAGGTTTTCACCCTGAAGAATTAGTCTGAGCATATTCGAGCAAAGCCTTCGACAAGGTAACGACGTAAATCATTGCCATTGCCAAGTGTACCCAACTCGGGTCAGACTTTGGTTTTCACCCCGGAGCTCGAGAACGGGTGCGCGAGTAGCACCACTCTCGAAGTCACTAATGTGTTGTCGCCACCACTTTTCCTCAATCCCAGCAACTATATGCGATGGAGCTGCACAATCATCCCTTTGCGTCAAGTCGTCGTCCTTTCGGGATGGATCTCTCTTTGTTGAAGTCAACCACTGAATCTGTAGCACATCTCTTTGTCGAAGTCAACCACTGAATCTGTAAAGATGGAACTCTCCCGAAGAATTTTCGGGATGTCGGTTTTATATCCATGTTGAATTGTTGGTGTTTAACCTTCGAACTATACAGGATGTGTGGGCTAGTGAAAGTTATTAAATCTTTCAATGTTGATGTTGATCATGGTTAACGAAAATGAAAAGTGACAAAACTTGATTCAAACGGTCCTACAACAAGTATATATATTGAAGAAAGTGAAGGGGTAAAAAGTAACATCAAGGAATCTGAAAGTGTCTCTAATTGATCCCAAAACCTAAAAGCCCATGAAGCCAGGCCGAAAACTTCAATACCAAAAAAGTTTTGAAATTGAGGAGGCTACATTCTAATCGATTCCCAAAACCTAAAAACTCGTAAAACAATTTGACCTGCATTTACCCCGTGTAGTGCATCCATATGAACATTCCACTTCATAATATGAAATTCATAAATTGGACTCCAGTTTGATATTAAAGGAAGCTTCCAGCTTCTTAATTTGAGATAATCATTGAAGCATAGCTTAAACAAAATACCTCCCAAGCATAACAATATTAAAATTAAGCATAGCACTAAAAGTAAGTCAACACAAAGCCTAACTATAAACATAAGCTTAGCTTAACTTTTTCGCTGACATCTTATGTCTCATTATAGGAGGAGGAGAAAGAGATGATGATGACGTTGTCGGCCGTCGTCCTCGTCCTCCCCGAGAATTCCTTCCCTACCGTTGTTGCCTCCTTGCCGGTGGTGATGCCCCCCCCCCCTCCCCTCCCAGCCGAACTCGCCGCTGTCGGAGGCTTCCAACACCTTAATTGTGTGTTGTCGATATTTTTGACAAGTATTTTGAGAAATGACTAAGAGATTAAAAGGGAATTCGAGGCATCTTTGATAGAGCAGTGCAGGCGAAGGAGATGGAGCGACGCAATCTAGTCGATCTGTGATGGATTCGTGGGCGAGGTTACAAAACTCATGGTGACAACTCAGGTTATTTGTGAGTTCCGCTTCGGTGATCTCTCATAGTGACTTCAACATTGGAAGTTGGAATGACAACCCAAGGTGATTCGGGCTTGGTAGTGTGCCCCCAGTATAGGGACTTTAGTGGAAACACCAGGTATCATGCGGTTGTACCTATTAATGGTGATCTTTACGCATTGTTTCCTTGTTATAAGCACTGCCCGAAGATTGCTCGAAAATAATTTTTGTGCGAAAATCCGTGTTCTAACCCTGTGCGGTTGGATTCAACGACGATGAAGACCACACATCTTTTTTTCCAGAGGTGTCGTTATCTGAGAACGTTGCTCGCAAATAACTGCTCGAGCACCAAAACACCATGTTCTGTCACGTAAAAAAAACACCATGTCTCCCTCTTTTCTCTTTTTATTATTTGTTTGAGCGGGTCTCCCTCTTTTCTCAACTGACCAGTTTTTTTTAGAAGATCTCAACTGTTTTTTTTTAGGTGAAGAAGATCTCAACTGACCAGTTTAGACGCTGCCTCTTTTTTGTAGTCAACTATAAGCCACAACAGCCCACGTCAGGAGCCGGCCCATAAGCGCTCTCCGGCTGCTTGCCTCCTCCGAGGCTCCAACCCCAGCCGATGTCGAGCGACGGAATCGAGGCGACGAGCACGAGGTCCACGGAGGAACCGATGATGGAGACGAAGAGGAGGAGAACAGGGAAGGAGGGGTCCGGCGCCGGCGACGGCACCATCGCTCTCGAGGCGCTGGACTGCACCGTCTGCTACCACCCGCTCAGGCCTCCCGTCTTCCAGGTCATCCACGCCATCTGCCTTCGCCCTAATCTATTCTAAATTGACCTCGCCTAGATCCACCGACGCCTTAGGTATTTGGGTTGCCATGTTCTTCCTAGGGTTCCCCTTTTTCAACACTCTAAAAAGGGCACCGTACAAGTTCCTATACAACTCGTGAGCATAGATCGCCCAGTTAAAATCGAATTATGGAACATCGTAGCATTGGGGAATTGGATGGCATGTCTCTTTTTATTAATTTCGACAAAGGGTTCTCTATGGTTTTCTTTTTTCTTTTAGCAAAAACGCCTAGAAGTTCACGTAGAGATATTGTTAGACATGGAGGTGAGGGTATAAAATCAAAATGACGGTGATTTTGCTACACCCCAACTCGACGCACCCATGCAAGAAACTATGGCAACCCAAACACTGTAACACCCTACGCACCATGAGATATTATGTTTTGTCAAACACTTCTACGTGATTGTGTTATTGTTCCATTGACGCTTATCAAAGTCATCCTTTGACCAACAGCAGTTTTTCTTAGGAAAACTTGAAGACATGTACGCTGCTTAATTATGCAAATGTTTTTACCACATGCATGTATCAGCCATAGGTTTCTCACAAGCAAAATCTAATGACAATTAAAGCGTGGTGCATTTGTTTTGTGATACAATGCAGTGTGCGGTTGGGCATGTGATCTGTTCGTCTTGCCACGACAAGCTCAAGAACAAGAACAAGTGCCACGCTTGTGCCACCACCGGAGGCTACAACCGTTGCATAGCGATCGACCACATCCTGGAGTCTGTCCATGCCCCTTGCTCCAACTCCATATACGGTTGCACCGTCAAGACGCGTTACCTTGAGCGACAGGAACACGAGAAGTCAAGCCCACTTGCACCGTGCTTGACCACCCAGCTCCTTCACCATCTCACTGATGATCACAATATACCAGTTACAGAGTTTCCATCCGGATGGTGTCTCACCCTCGAGATACAAGTACAACACAGTATGCGGGTTCTCCACATGAAAGAAGAAGAAGGCGGCCCCATGTTCCTAGCTAAGTTCACACCAGTGCTGCCTTTTGGCAATGTTGTCTCCATCTTGTGCGTTGATCCTCATGCCGTGCCGGGGGAGCGCAAGTTCAGGTGTGAGGTTGATTTCTACTGCAACACCCTGGGTTTGCGACAGCTTTCAAATTTCCAGATTGTAAGCACCAGTCTTTCAGATGGCTTCCCAGCGGAGCTTGGCAGCAACCCATTTCTTGTACCAACAGGTTCTTCTAACTCTCCCACTACCAGCAGCAGCCTCACCATCCGCATTGCAAAGATAATCCATGACAGGCCAATAGGTGACTGGCGTTGGAAATCAAGATCGTAGCCTGATACTAGAGACTTGCTCACAAAGACGTGTTAGAAGTTTTGTCTTTATCCTAGAGGCCGCAACTAAATTAAACTTTGTGATATATTCGTCTTGTACATCTTCAGCAGAGAGGTTCTGTTTTACTAGGAATATGGTGCCTTCGTGCTTTCTTCTTTACTTGGCCAGTTCTTACTTGTGAACTATGCAATGCATTAGTCTTGCTGATTGCACTTTATGATGGGACTGTCCATAGGGCATTTGTTGAACTTCAATGCTATCAGACCTTTTCGTTTATCTAGTTTTTCCTATAAAGCAGCGCTAATATTTGTGTTTGTCCATGAACGCTCCCTTATGGTTGTGCCTTAGGCATTACTCATAAACCATGTCATCATGATCAGGTACCTTGCTACCACTCCATGTACGGGTGCACCATCAAGACACGTTACGTCAAGGGAGCGGATCACGAGAATTCATGCACATGTGCGCGGTGCTTCTGCTTAGAAGACTGCGGCTTTGCTGCCCCAACTCCCATGTTCCTGCAACATCTCAACGACGAGCATAATTGCCCATCATCTGAGTTTGAGTACGGGCATCGTTCCATCCTGCTGATCCAGGACGAAATGCATGTTCACCACAGCCAAGACGGTGGCCGCCTGTTCCTGGTAAAATTCACACCAGTGCCGCCTTTTGGCAATGTCGCCTCGATCTTGTGTATTGATCCTCAACCCGTTGATTGGAAGCGCAGGTTCAGTTGTCTGGTTGGTTTCAACTGCAACACCATTGGATGATATCCGTATTCTATTTTTCATCCGAGGAGTACCTATCTGTTTTTTTTGGAAAATAAGGAAGACCCCGGACTCTGTATCTGGACGATGCATGCAGCCATTTTACTAATTACTCACAAAGACCTTACAATATAATGTATCAGTAAGTCTGAAGCCACCATCTTGGCAATATTTCTCGCTACTCCCATCCACTTGATGAAGGGTACCGATTGGCCGAGCCGAATACCAAACAGACATCGAACTAAGGCCTATCATAAAAAATCAGAGGCCCAACCAAGCCATTGCCCGATCTTGGACACACACCGGTATGGCGCACTCTCAGATGTTGCCGCCGCCGTCTTCCACAGATTCATCTTCAGAATAGTTACTAACACATCGACATTGTCAGGCCCGATCCATCACCTGCTCCGGCCACCGACCGAAGACCAGGTTTTCACCTAGATCTGTCCCAAGAACATCCAACTGACAACCTGTGCACCGACCAGACCGCCTTTAAAGCCCTAGATCTGGCCGCCCAGATCCGGCGACCATCCGCAGCAGCACTGCCACCATGGGCACCCTGGCAAACCGGCCACTGCCTGTGTGTGCACCACTGGAGCCTGGGAGGAGGCCAAACAGCCCACCTCACCAAACCGCGAGAGGCACCAAGAGGTCCACGAGCTCGTCACCGTCTCTGATCCGAACCAATCCGGAGCCAAAGGCACCAGATCGCCGACGTAGATCCGCCTTGGACAGGGACAACACCACGCCTTGCCGCCGCAGGAAGTTCGAACTTCAACTGCCGCCACCTTCCTGGGCCGCCGTCCCGGGATCCAGGCCGGACGTCGCTGCCACCACTAGCCACGTCCCGCCGCCGCCGCACCGCCAGCCATAGGAGCCATGGCCGTCGTGACCGCGCGGACGCGCCAAGGGGTCAGCACCACCCGATCTTCCACGTCGCCCTGCGTCTCCGCCGCCTCCGCCCATCGCTGCGCCGCGACGTTGTGGCGTCGCCGGAGGTGAGCCGCCGCCCCGCCACGACCCAGATCCGAGAGACGCGCTCCGACGCTATTGGGCGACCCGCCTCACCCGATCCTGACGCGGGAGGGAAAAAGGCCTCCGCCACCGACGTCGGGCGCCCGGGGGCTTCCTCCAACGGCGACGAAGGGGAGTACACGGATGGGACATGCCCGGCGGCTGCACTTGACAGAGAGAGAGAGAGGTGCGGGTGCATGGCCGTTAGTTAGGTAACTTCCTTGCCATCTCCACGTCCATGGGACACGACCGTTAGTTACTCACTTAGCCAGCTCCCCGTCCAGTGGGGCCCAACTGGTCTCTTTGCCGTCTGCCTTTGCCCTTTGGGACCTTTGCCATCTGCTGGCGGATGACAAAGAACTGGCTGATGGCAGAACGTATCTTTGCCATCAGCCAGTTCTTTGCCGTTTGCTTTTTGCAAGCGGACGGCAAATACCTTGTGTGCCGTCCGCTAGCAGACGGCAAAGAACTGGCCGATTGGAAATTCTCTGATTCCTGTAGTGATAGCTTATATAGCTCAGGTATAATCTATAGTAATGGGGTCACAACCTCAACGATGGCCTCGCTCCGGGAGGTAGTGATTGCAAAAGGTAGGGGCGGCGGGAATGGTGTGACACGAGAAGAGAAGCATCCATAGAGGCATGCACCCCCTTGTTCGTGGAGTGAACCTGAAGCATCACACCTAATCCCCCAACCAGGCCATGCATGAGGTGTCTTCTTGAATGTCATGTCGCCAAAGTGGCAATAGCACGCGGCGCAGAAGAACTAGGTGTTGTGTCTGGAACGGGTGCCGCAAGAGTTGGCCGCCAAGCAGGGAGGGGCGTCTAGGGGACGACGACAACATGGATCCCAGTATTCGCTCCATCTGGGATGACGCGAGAGTAGCGATCGCTGCGTCTACGGTGGACATAACTTGAGGAGGCAACCTGTGATCCACCTCAAGGCTCGTCCGCATGGGTGCCGTCAGTTGGCTAGAGAACTGGTACATCTCCATCGTATATATTTTCCAAATACTTTTGGTCTTGTTTTGGACTCTAATTTGCAAAATTTGGACGAAACTAACTCGGACTCGCGCTGTTATCAGCGGAACTACCATGGTGTTGTTTTGGTGGAGAAATAAATTTACTTGGAATCGGACGAAACTTTGTGGAGATTTTTTATTGAATAAATAAAAATACTTGAATGAAGATACACCGAGGGGGGCACCAGTTGCTCACAAGGCAACATGGCGCATCTACCCCCCTAGGGCGTGCCTTGATGCCTTGTGGGTCCCATAGGCGGTCGTCTGACCTAATTCCAATGCTATAATTTCCATTACCCCGAGAAAAAAAATAAGAGAAGAAGTTTCATTGTGTTTTACGACACGAAGCCACCGCCACCTCTTGTTCTTCATCGGGAGGACTGATCTGGAGTCCGTTTAGGGATCCAGAGAGGTGGATTTGTCGTCATCATCGTCAACTCTTCTTCACCAACAATTTCATGATGCTCACTACCGGGAGTGAGTAATTCCTTCATAGGCTTCCTAGATGGTGATGGAGTTGGAGGATATTTTTCATGTAATTGGGTCAACTTGTTAGGGCTTGATCCCTAGTATCCATTATGTTCTGAGATTGATGTTGCTATGACTTTGCTATGCTTAAGGCTTGTCAGTAGGGCCCTAGTGCCATGTGATTTCTGATCTGAACCCTCAATGTTTTCATCAATATATTTGAGTTCTTGATCATGTTTTGCAAGTTGCATGATCCTATTATGTGTTATGGTCCGTAGTCCCCAAGGTGAAAATAAATGGGATTTACTTCGGTGATGACCGTAGTATGAGGAGTTCCTGTTCTCGATTAAAAGGAGGTCTTAATATCCCTTAGATTTCCTTATGGACCCCACTACCACGGGAGCGTAGGAAAAAAGATGTCATTCAAGGACTTACTATAAGCACTCGTATGACTATACACGGAATTCATGCCTACATTGAATTGATGAAAAGTGTGCAAGTTGTTGAAGTCTTTGTATGGACTCAAGCAAGCACCAAAACAGTGGCATGAGAAGTTTGAAAGAACTTTAATAGCTGCAGGCTTTGTTGTGAGTACTATCGCCATGGTGGGGGCGAGGGAGTTATCATTTGCTTGTATGTTGATGACATAATAATTTTCGGAACAAATCTGAATGTTTTTAAGGAGGACAAGGATTTCCTATCTTGTTGTTTTGAGATGAAGGATTTAGGAGTGGCTGATGCCTACGCTTTTTCTCATATTGATCTTTGCTAAGTTACTAAACACTAGTAAAAACTGCTACTGCTACTACCACCAAACTATCATATTGATCTTTGCTAAGTTACAATTACTGCAAAACTGCTACTGCCACTGTCACCACTGCCACCAAACTATCATACTACCATGCTACAAAACACTTCACTGTAGATATTGAATTCCCCATGTGAGGTTGAAGTGACAACTCAACTGCTAATGCTCAAAAATATTCTTTGGCTCCCTTTGGGTCGGAGCAATAAATTTGGGCGAAATACTACCCTCAAAGACTATTGCGATCCCCTATACTTGTGGGTTATCAAGGTCGTGCTAGTTTTGTGAGGGGCCACGGGATGTGGTGGGACAAGAGAGGCCACTGCCTTGAGCTTGAGCTTGGGGACGAGTGTGCAGTGCACCATCCACCCACCAACGGCATGGTCTGACCTACGGAATGTGGGAGCAGCTATGACAGGATCCGTAACAGGAGGGCTGCCGACAAGGCCAGAGAGACAACCTTCGCGGGCATGGAGAGAATCACGGACACTGGATCTGCGACCTTGCTCGGATGCATCACTAGCACCACCTCGGACAAGACACATACATGGCCGGGAGGTGTAACATCATTGGCGGCGGCTGAAGCTAGAGCCCCCAATCCGTATTTTACTTGGGTTGGAACGGGGATGGCAGCAGGACGACAAACGACACGAAATCAACAAGCAACATGGGAGGTAAAGGCGGCAGCATGACGGCTGAGTCGTGTCCAACGGGACCGGAGTGGCCGCCGATGTCTGCTAGCAGGACGTCTCGGGCTTCAAAATTTTCTCCCATCTTGTTTTTCCATACATGTGATGTCGATGATTCCTGAGAAGTAAGAATCAAGGACATGGAGAACCAAAATCTTGTATTTCTTGCACATGCACTATTAACTACCAAATTTCATGTTTTTTTAGTGCGGTTCACACCAAAATGTATTTCATAATGAAATTTTACAGAAATTTAGTTCCACTATTCCCTATATTCACGTGTATCGGAATTTTTGAAACTTCAAAATGTCAGTTTCAAAATATTTTTAAAAAAGGATCTCATGGAACCCAGGAGCAACAAAGCCGCACTCGTCATAGATGGTACTACAAAAATAAACTAGTGAATTAATGATGGCTAAGGAAGCTTGATGTTGGCGGCGCTGAATGATGCTATCGATGTAGCTAGTCGATCGATGCTACTTTGCGGCCATGTTCTTGAGTAAGTAACAACTGGCTGCG